>NC_063172.1:21348659-21952505 GCF_023159225.1 Perognathus longimembris pacificus
TCAGTGTTCATTTTTGCTGTTTCTACTAGTGATCACAGCCTCACTGGTACCAATCTTTCTGGACAGATATCTATGTCTTTTACATTCTATTTCCTGAGCGTTTCAGAAGAAAAGTGACTTTCTTAGTGCCCCATTCCTTTCCTCAAAAGTTGACAGAGAACATTCCTCAGTAGTTCCAAAGCAACATGATTGGCTCCAGCAAAGCACAACAGAAGCCTGAATTAAAGACATTTCCCAGAACCTCAGATGATGATTTCTAGAAAGTTCTAGAAGGCATATTCCTAGTGAGGCACTAGAAACTCTTCTGTCACAGAGGACAAAGTTGACATTTTAGATTTTGAGGTTGTGGGTACTACCTGTATAGTCATCTTAGAAATAGTTTCTTAGACTGGTGTTCAATATATTGAATTTTCTTTACAGCTTACATTACAGAGTCTAATAAATCTTCTTGGTGATAATTCTTTTCATTACAGCATATAAATATACCTTGTAGAGTTTTCAATTATATTTTCATAGTAAATATAATGTAATATACTCATATCACCTATCACCACCTATCTCCTTTTCTCTCACTTGTTATTACATCTATTCTAGTCCCTTTCCTCTTAAATAAGAGTATCCTTTTCAAATATGTGTTCTTTTTTAAAATACATTCCACATATAAAACATAATGAGTGAAATCTTTCCATGT
This sequence comes from Perognathus longimembris pacificus, assembly GCF_023159225.1. Classification (NCBI taxonomy): domain Eukaryota; kingdom Metazoa; phylum Chordata; class Mammalia; order Rodentia; family Heteromyidae; genus Perognathus; species Perognathus longimembris. The sequence goes on from NC_063172.1 coordinate 21,349,351, forward strand.
CTGAATAATTTCCCATAACAGGATAACTCAACATTCCATCCATTTGGGGCTATTCTTGTATTCTTTGTTGTAACTGCAAAATACTGCATCATGTGTGTATAGTATTTTCTTTATCCATTTATGTAATCATGAACATCTAGGTTGATACCATCAGTTGATATGAATAGTAATATCTGGCAAAATATAAATTCAGGTTTCTCAATTGCAGACTTTGTTTCTTTCAATCATATACTCCGGGTGGGTGCAATTGTATTCACTCAAAGATCTACTCTTTTCAAATTTGTGAGGAAATCATGAGGTAAATTCAACACTGATTTAAGTAATTTACATTACCCTTGATAATGTGTAGGATTTAATATTCCTTGTAATCACTCTGTCATTTACTGCCTTGTATCTGTGATATTAACCATGCTGATTGAGATGAGATTGTGCTTGTCTCCAAATACCAGAAAAAGACCAGAAATGAAGACTTGGCTCAAGTGATTGAGTAGTAGGTCCTGAGTTCAAGCCCCAGTATCAGCCACTACTTCCAAAAATTGGTATGAGTATTTGATGCATATGTTTACAATCATATCTCAAATGGATTATTGTAGATATTAATATGTAGTGACCTTCTTTATTTCTCTAAGGTTGGCTGGCATCTGCTTTGCTATAGCTGAATGTGGTGCTTACTTCCTTCTTTCATTTCACTGGAATATCAATTATCACCCCGTGACTCTCCCCTGTAGTGTATGTGCAAATGAAGTCAATTTCTTCCTGATAAGAAAGATGAATCCTAATTTTCAGCCAATGAGATTTTTCTTAAGTTATAATGTTTCCAGATTATGTGTTCATGGACCACGCTAAGGTTTTCCTTCTCTTTTCTGCCTATTGGACCACTAACTTAGGTATTTCTCTTTTCCTTAATCTACTAAAGTATTAAGTGTCTATGTTTCTTCTACAGTCAAATAATTCTCAGTTTCACCACATTGCCAACTATCTCTGTAGCACACCAGGGCTTTCATGACACATATCCCCCCAAACACCACCACAAGTCTATTGGTTTGCTACAATCTGTGAATAACCAGGAAATTGTTGGGTGTACCTGATCTACCAACTTTCTACATCTTGATAATCTTAATATAAAACTTACCATGTTCAAAGAAAAGTATCTTGCCCTCCTCCTTGGAGTAAAAATGATACAATCACCTAACTAGTTCTCTTCAGAAAAGTGACAGCTTGACCATATTGTGTAGAAGCTAAGATGTTAAATTTTCCTTAGTGTATACCTTAATATGACATACAGGATCTGAGGAGAAGAATTGGTCCTATTTAATTTTCAAAAGTTTTCTTTTGTCTGGCAATTTCCTGTAACCTGTGTTTGAAATGAGAATAGCGAAGCCTGACTTATTGGAATGCTCTCCGACAGAGTGAGAAAAGTATCTCTTGAATACAATAGCCAAACTAATTGCTCCAACTCAAAACTGGCATTTTTTACTTCTACTAACAAAACTTTGCACAGAACTAGTTATATATCCACCTCACTAGCAGGGAGTCATAGGGAAATTGGGATACACAAAGGAAATTTATTTATGGCAGTAGAGTACAAATATTTTTTTTTGGCTCACAAATTGGCTGTGTTGAATGAAAAACAATGAAACAAACTTTGTTTTTTCACTAAGAGACAACAACAGTCTATAGTTTTGCTTCTGCACAAACTCTACTTTGGAAAGATAGGATACAGTCATCTGCAAAGTAAAAAGTCATTTATTTCCTTCCCCTTAAACACCAAAATATGTAAATTCCTTCTACATGAAAAGCAACATGGAAGATAGGGAAGTTACCCACTTTTAACACAAAACCAAAATCCCACTAAACAGCTACCATTACCTATCTTCATTGTAGATGGGAAATAATTTTTTATTAGTCCAAGTTGTCCTCTCAGTGGTGGGGAGGTCATGATGCTACATCTCTGTGACATGATCTATGACGATTGCCATTGGATATTCCAGTAATTGCCTGGTACATCAGCCCTCAGTAGATACTAACTTCACTAAAACTTTTGTCTTGGGCTTCAAGCTTCGCATACTATGAGAAATGCATTGGCTGCTACACACTATCTGATTATTGTGTTGCTATATTAGTTTGAAAAAAATAATATAATGTCTTAAGGAATATATCTCTCCTCTATGTCTAAATCTATGTATTATTTCTATATCACCTACAATCAATATTTATACATAATCAATATATCCTCACTATTTTCATATATAAGTGATGATATATGAACATGCACAGATATGCAAATATATTTCTAAAAAATTATGCTTTGATATATATTATAACCCTAAATTTATATTTCATTACATACATTAGGAAGATAGAAGATGCCTGCTTATTTACTCAGTTCAGATAAATGTTTAATCTATATCACCTTTATTTCTTCCCTTTGCTTCAATTTTGAACCTGAAAACCACTGAAGCTACTTAAAAATCACTCTTTCTATCATTTTATGACTGAAGTGTTTTCAATAAAACACTTCAATGAAAGAGAGTAAACAACAAGGGATATTGAAAAAATTCATAAATATCCTAGAGCTTTTGTTTCCTAAAAACAATGTTGTAACTCAGTGTGCATCCACTAATGGATTTCTTTTACTTAGACATAATAAAAAGAAAACTGAAGAAAAACAATTTATTTTACTTAGATCATAATGCTGGTATTGAGATTTGTGCTCCCTGAGGGTGTTTGAACCAAGACTAAAATTACTATTAGTAGTAGTGTCAGTAGTAGTAATAGTAGTACTACTAGTAGTAACACTACTTTATTACAGGAAATAAATAATTGAATTGTTTGATTCCAGACTACATAAAATTTTGAATAATATATATGAAAAATGTATTTTATGAGGAAGACATGGATCAAGTTCTAGATTGCTTGCATAGATCTAAGTTGCTTTTCAATACACACGTCTAGGTTTTAGTTGTAATTTATGTTAAAATAAATTCTTGCTAGTTTTTAATCGCGAAAAAAATGGCAACAAAATGCTGAACTTCCTTGCATACCCACTACTTCCCAGTTTGCACAGCCGGTACACGTACCAACACATCCAACAGCTTGCTGTGTTTGTTGCAGTTGATGAGGCAATATTGACATACTTTACCATCTAAAGAGCAGAGTAATTCAAATTTGGCAGCCATTGAAAATCATAAATTATAGAACTAAAATGTACTAAAGCAGATATTATATGATAATCAACTACCTAGTCATTCCACAAGTTAGTATACTGCACTTCTTGAGCAATTTGCTTCTTGAATTGTGAAGAAATTGATCTCTTAAATCTCCCTAAGGAGATCCTTATTCTCTATTAAAATAGGTTTTAACATAGACAGAGTTAATGTGGGGGAAATTCTCAGAGAAATGACTAATGTGAAAGATTTTGAGTGGCCAATTTCTTGCTCTGTTTATGATGCAATGCATAGTCTGGACAGAGACAAATTGCTGGCTTATGGTATTTTTCTTTTGGAAACCAATTCCTCAAATCCATAAAGAACCCTAGTAGAGATTAATAAAATGTAAAAAGAGATTGATTCAATAGCACAAAGAGTTAAACTGTAAGAATCCACTATATTCAGGTCAAAAGCCCCGACAGACTATCAATTTAGAGAGTAAAAACTTCTGGGAAAAAAGCCAAGAGAGATCACACCAAGATAAAGAGCTGTATATCTTAAGAATGATGTTCTCTCTGCTTCTACAGGACCGGATTACTTATGCTGCTCTTTCTAATTTAAGAACATTGGTCTTCTAAACTCAAAGGCAGAGAGTGGGAAGTTATCAAGGGTGCAATCAATAAGTGTTCATCTTTAATTCTAGATTAATTAAAATATTAGCCATATCTGGATGTCAGAGTTCAACCATTTTGTATGAACTGAGTTGCTTTAATTTGAAAATGGCAACATTATAATACGACTCCTATAAATTTTGAGGAAATAATGGAACAAAATTGGAGTTTAAGTTGAAGGTTTTCTTTTCTTCCCAGAGTGTGTTTTGGGAGTTAATTTACACAGATCCTGCAAAAAAAAAGACCACTCTTAAATAATTAAAACAGATAGAGTACATTTGGCTGGTAATCGAACATTTGAAATGGGGTATGTCAGAAAATTTTCATTATCAAGGAAACAATCCTGAGTAATTGGGTGAATAAGTAAAAACTAGAGAGATTTTTATCTCCCATTGATGATTCAAACATGTACATTGATGCCTTAGAAATACACATAGGTATTGAAAACAAGATGCTGTTCGTCGAATATAGAGCATCTGACATAATACATCTTTTGAAACATCTCTCTGTACTCCAATGCCTCTGTTCGGAAGAATTTTATATAGGAGATATATTAATTTCAAAACTATATACATATATATATATATGTTCATGTAATTCTATAGTTGCACCTGTAACTACAACACATTATCTCTTTTCCACTAACAATTGCATTCTTCTATGAAGTTTGGCATAATTATGCTGATTGCTTGGCTAAGAGCATTAGCTCTATATAGTCTCAGTTTCTAATCAACACAGGCTTCTCATATGGTCATTATTGTCCTGTTTAACTTATAATCTGAAATAGGAAAATAAATTCATTTTCAGATCATTTGAGTTCTTGAGTGTGTAAGTATATAATATAATCTATTTTTGATGAAGAAATGTGATTATTACTAAGGGGGGAAAAGTTACTTGTTTCCTTGCTTCCTATTCATTTTGAATGATGATCATGGAGCAAATGTACAGCTGTATATCTTAAAGTTCAATTGGGCCCTGATTATGTTCTCTAACGGAAGTACCTTCCTCTTGGTATCTAAGGTTTCTGACCTCATAGTTATGTAAATAAAAATAATCTCAAGTGTACCATTGGGGAATTCTGGTAACAGAGAACTATGAATTTATGTCCCTTGGATTACAGGTGCATTCACTCTATGAATTAAGAGGATAGGGTTTTATAATTGCCAGTGATTTCAAATTTAAACTTTATCATATCCCCATGATATTATTTCCAAATGGCACTTGGGCTGCACATTAAGCAAGTAACTCTTCTCTTTCAGAGTTCCAAGCAATGTGGTGTCTAATTGGACCCTTAGCTCTTATTTTGAGCATTGCAACTTTTTATATCAATTCAGTCTCCTAATCCAATTAATTATTTAGAGTCCTCTGCTGGTGAAGGAAACACTATAACCCTTAGGTAGTAGGCCAAGAAATTATAAACAGGAAAAGAAATCCTATACTGAGGATATATTGATTTAAATAATAATGGATTGTCAGTACTTTGTGAACTGAAGGAGTCCAATATAATCCATTATAATCTCTCTGTGACAACAAAGTTGCTAGTTAATCCTCTTAAAGCATGGTGACATACTGTGAGTTCATCGTTGTTCGCTGTTGATGGCAGGTTAAATATGTGGCAATTACAGTAGATAATTATCTTTCTTTGTGTTCATCATTAGAGCTCTGTTCGTGTGTTTCCTTCTCATGGTCTTCTGTTTCTTGTCAGTTCAGATTTAGACCATGCTTGTCAAGTCATTGATACACTTTAGTCATGGAACATGAACCCAGATTTCCTCTTTCTACTGCTTTTCAAAGAAATCAAATGTAAAACCCTAACACATCACATACGTGTTTTTAGCTTATACTGACATAATAAGCCAGTCCACATACTATACTGAAGAACTCGCATTTACATATTTATTTACACATTGATTGCATATATATCAGATTGGTGAAAAAATACAGGTATGAGCTGAGAGTCACTGATACAAGAGTATCACAGACACGGGATCTATATCATCCAATCCTATTTCTGATCTGTATTGAGCATTTTGTACTCACCATGAAATGCTGCCCAGACTATCCAGTCTCATGAATTAGGGGGCTCAGCAGAATTTAGTTAATGGTTATAGTTTTGTTCACAAACCACTTCATGGTCCTTGGTTAGGCACTTCATCTCTATAGGATGTAATATTGTTCTAACAACTGCCTTAGAGTTGTATAATTTACCTCATAGATGGTAAGATTTAAATCTTTAATCTTGGTGTCTCCATTATGATTTTCCCATGTGGCCTTGCCTTAAAATTCTCAAGGTAACTTCCTGAGACACTAATGCTTCTAATACCAAAGATTCTGTTTGGTTGCAAGCTAAAATGTTAAGAAAGACATGAACCATATCTGGCCTGGTAAAGTGACCTTCTCTGCTCTGGTTCCTATTCAGAGGTGACAAGCTTTATGGTATAAACTGTGTTGATTAAGACAATATTGCCAAGTATAAAATACAGTAATTCCACAACCCAAATGATTATTAAATATATAACATGCAGTGATTTTTTCATTAGATTGGAGGTGATTTCTTAATAGATTCATACTCTAAGCCAATGGAAGAACTCCAGTGCAAGACAGTAAATGCATATTGATTAGGGGCTCATCCATATGTAAAATACTTCTGTGTTAACATAGCTTATTTTTCTTTTTCACAATACAGTGCTCTAAATAATTTTATTTTTATTGTGTTTAATAATGGTTTATCTAATATCCTGGCATGCTATCCAGCTAATTGAACATAACACTAGAATACTTAGAATATTATAAAAGTATCTACAATATTTATTATATTGATTGAGATCGAAGAAGAAAGTTTCCTGAAAGAAGATAATTATTAGATTACAATCTTTAAACCTCAACTAATAAACTCTTCACTCGATTGATATTTTCTTATTATATTTTCTTTCTATTTCTGGCTATCTTATTATCTAGATGAATGTGAGTGACATTAATATTTTTAAGGGAAAGTGTAATTTACTCAATTAAATATGAGTTATTTCTCAATACCTTTATACAGTAATATAGTTTGTAATAACAATTGAATATTAGATCCAAATAATGCTAAACCACTCTATTCTGATTAATATGAAGAAATGTCTATTTTCAAGTGATAATAGTAGTGACAACCTAATATTTTTCAATATCTTATTTATTATTTTGCTTCACTTGAGGTACAGATTGAAAATTATTTCTATGGTTAAAAATGCCTTTGTTGACATTAATTCAACATATTTTATTACACGCTCTTATTAGTAAGTATGATTTGAGAAAATATATGCTTCTTTTATCTTAGAGACTGTGAAGGCAGTTGATTAAGACAATGAAATCAAATTATCAATAGAAAATGATATGAAAATAGTGAAAATGTAAATATTATATTTGTTAGAATTTCAAGTCATCATATGATTACATATAGCAATATTATTTATCAGTAATCCATGATCAGAGTGGTTTCTAAAGAAATAAAGGTTGTATAATATAGCAATAAAAGAGAACAATAAGTCATTTTGGCCATTTAAACAACAGCAATCTCAAACACCAGCAAAATTTATGAGAAAAAAATATGCCAAGCATTTAATAATGTAATCTACACCAAAATTATGTAAGAACACTGGCACACTGAACATTTTTAAGGGATGGGGCTTAAAGGGAACCTTAGTGGTAGAGTGCTTGCCTAGCTTGAATGAAGCCCTGGGTTGAATTCCTCAGTAACACATAGAAACAAAAAGCCAGAAGTGGTGCTGTTGCTCAAGTGGTAGAGTGCTAGCCTTGAGCAAAAGGAGTTCCGGGACAGTGCCTATGTCCTGAATTCAAGCACCAGGACAGGCAAAGAAAAACAAAACTAAACAAAGAAAAAATCCTCAAGGACTGGTCTAGGTATAGTGGTCCTTGTCTTTAATCCCAACTGCTCAGAACAACACCAGGATAATTTCTGTTCGAAAACCTTGATGATAAAAGTAGTAAGATTTCATCTAAACAGATGAGTGAAGTGGTTCATTTCTATAATCCTAGCTATAACCCCAGAGTGCTTGCAAGCTGAGACCTAGTCTGAAAAGTAACCAATAAAAAAACAAATAAACAAAAATGTCTAGGGTGAGAAACATGTGAAGAGGTGATTGCTTAGCAGGTGAAAATTCCAGGTTTAAAACCAAGTACTGCTAAGGAATAAATAAGAAAAAACAGCAGCAACAAAAATACCCATGACTGTATACATGTACTATTTCTGCCTACATTGACACTTAAATTTTAATAGTTGGTAAGTTTTCCTTCAAGGCAAACAAACATAAATGCCAAGTCAGATGCTGCCTTTTATTTGTGGTTACAAAGGCAAAAGTCATTGCTTAAAAGTATCACCAAACTGGGAGAGAATGAGGGAAGGAATAACACTGTTCAAAAGGAAATGTACTCATGTTCTGTAAGTGTACCCCCTCTGTACATCACCTTTACAATAGAATTAAAAAATAAAAAAGAAATAAAGTATTACTGTGCTTTGTTGGGCTTTGGCCTAATATTTCAAAAAATGTGTTTTTGAGCTGCCCATAGTGTCTACTATTATATCTCAGTGAACTCACCTGGGACAGCTTATATACTACTCACTGTTCTTGCTTATAGATTTATAGGCACATTCTGTCTACCACTAATATAAGACATCATGCAACTTTTGTTTCTCTGCATCTGGCTTACTTCACTTAGTGTAATTCTTTCCAAGTTTTCCCATTTTCTTTTTACTGGTACAATATCATTCTTTCTAGTAGATGAGTGAAATCCCATTGTGTATATGTGCCACATTTTCTTAACCCATCCGTCCACTGAAGGAAATCTGGGCTGACTCCATATTTTGGCTATACTGAATAGTATTTCAATGAACATGGTGTATTGGTAGTTTTATTGCTGCCTTGTTTGTATTCTACTTGATAGATGCCCAGGAGTGGATTTACTGGATCATATGGTTGTTCTATGTTTAATTTTTTTTCAAATTTTTATTATCAAACTGATGTACAGAGAGGTTACAGTTTCATATGTTAGGCATTGGATACATTACTTGTACTGTTTGTTGTTTTTTGAGGAATTTCCCCAGTGTTTTCCAGAGTGGTTGAACAAGCTCATATTCCCACCAACAGTGTAATACAATTCCCTTTGGCTTCATCCTCACTAGCATTTTTACTGATTTTTTTTCCATAATGGCTATTCTAACTTTGGTGAAGTAGAATCTCAGTGTTTGTTTTCTTTTCTTTTTCTTTCTTTTTTTAAATTTGCATTTCCTTTATGGCCCTTGATGTTGAATGTTTGTGTGTCTATTAAGTCAGAGACAAGCAAAAGAAGCACCAAGAAAAGGGTGCTCACAAGGGACAAGTCAATGAGAAGAGTAGACAAAGAATCCGGGAGGGAAAAGATTCATTGTATATATCACAAAATTGAGAAATGTAACAGAAGGGTGGGTCAAAGGCAGATGAAATTCTTGAAAGGAGTAACACAGATCAAAATGTATTGTATTCATATAATGATTTGATAAACGACATTACTTTATACAAAATGAAATCTCCTTTTTTTTTTTTTTTTTTTTTTTTTGCCAGTCCTGGGGCTTGGACTCAGGGCCTGAACACTGTCCCTGGCTTCTTCTTGCTCAAGGCTAGCACTCTGCCACTTGAGCCACAGTGCCACTTCTGGCCATTTTCTGTATATGTGGTGCTGGGGAATCAAACCCAGGGCCTCATGTATACGAGGCAAGCACTCTTGCCACTAGGCCATATCCCCAGCCCATCCTTTTTACAACTACTTAAAAACAATAAAAATATCTATCACATTAAGACAATAGTGCTACAAGTTGGATAAGAAATGTTCTTGCCTTACATATGCAAGTAACCTCTCTGTACTGCACTTTGACATTAAAGAAGAAAAACACATATAAAAAAGGAAAATATTGCTATAAAGATTAGGCTTTCCTTCTGAAGAAATTTCTTCAAAAATTAAATGACAGACAGGAATCAAATTTCCTCATGACTAAAGACGTGATACAGGATGAACATAATGTTACTCAAGGTTTATCTTTAAGTAATATTTTTAATTGAATGGATGTCTCAGCATTCCACAGTAAATTTTTTTTCTCATAAACTCCTGTTAAAAGTGAAGATTTTCCATGGTCCATGATAATCACCTGGAATCAAATTCATCAGGCAGAGCAACACCTAGGTACAGAGGGAATATTGCTTGAAAACCAAGGATGAAAGCTGAAAAGAGCGTGAAGGTTTCCCTCTAATGTTCCTCCTAAATTTGTTGATAAACATCTGGACAAAGGGGGACTGGAAAATCACACATTAGCATGCCACAGAAGAATAAAATCAAAAGCCAGAAATAGCAGTCTCATACTTTTATTTTCTTGAAAAATAATGTTGCCTTGAATTTACTTCCAGAGGACTTGTAAGTGATGGAGTTGATTAAGTAGATTCTGTACATTACAATCACCACAGGATTAAATATTATTTCCATCATCAGATAAGGATATTGAAGCCCATGTTGTTGGAGAGACTTTTTGAACTTCACTCAGCTTCGAGAGTGAAGCAAGTGAGGTGATGATGAGATGACTCAAGAATTCATAGGAACTCATGTACAAGACCAAAACAAACAACAAAACAAAAAAAAAACCCAAAAACACTCTGTGTAATAGTATACTTCTATTTGTGTGCTTTCGATTGTATCATGAGTGCATCTTGTGATATTTATAGATACTATCCTGGTTTTATGCAGCACAACCTCGCCATCTAATTAGACCATTTCTTTCAGACTGCCTTAAATGATGTATACTTCCCAATATAGAAACACATCTGGCTGCCCTGATACAAGTTTTTCTTGTTTAGGCTTAGGAAATAACTGCAGTGAACATCTCAAATAATTCAGAAATGAATGCAATGCTAAGTGAGACAGCAAGGCATCACAGGCCCTCTGATTACATCAAGTTTTTCACAGTTCACCGGAAACGTCTGCTATAATCTTTTTCCTGAGGATTACATATAACAAAGTTCAACCTGAAGGAACAAATTGGCTTATATGCTAATATGGCTTAATATCTGCTCACAGAAAATTCCGTTGAATTAAATTAATGACACTATTGTCAGCTTGCCTGGTGACTCTTTTAAGTGGCTCGTGAGCTATTGTAACGATACCAAAGTGACTGCATGTGTTACCCTGACCATTTAAAACAGTATCAGAAAATGCCTCAGCAAATGTAACTCTGAATGTTATGTTTGTCAGTTTTAAAGTCTTCAGTGATAAGAAAGACAAAGTTGGGTAGGAAAATCTAGAGAGCTTAATTTTATAGTTTTATGTGGTATATATATACTACACGCATAAAATGTTTTGTGTTACATGTATGAGCAAGAAGAAGTGATTCTGAATCATGACCTCCATATATTAAACAACACAGGGAAAAGGATTGATGACATCTTGGAAAATTACTGAGAAAACAATGATTATTTTACACACTCATATATAGAGAGAACTGCATAACATATATTATGAATAAAAGTAAATAATATTTGTTTCACTTTATTTTCCTAATGCTGATATAAGAAACTATCATAGACCACATAAAGCACATATCATAGACCACCAAGAAACCACAGAAATGTATCTTCTGGAAAGTCTGGAATCTGGAAGTCTAAGAAGCAAGCCTAAAGGACTATAGAGGTTTTTCCTACTCTTCATCCTGGGTTTGTTGATAAATAGCCTCACAAGTTCACTGGAAAGTCCCCAGTGTAAATATCAAAGTGTAATTATTCTTAATTTCTTAGAAATTCAGTCTGTTCCTTAATTTTCATAGCTTAGAATGATTGCTGACATACCATGAATTCTATAACTTGTAGAAATTTTGTTCCAGTTTCTGTTCTTGTTTAAATGCAGTCTCTACCTACCTATGGTTTTTAAATAACTGCTGCACACTGAAAAACTAAATAATACCAAAGATCTTTTGATTCCTCTCCACACAATTAAAAAATAAGCTTCAATTTCAAATTCATAAGTTATATTTTCATGAAAATTGTAAAGAATAAGCATGATACAGAGAATAACTTCTAAGGTCTAATTTTTAATTTTAGCTTTGAAATACCTAATAAACTAATAATAAATGTCTTTATTATTTTTACATTAGCCAAATAATTTTCTGAAATGTAATGTTTGATAATTAAAAGAAGATAAAAACCCCAAAACAGGGATTTTTGTTGCAAATAAAGTTTGGAATTTTGAAATATATTCCTGCTGAAAATACTAATGTTGAAAATAAAACAATAACATTTTATTCTAACAAGGCTGGCAAAAGTTCTGGGTGAACACAGGCTGATTTTATATCTTTTTAAAGTGCTTCACATCAGTGAATTTTACAAGAGTTAATGGAGCTAATTCACCACTTCACATATCTTTTCCTTTGTATTCATAGTTTAGTTTTGATGAAATGCTTGTGGGCTCATAAAATCAGTGATTTTTATATGTGCATAATTTTATTCAGTATTGAAAAACTACCATAGAAGTTGCAGTCTAAAAGATGTACCCTGGAAAATCTCTTCATTGTAATAGTGCTTTTCAGAGAGAATTTTCCTTGTTGGTTTGAACATATTAATGTGTCAGTAGAGATATCAGCATATTTGAATAGTCAATGATGTTTCTTGCCAAGTGTTAGTGGCTCATGGATGTAATGTTTGCTACTCAGGAGGCTGAGATCTAAGGATAATGGTTCAAAGCCAGTCCAAGCAGGAAAGCCAGTGAGACGCTTACTTTCAACTAACAATCAAAAAAAACAGCAGTGGTTCTGTGTCTCAAGTGCTAGAGCTAAAAATCTCAGAGACATCAACCAGGCTCTGAGTTCAAGCCCAAGGAATAGCATAAACCCACCACTGTGTGCACATACATACACATAATTTTCTCACATATAATTGATTACCATGCATAATAGTAATTATTTCCATTTATTATAACAAATTTGGTGATTACAGCTGACTACAGTTTACTAATTTGATTTTGTCTTCACCATTTTGTTGTATACAAATTACATTTCATATAATTTTTAGCACTTATGGATTAATGAAAGGAGGGGGGGAGACAGGGGAAAATGATGGAGGAGGTAACAAGTTGGATAAGAAATATACTCACTTCCCTACAAATGCAACTATAACCCCTCTTTATTTCACTTTGACAATAAAGAAGAAAAACAAAACAAAACAATACAAAAATCCTCTGTAACCTAGCACCCGTGGCTAATACTATAATCATTTTTACTCAAAAGGCAGATATTTGAGAATTGCATTTTGATGCTATGTCCAGGTAGATAAATCTGTGAACCAGGAAATAATCCTTTACCCTATCAATGAATTAATGAGTCTTATCTCTAGTGAGATAAAACTAACCAGAAAAGGAATTATAGGATACTTGGTAGAGCAATAGCCTTTAGGTAATATATATATATATATATATATATATATATATATATATATATATATATATATATATATATATGTAATCGAGCAATGCTTTGAGTTCTTGCACCTGTCGTGGCACACACACACACACACACACACACACACACACACACACACATACACACACTAAAAAAAAATAAACACTGAGATACCACATAATTCAATACAAGCTATTACTTTAGATAGAAAGAAACATAAATGGGAGATAATTCGTGTGTGAAATAGCAGTTGAAATTTTATATGCAAATTCTACTAAGGAAATTAGCACAATATACCTCCTAAAGCATGTCCTTTGTACATTGGAAATATTTTGAGAAAAATATACTTGAAAGGAAGTTGATACAACAAGCATACCATGTCTGGTTTTTGCTGCTATTGTGTAATATGGTAAGTACTGAACAATTTATATGAAACTAAGTTTATTTATCACACTTGTGAACACATATACAGTGATGTGTTACTTGCTGCCTCAACAAGTCATGATTGAATTTAGAAGAGAGAGAGCAGTTTGAATTCTCTTTTCTCCCTTTTCTAGCAATCCTACTCCTTCAATAGAAATGATAATCCTTTAATTATCTTTAAAAGCCTGCAACCAATAAAGTGTTTAAAGGATTAAGCTTCTGTGATATGAATTTGGGAGACCAAATAGACCTTATCAATGAGCACTGTAATTGTACCTATCATGTCAAAGAGATGGTTCCTGAACTAGGAAAATAGAAACATGCCTTGACATTTTCATTGCTGAAATAATATTGGGAAGAGTTTTATGTTTCTTTGCCTATCTATAAATTGACATAGCTGGGAATATGGCCTAGTGGCAAGAGTGCTTGACTCGTATACATGAAGCCCTGGGTTCAATTCCCCAGCACCAAGCCAGGGACAGTGCTCATGCCCTGAGTCCAAGCCCCAGGACTGGCAAAGGAGAAAAAAAAAAAAAAAAGCTTGCCTTGTATAAATTGACACACCATTATCTTTGTTTTTTCTACCTAACAAGAATTTATTTTTTACAATTTTGGGGAGATTTTATATCCTTATAAGGACTTTAAATCAAAATGTTTATATTCTTCTTCTGTTCATCTGTTACGTAATCCTGAAGCCCTCCTGAAAATTTGTGAAGATAGAGGTAAACATTTGTCTTTCTTATCATACAATTATCAGCAAAGTTAAAAAAAATCATTACTAAATTAATTTTAAGGACAAATGAAGATGCTGGAAATTCAGAACCGATCAACAGCATGATTATAAGATGTGGAACAAGAAAAAGTAATAGGACAACTAGCAATATAATCATGTTCTATATAGTGACAAACATAATATTGAAATACTTTTTAGGTATTTTCAGAAAAATGAACTCAGTGATGTATTATAAGTTGCAGACTACAAAGGTGACGCTAATTTTGTATATGGGGGTTACAAATAATTAAATATAATTTAATGAGTACATTTAATGAGTACATATCTTAATGAGATATATTCTATGATTTCATATAGAAAGAAGGAGTAATTCAAATGATCTGTTGAGATTACACATTAAAGGGCTATGATTAGGGAGGCTTATGCTCATCATTTATGATCCTATATTATTTTAGGCATGATGATTTCTAAAGTTAACGATATTTTGCAAAAAATAAGTAATTATACTTAGATACCATTCCATATTGTGGAAGATTAAGTTCATTTGTATATTATGAAAATAATATCACCAATATTAAATTAACCAAAACAGTATTACCTCTCAAAAAGCAAATCTGGATCAAAGCAATCCAAAGTTGAGTGTACCGAGTTCTCTGAGAATATTTTAGCATCTGTCCAGGAAGTACCTATTGTACATGATCACTTCTGAACTTTATTCATGATAACACACAAGTACTGTATGGAAATGGAGAAGGGATTTTCAGTAACAAGTTAAGTAGCAGTACAAAACAAAACTTGCTATTCTAATTCACTAACCAGAATGGAATTATACACGCATAAACATCTCCATCCCTCCCCTACTCACTACCTCAGAATTAATATTATGAATATTAATAAAAAGACTTTTTCTAACCAACAAAAGTCAATATATTGCCACACTCTGTTCTGGAGAGCAAAAATATGAATTTACTTACCAGCAACTCAAGTAATGTAAAATATATTAAACTTAAATAGCTTACATTTTTATTTATTTTTAAACAGAATGCATCAAGGTCAAATGGCTGAAATACTTTTCAAGTCATACTATTAGTTAGTATCACTATGAGAGTGCAAGTTTAGGTCTTTTAGCTAATTTGAGTATAATATTCAAGTTTCAAATAATTACTTCAAATAAAGTACACAAAATATATTCATAATCTTAAAACTATGAAAGCCAATTTCCTTTTTATTTTAACATTTCAGTTAATTTTTATATGCAATGTAATGAGTGGATGTAAGCACACAAATCATAGATGATCATTTAAACAAAGTATTATAAAATTAACAAATGAATAAGAATTAACCAGTTTTAACATTTATAAGTAACTTAGTCCTGGTATCACCACCTACAGATTAGTAGTTTTTAATCCTCTATTCAAACTTAATTACCCAAAGATTTTTAACACATATTGAATTTGCTTGGATATGGATTTCATTTTTATAAAATCATCGTTTATTACATTTATGAATTTTGACCTTGGATGTGCTACTGGCTAGTTTATTTTTAGTTGTTTATTGTGGTATTCCTTTGTACACATTGTTTTGTGTTCTTTCCTGATGTTTTTAGGTATGTTGAAGACTATGTCTATAAGTATTATTATTTATAGGATTTGGAGTACGTCCTTATTTGCTATGTGCTCTAAAACAGAATTGTGTGGTTATTTAACATAAACATTCACACTCATTGAGCTCTTCCAGTGTTTGTACCAATTTCATAGAAACCACTTGCTATGTGGAGCCCTGATTGCCCCTATCTTTACCAAGACATGATGTTGTTAAGATGTTAGATAGATAGATAGATTGATAGATAGATGTTGGCAGAGAAGAGGCAAGAAGCAGCCTAACACAGCTGGGGAATGTCCTTTAATAGTGAATTTGGATACAGCTAGTGCATTCAAAATTACACTAGTAAAGCTCACAATTATGAGCAAAAGACAGTTTGGGGAATTTAGGAATCAAATGTGTAAAATACTTGAGCTACTTGGTAGTAACTACCTTTAACTTTCAGTAATTATATTTAGTTTTGAGACACGATATACTAGTGAAAGAACTGTGAACATTACCCTAGCAGTTCCTCTTCATTATTGAAAAATACATGTTTTTTTAATGTGTCTGGATTTGATCTTTAAGTTTTAAATCAAAATCAACTCTCAGTTTCAATAACTACAAATAACTTTGTGTTAAAGGGTGATTCAGGCCACTGCTGATGTAAAATCAATTAGGTGTAGCCTTCCTTAAATCTTAGAAAAAGAGCTAGTTAATACTGCTATTGCCCAGAGCTATGTGTAAAATATTTTTATGTGACTCAATTTGATTAATGTCTTTCTTAATGTGTTTCACAATTCTCTTTACTGCATTCTAAGAAATGTTCTGTAGTTGAACAAAATTTATCATTCATCACACTTTATAGAATGTTTAGATAGATAGATGATAAATAGATACATAGATTCCATATTTTCAAGTATAAATTGACACTATCCTATACAGGAAATTCTATTTCAACACTTTTTTTCTGAACTGAAAATATAACAAACCCTGAGAGCTCAGGGGAGGATTCCAGTGGTGTAACTCCTTCGAATAAATGAGGAACTATTTAACAATAGGAATCCTAGGAAGCTGAGAGTGTTTTCTCAGAGTTGAGAGCCCATGGGAAAAGAGGCTATATTAATGTAGAGAAGAATGATGAATGAATGCAGTAGTAGTATGTATATATGAAAATGGAACCAAATAACTTGAGTGCATAAATGAGTTTGGGAAAGATGGGAAGAAAGCTGACAATGGTGACATTGATCCAGATACATTGAACTCATAAGCTGACTTGTTTGATTGAAACTCCTTCATGCAGCTACTTAAAAGATGAAGGAGGAGGAGGAAGAGGAAGACCATATATATATATATATATATATATATATATATATATATATATAAAATTCTTCAAATATTAATTTTATCATTAGCATGAGGATAAAATAAGGCAAAGCCCTTGAATATAAATACAGGCATTACTATGTACAAAATGTTTTCAAGTTTTCATGGATTATAAATCATAGTGAGTGAAGTATGTGAGGTTTAGAGAGAGAAGTGGTACATTTTCTCTCATGTATGCAAGTCAGTCCTAATATGTAAATATGTTTGAAAACACATAAAAGTCCACAGCCCACTTACATAATTAAATTGACTACAGGGCAGTAGTACTCAGGGGTGCGTTCCATGGTCTAACAATAAGCAAAAAGTATAACAGGGAGGCTGGGAATGTGGCTTAGGGGTAGAGTGCTTGCCTTGCATGCATGAAGACCTGGGTTAGATTCCTCAGCAACACATAAACAAAAAGAAGAAGTGGCACTATGGCTCAAGTGGTAGAGTGATAGCCTTGAGCAAAAATAAGCCAGGAACAGTGCTTAGGCCCTGAGTTCAAGCCCCATGACTGGAGAGAGAGGGAGAGAGAGGGTGGGGAGGAACAGATAGAGAGGGAGGGGGAGAAAGAGGAAGGGAGAGAAAAGGTGAAAGGGGGCTGAGAAGGAGAGAGAGAGGGAGAGAAAGAGAGAGAGAGGTATACCAGGGTGCTGAAAACATGTTGGTGGAGATAAATTAAAAGAGGAATGATGGGTGAATACAGACATAAGACTCAGTGTAAATGCTTGAAAATGAATGAGGATGTGATAAGAGACTGGCAAAGAGGGGATAGGTTGAGGGTGGGAAAAATGGTTGAAGAGAAATTTTAAATAATTGTACACATCAGAAGATGTGCTAAATTGAAATATCTTTGTATTAAAATGTTAACAAAACAAATTTATCACTGCTGCTTTGCACCTGTAATCCAAGCTTTTCAACAGACTGAGATCTGAAGATCTTGGTTCAAAGTCATCCCATGCAAAAACTTTGACAAGACTAATCTACAATTGAGCAGCAAAAGGCTGTAATCGAGATATGTTGTAAATAGTAGAGTAGCCTTAAATGACAAAAAGAGTATGGGTCTCTGTCTTCAAGTACCAAATCCAGTGTGTGCATGCACATGTACACACACACATACACACACACACACCAATAGGCTTGCTTTGTAGGCTGTATTTTGACATAGCTATGACATACTTTTGATGTAGATATACTAAACTATGTAAGTCATTTTTTCTGGCTCTCACAAATGGAAAAATACCCCTGATGTCACTGTAACTGATTTTGGTACCGTGGATATTGTATATACATGTATTGGATCTAGGGAAGAGAAAGGGAATGTCAAAATCGAGAGACAAAGGATAAAAAGACAAACCAATGCAACAGCAATACTTACAAAACTGTATTGTATAAACTAACTGCACAAACCATGGGGGGTGAGGGAAATTGGGAGGGGGTAAAGTGGGGGAAAATGAGGGAGGAGGTAACAAGTTGGATAATAAACGTATGCCTGGCCCTACATATTAAACTGTAAACCATTTGTACATCACTTTGACAGTGAAGCAATGAATAAAATTTTAAACAATTTGAAGAGGTCAATGTTTCCATTTGCAACTCCTACAAAGATTCAAGTCCATGGTTACTTGGCCTTTTCATTGGCCCTGTAGCATACTTGATGGTAGATGCTCCTGAAAGCATTTACTTATCTCACAGTAACCAGGAAAGAAGGTGTTAGAGGAAGAGACCAGCATTTCCATTATCTCTTTCAAGGACACACCTTTAATGACCAAATTTCCTCAAAATACATCTCACATATTCTCACATTTCCCAATATTCTGAAAGGGTAGTGACCAAGCCTTTAGCACATCGGTCTGTGGAAAATATTTTAGATACAAACTGCAACATGATTTCAGCTATATAAATAGGATGCACTGAATTCCATAAATACTGGGAGTACACCTAGTAATGCCTTATAAAACTAGTCATTTCCCTATCTCCTCTACCAATGAATATCTTTTCCACCTTTCACTGATAATATGCCATAAATCATTTAAGGAATCAATTTTAAAAGATGGAAATGAGTATTTCCATTGTTGACACTCTGGCTCTTTGGCTACCTATGACAGAATGTGATTGCACACTCATCTTAGGTCTTTTCTTATGACAGAACAAATGTTGGAGTTTTGAAACTTTACTTAGGATATACCAAAGGGCTTTTTAAAGCTCTCTTGAATTTATTTGATGTTGGGCAAAGTGTTTTGTTGGTGCTGGTAGTGGTGGTGGTCACGGGGCTTGAATTCAGGGCCTGATCACTGTCCCTGAGCTCTTTTGCTCATGGATAGCTCTCTATCCCTATGAGCCACAGCACCACTTACAATTTTCTGGTGGTGAACTGGAGATGACTTTCCTGACTTTCCTACCTGGCTTGGCTTTAAATCGCTGTCCTCAGATCTTAGCCTCCTGAGTAACTAGGATTATAGGTTTGAGCCACCAACACCAAGCTATGACCTCTCTTTATAGAAATCATGGTTTATATGTTTTATCCCTGAACAATTTTATTATAATTTTATTTGCATTAAATCCTTAACCTAACGGTAAATTGAAACTTATAAACAGTGTAGATTTTTCTCAGTTCTCTTTCTCTACATCCTATAAAATATAAATTAGGAAAGACAAGACTAAAAAAAAATTCAGTGTTATATAAGTACTCTGTGTAATTATTTAAATAGTATTTTCTTCTTTTTGACAGAAATCGGTGTCTTTGCGTACATACTTTCATGTGTATATTCATATAGTTCTATAAAATGCATCACACTTACTATGTACAACATTATATCTCTATTTGAAATTTTAAGTTTATGTGTTCAGTATATTGAATAGCTATATATTAGGGCTCAGCCATAAATGGTATTTCAGTTTACTCTGCAGACTTGTTCACTGTTTTGAATTGTGTGTGTGTGTGTGTGTGTGTGTGTGTGTGTGTGTGTGTAAAGTTCCATTCACATTTTTCAAACAGAAACAAGTACAAACAATTCTGAGTCTTAACAACAGTAAGTGATAAAGCAGGTGGCCAGAATAAAATCTATCAAGCAAACAGGCCCACAAACAGGCCATGCCGAAATCTTAGTATCGGATAAAATTGACCTCAAACTAAAAACAGTAAAAAGAAACAAAGAAGGCTACTACATACTACTAAAGGGATCTCTCCTACAGGAGGACATAATCATCTTAAACATCTACATGCCAAAAACAGGAGCTCACAACTTCATCAAACAATCACTACTGACTCTTAAATCTCTCATAGACCCAAACACATTGATTATTGGAGATGTTAACACACTACTCTCACCTCTGGACAGATCAACACACCAAAAACTGAGCAAAGAAACATCAAAATTAATAAAATGCATAGACCATCTAGACTTAACTAACTTTTAGAGAATATTCCGTCCAACAACACCAGAATATACATGTTTCTCAGCATCACATGGAACATTCTACAAAATAGATCACATGTTAGGGCAAAAAGCAAACCTGTACAAATTCAGAAACATTGAAATCATTCCTTGCATTCTCTCAGACCAAACAGAATAAAACTAGAGCTCAATGCCAATGGCCACCAAAACAAACTCCACAACTCATAAAGACTCAACAATACATTCCTGAAGTACCAGTGGATCATCGAGGAAATCAGAACAGAATTTCAAATGTTTATGGAACGAAACCAAGATGAACACACAAATTACCAGCTCCTCTGGGACACAGCAAAGGCAGTATTACTCAGAGGAAAATTTATAGCCCTGAGTGCCCACATCAACAAATTGGACAAATCTCAATTCAACAACTTAAAAAGGCCAACTCAATCTCCTTGAAAGGGAGCAACAAGCCAAACCCCAAGCCAATAGATAGAAGCAAATAATTAAAATCAAAGCAGAATTAAATGACATGGAATCCAAAAAAAAAAATAGGAAGAATCAACAAAACAAAGAGTTGGTTCTTTGAAAAAATTAACAAGATAGGCGGATCCCTAGCAAACCTGATCAAAAAACGAAGACAGCACACCCAAATAAACAAGATCAGAGATGAAACAGGTAATATCACCACAGAAACAACAAAGATCCAGAATATAATAAGGGACTATTTTGCAAACCTATATGCCAACAAATTTGAGAACCTGGAAGAAATAGACAAATTCCTAACAAAAAAATTGACATGCAGAACTTAACCAAGAAGACTTAAATCTACTGAACAGACCCATATCCAGCAATGAAATTGAAACTGCAATAAGAGATCTCCCTTCCAAGGAAAGCCCAGGTCCAGATGGATTCTTGCCCAAATCTACAATTCTTTCAAAACAGATCTCAAACCAACACTCCTCAAACTCTTCAATGAAATAGAGAGTAAAAGCTCACTACCAAACACGTTTTACGATGCTAGCATAACACTCATCCCAAAACCAGACAGGGACACATCAAGGAAAGAACTATAGACCCATCTTCTTGATGAACATCGATGAAAAGCTCCTCAACAAATTTCTGTTCAACCGACTTCAATAAGTCATCAAAAAAATCATACACGATGAGCAAAATGGATTCATTCCAAGGATGCAAAGTTGGTTCAATATATGTAAGTCAATTAATGTAATCCACCACATCAATAAGAGTGAGGTAAAGAAGCACATGGTTAATAAATGGTCTCCCATCCAAGAAAAGCCCAGGTCCAGATGGATTCACTGCAGAATTCTACAAGGCCTTCAAAACAGAACTCACACCAATATTTCTCAAACTCTTCAATGAAATTGAAAGAGAATATTCACTACCAGACACATTCTATGAAGCCAGCATAACCTTCATCCCCAAACCAGGTAGGGACTCATCACGGAAAGAAGACTATAGACTGATTTCCCTGATGAACATAGACGCAAAAATTCTCAACAAAATTCTGGCCAATCGACTTCAACAGGTCATCAAAAAAATCATACACAACGATCAAACTGGACTCATCCCAGGGATGCAAAGTTGGTTTAATATATGCAAGTCAATTAATGTAATCCATCACATCAACCGGAGCAAGATAAAGAACCACATGGTTTTATCTCTGGATGCAGAAAAAGCATTCGACAAAATCCAGCACCCATTTATGCTACAAGCCCTGGAATAACTGGATTCCAGGGAATATTCTTGAATATAATCAAGGCAGTTTATGACGAACCAACAGCAAGTATAACTCTAAATGGTAAAAAATGAAGCCATTCCCTTTAAAATCAGGAACAAGGCAGGGATGTCCACTCTCTCCCCTGCTCTTCCACATAGTACTAGAATTCCTAGCCAGAGCAAATAGGCAAGAAGACAATATAAAGGGGATCCAAATAGGAAAAGATGAAGTTAAACTTTCTCTCTTCGCAGATGACATGACCCTACTTCATTGTTGGTGGGAATGCAAACTGGTTTAGCCACTCTGGCAAGCAGTATGGAGATTCCTCAGAAGGCTAAATATAGAACTTTCCTATGACCCAGCAGCCCCACTTTTGGGTATCTATCCAAAAGACCACAAACAAATTCACAGTAAAGCCACCAACACAACAATGTTCATCGCAGCGCAATTTGTCATAGCTAGAATCTGGAACCAACCCAGATGCCCCTCAATAGACAAATGGATCAGTAAAATGTGGTACATATACACAATGGAATTTTATACCTCTATCAGAAAGAATGACATTGCCTCGTTTGTAAGGAAATGGAAGGACTTGGAAAAAACTATACTAAGTGAAGTGAGCCAGACCCAAAGAAACGTGGACTCTATGGTCTCCCTTATTGGGAGTAATTAGTACAGGTTTAGGCAAGTTACAGCAGAGGATCACAAGAGCCCATTAGCTATACCCTTATGTACACATAAGATGATGCTAAGTGAAATGAACTCCATGTTATGGAAACGATTGTTATATCACAGTTGTAATCTGTAGCATCTATTTTAGATGATGTTCTTGTATCACCTTCCTTTGGTTGTACCTACATTATCTCTGTAACATTACCTGAGTATATTGGAAACCATTTATACTGGTATTAGAACTAGGAAATTGAAAGGGAATACCAAAATTGAGAGACTCGGGGTAAGAAAAGACAAACAACTACAAAAGCAATACTTGCAAAACTGTTTAATCTAAGTGAACGGAACACCTCATGGGAGGAAAGGGAAAAGGGGTTGGGGGAGGGGGGTATGAGGGATGAGGTAACAAACAGTACAAGTAATGTATCCAATGCCTAATGTATGAAACTGTAACCTCTCTGTACATCAGTTTGATAATAAAAATTTGAAAAAAAAAAAAAAAGAAGCACATGGTTACATCCCTACATGTGGAAAAGGCCCATCCAGTACCCATTTATGATAAAAGCTCTGGAAAAACTGAGATTCCAGGAAACGTTCCTGATTATAATAAAGGCTGTTTATGAAAAACCAACAGCAATCATGATACTCAATGGTGAACAGCTAAAGCCATTCCCTTTAAAATCAGGAGCGAGACAATGATGTCCACTCTCTCCCCTCTCTTCAACACAGTACTAGAATTCATAGCCAAAGCAATTAGACAAGAAGAAAACATAAAGGGGATCCAGATAGGAAAAGATGAAGTTAAACTTTCTCTCTTCACAGATGACATGATCCTATACCTAAAAAACCCCATAGACTCTACTTCCAAGCTACTAGAGCTGATCCAAAACTGTGGTAAAGTAGCAGGATATATATTCCAGATATTCTTGAACTTAGATATCGATAAAAATGTTTTTCAGTGTTAATCCAATTAAATTCTAATATTCAGGAGTCAATATTGGAAAGAGATTAGAAGACATTTACATGTGGCAGGACAAGTTTCAGTGCTTTTCACTTGAGTAATATTTTGAAATTAATTCATTTGATGTACATTGTATGCATTTATTATAAGGATTTAAATAGAAACTGTAAAAGTTACAGTGCAGTTTTATTAGCTGTGTGCTGTGGACTTGTATCTATGATACTTCTTGTAACTCACCTTACATAAAACATTTTGATGGATGCTCTTTAACCAAGTCATGTAATTTTATTTGTTGATGCTAAGTTAGCAGAATGTGTATATGCACTTGAATCAGGCACTAGACTTGGAGAAATATTACAACTTGTGTACTTTGGATAGAAGATCTGGCTGATCTAAGTACAAGTCCTTTACCTGTATAGGAGTCCATCTGAATTGTTATAGTCTGCTGTAGAAAGGGGCATATGGGGGCAGCTGAGCTTGGAGGGTCCCACTATATATTTTGATGTTTTCCTCCAGCAGTAGCAAATTGTGTTATTCTAGCTCCACTTAAGTAAGATGGTGAAGAGACTTGGGCAGCATTTATTGGTCAATCCACCTATGCTTCAAGCTCAGGGACCTTACATATTATTTTTCTCCCATAAACCTTCATCTATCTTGTGCCCCAAAGCAAGGGCAATAACTGTATTCCACAATTAAACTTTATGTCACAAGTAGTTAATATTAAATTGCCTTTTGAAATAAATGATAACTGATAGAGGATAAACAAATAGCCCTTTTTAAGTACTCTATAATACATTAAAAAAAAGAGAAATTAGAAAAATCTAATACATTTTAAAGGAAATATATTTTCCTTATATTTTTTCCAGGAAATATCTTGATCACCAAACACCATGTCCTTCTTAACAAATAAGCATCTGAACTAAAATTTACTACAACTTCAGGTAACCTCTCTGAAGCTCATGAACACAGTTGAAACTCTTCAGGAAAAATGGGGAAATCTTGTTCATATCACTGGCTTAGTTGGAAAGATGACATAAGGGCTTTATAAAATGTAATGGCCAAGAGTCAAGAACACCTCTAGTGTTCATATTGATACTCTTTTAGACAGTTTGATCTGTGTGTAGTTACATCTTGAAATACCGCTTTGACATAGCATGGAAATATATATATATATATATATATTTTTTTTTAAACGGAAAATTTGAGGGGCTGGGAATGTGGCTTTACGATAGAGTGCTTCCCTAGCATACACAAAGCCCTGGGTTCTATTCCTCAGCACCACCATATGAACAGAAAAAGCCAGAAATGGTGCTGTACCTCAAGGGGTACAGTGCTAGCCTTGAGCAAAAGGAAGCCAGGGACAGTGAGTGATCGAGCCTCAAGTCCAAGTCTCAGGATTTGCAAAAATAATAAATAAACATGTGTTATGACCCTTACCTATCAAAAGTTTGCTTGCTTTTGTTCTGAGTTATTGCTTTAAATAGCCCTTATTGTGGAACAAGGATCATTACCCAAAGACTTGAAATTGATAACCACTGGATATCAATTATAATTGTAATTATAATCTTTAAAATAAAACATGAGAAATGGATACCCATAATAAATAAATAAGTAAAAATTCAAGTTACCATTTATACTAGGTAGACATTTCTCTATAAGTAAATATTGCATTTTCATTTATCTTCCCAGTTTGAATGTCCCAATACCTATTTTTTCCAAACACACAATTTAATTACATTGTTGTAAGTTTTTACTCAGAGAGAATAGAATGGCAACTGAACATTTTTTAATTATAAAAATGTGTAAGTGATTGTACTGATACTAAGAATAAGAGTTCTTATGAAATGCAAGGTAGTTCTGTGAACAAAGAATTGGTATGGTTTTAGTTTATTAATACATTTGTTCCATTTATGCATTTATCAATGCATTTATTCTATTTTCTGCTTGTTTTTAAATTTTTTCTGCATACTCTGACTGAGAATATATCTGTCAGGTCTCTGCTTCTGTAGGGTAAGATACAGCTAGCAGCACTAAAACCATCTTTGAGTTTATTGTCTTTCATTTTATTTTTACAGTGCCGGTAAACCAATTGTGATGATTTTTGTTTGAGTGTTGTTATTGTTTGTTTTGGGCAGACATGCCCTGTATGTCAATTTAAGAATGCCAGTTGATCAGTTTTGATGTTTTAGGCCTATAATTCTTGAATTCATATTTTAAAATGATATGAGAAGTTAATAAAATTATATACACCTGGGTACCAATCCCAGATATTTCATATTAATATATGTTTGACTGGGCATTGTATTTTCAAAGGCACTAACATGCTCTGATGTCTCATTTTCTACATTACTATTCCTTTAGTGATATTGAACTTGGTCCTTGATCTCTCTGAATTTCCGAGCATGGATGGTAATCTGTTATGTGAGCTATCAGACTGAACCCTTGCCTTTTACTGGTTATTTTAGAAATAGAGTCTTATGGATAGTTCTACTCAGGCTGTACTTGAAAATGGTTGCCAGATAATCCAATTTTCCTGAAAATACATAATGTCATTGTTCCTTATGACCAAAAGTATGTTACTGTTTGTTTATACATATATATGTGTGTGTCTATGTACATACAGATACATACATATACATAACTATGCACTTGTATACACATGCTTGTGTATGTATGTGTTTGTGCATATATGTATTTGGATATGTACAAATAAAAATTTATATTTGTATATATATATGTGTGTGTGTCTACATATACATAACAATCTCTTGAATAATTCATTATTTGTAAGGTACGTGTTACTGTTTATGCAGTCAACATTGATATGCAAATGTCATTGATAGATTCTGATTTACATTTCTTCAGATAAAGGCCCAAGAGTTATATGCCTGGATTTTATGGTATTTCTATTTTCAGCTTTTTGAGGAACTGCATATTGATTGCCATAGTGGTTGTATTAGTTTAGAGGGAAAAATAAGCATATTCATATTCATTACTCTTCATATTCTGATGAATGTTTGTTGTTTATATTCTTCATGGAGGTTAGATTGACTGGAATGAGATGGAATCTCAGGGTCATATTGAGTTGCATTTCCAAAGATATTGAGCATTAATTAATGAATTTTAAGCCTTCAATTTCAATCCTTTGAGAAATGTATATTTTATTTCCACATTTTTAATTGTACTATTGAATCTCTATAAATTTGGATTTTTTTAATGTTTTAAACATTATTTTAGCCCAAAACAGTCATTGTTCATTTGGTATGTCCACTTGCCAATCAATTAAGAAAGTATAGGGCCTTTTCTTTTTTTTTTTTGGCATATGGTCTTCTGATGTGAGTTCTGCATTTTACTTTTTTTTTATTTCCACTTTATTTTTTTTTCAAATATTCATTATCAAACTGATATACAGAAAGGTTACAGTTTCATACGTTAGGCATTGGATACATTTCTTGTACTGTTTGTTACCTCATCCCTCATTCCCCCCTCACTCCTCTGCCTTTCCCTTTCCCCCCATGAGGTGTTCACTTCACTTATACCAAATAGTTTTGTGAGTATTGTTTTTGTAGTTGTTTGTCTTTTTTTACCCTGTGTCTCTCTCAATTTTGGTATTCCCGTTCAATTTCCTACTTCTAATACCAGTATAGACGGTTTCCAGTATACTCAGATAAGATTACAGAGATAGTGTAGATACAACCACAGGAAGGTGATACAAGAACATCCTGAAGAGGAGCAGCTATAGATACACATGGGACGTTGAAAGTAATTACAACTGTGATATAACAATCGTTTCCATAACATGGAGTTCATTTCACTTAGCATCATCTTATGTGATCATAAGGGTACAGCTATTGGGCTCTTATGATCCTCTGCTGGGACTGCCTAAACATGAACTAATTATTCCCAATAAGGGACACCATAGAGTCCATGTTTCTTTGGATCTGGCTCACTTCACTTAGTACAGTTTTTTCCAAGTCCTTCTATTTCCTTACAAATGGGGCAATGTCATTCTTTCTGATAGAGGCATAAAATTCCATTGTGTATATGTACCACATTTTCCTGATCCATTCATATACTGAGGGGCATCTGGGTTCGTTCCAGATTCTAGCTATGACAAATTGTGCTGCGATGAACATTGTTGTGCTGGTGGCATTACTGTGATTTTCTCTGTGGTCTTTTGGATAGATACCCAAAAGTGGGGCTGCTGGGTCATAGGGGAGTTCTATATTTAGCCTTCTGAGGAATCTCCATACTGCTTGCCAGAGTGGCTAAACCAGTTTACATTCCCACCAGCAATGAAGTAGGGTTCCCTTTTGGCCACAACTCCTCCAACAATTGTTATTGTTAGTTTTCTTGATATATGACATTCTTACTGGAATAAGATGGAATCTCAATGTTGTTTTGATTTGCATTTCTTTTATGGCCAGTGATGTAGAGTACATTTTCTTATGTCTCTTGGCCATTCTCATTACCTCATCAGAGAAGTCTCTTTGTAAGTCTTTAGCCCACTTGGTGAGGGGGCTATTAGTGATGTTACCTGTTTTATCTCTTATCTTGTTTATTTGAGCGTGCTGCCTTTGTTTTTTGGTCAGGTTTGCCAGGGGTCTGTCTATCTTGTTGATTTTTTCAAAGAACCAACTCTTTGTTTTGTTGATTCTTTCGATGTTTTTTTTCGTATCTAATTGATTTACTTCTGATTTGATTTTAATTGTTTGCTTCTGTCTATTGACCTGGGATTTGGCTTATTGTTCTCTCTCAAGGAAATTAAGGTGCTTCCTTAAATTATTGAGTTGCTGTTTCACCAGTTTGTTGATGTATGCACTCAGAGATATAAATTTTCCTCTGAGTACTGCCTTTGCTGTGTCCCAAAGGAGCTGGTACTTTGTGTCCTCAACTTGGTTGAATAACATAAACATTTGAATTTCCATTTTAATTTCTTCAATGACCCACTGATTGTTCAGCAGTGTGTTGTTAAGTCTCCATGAATTGTAGGATTTTCTGGGGTGGCTGTTTGAGTTGAGCTCCAATTTTATTCCAATGTGGTCTGAGAGAATGCAGGGAATGGTTTTGATACTTCTGAATTTGTACAGATTTTCTTTGTGCCTTAAGATGTGGTCTATTTTGGAGAATGTTCCATTTGGTGCGGAGAAGAATGTGTATTCTGTTGTTGCTGGGTGGAATATTCTGTAGATGTTGGTTAAGTCTAGTTGGGCTATGCAATTATTTAGTTCTGTGATTTCTTTGTTCAGTTTTTGGCATGTTGATCTGCCCAGAGGTGATAGTGGTGTGTTAAAGGCTCCAACTATCGATGTGTTTTGGTCTATGAGTGCTTTTAGAGTCCGTAGTGTTTGTTTGATGAAGTTGGGTGCTCCTGCATTTGGTGTGTAGATATTTAGAATGGTTATTTATATCTTCCTATAGGAGAGAGACCTTTACTAGTATGTAGTAACCTTCTTTGTCTCTTCTTACCTTTTTTAATTTGAAGTCAATTTTGTCTGATACTAGGATTGCAACTCCAGCCTGCTTATGGGCGCCATTTGCTTGATAGATTTTATTCCAGCCTTTCACTTTTAGAAGATGTTTACTTTTGCTGGATAGATGTGTCTCTTGGAGGCAGCAGAAAGATGGATCTTGATTTTTGATCCAACTTATGACCCTATGTCATTTGATTGGAGTATTAAATCCATTAATGTTGAGAGTTAGGATTGAGAGATGATCATTTGTTCCTTTCATTATCACTATCTTGGTTAAAGTTGTGTCTTCCCATTTTTTTGGTCTGATGTTTACTGTTTAGGGTTCATTTCTCTGTCTGTATTGGGATCTTGATTATTTTCCCTATATAGTACATTTTTGAGGATTTTCTGTAAATCTGGTTTGGTGGAGATATATTGTTTCAGTTTTTCCTTACTGTGGAAGACTTTTATTTGACCTTCGGCTATGAATGAGAGTTTGGCTGGGTACAGAATTCTTGGTTGGTAGTTATTTTTATTTAGTGTTTGGTATACTTCATTCCAGTCTCTCCTTGCTTTCATGGTCTCTGCTGAGAATTCTGGGGTAATTCTGATTGCTTTTCCTTTATATGTGATTGTTTTCTTCTCCCTAACAGCTTTAAGGATTTTTTCCTTGTACTCTACTTCATCTGTTTAGATCACAATGTGTCGGTGGGATGTCCAGTTCTGGTCTGGTTGTTTTGGGGTTCTAAATGCTTCTTTGTATAGGCGTATCCTTCTGGATATTTGGGACGTTGTCAGCTAATGTTCTGTTAAATAGGCTGCCTATCTCATTAACTTCTTTCTCCAAGTTTTCCTCAATACCTATTATCCTTAAATTGGGCTTCCTGATCGTGTCTTGAATCTCCTGTAGCAATCTGTTTTGTTGAGTGGACTGGCTTTGTATTGATTTTTGATCTTTCTCCATAGATTCTAGGGAATCTTCAGCTCCTCAGATTTGTTCCTCTGCTTCAGGTAGTAGGGATTGTAGGCTAGCTACTTGATTTTGAATCTATCTTCCTTCTGACTGGTCTTTCCTGATGATTTCCATGTCATCTCTTAGGTCTTGCATGGACTTCTTTACTTCATTAATTTGGTTTTGAGATCTGTTACCTGGGTAGCTATCTTCTCATTTGACTCTTGAATTTCATTTATCTTTCTATTTGTTGAGGCCATGAAATCATCTATTACTTTGTGGAAGGATTGCTGTATTGATTCAAACTTTTCATTTATCATTTTTATCAGTAGCCTTTTTAGAGCATTTTGAGGGTTCTCTTCTATGTCTTTGATTGACTGCTCTGTTTCCTGCTTGTTTTGAATGGGAGATGAGACCCCATTGACTGCCATCTTTCTTGTGTTTCTTCTGCCTATTTGGATTGGGAATACCAATCCACAATCTACAATCTACAATCTACCTGTGAGCACCATTTAAGACCCAAAGCAGCCCTTACCAAGCACTGTTTTGTAAATCTTATAAGTTCACAATTATATACAGATACCTTGTATAACTGTCTATAAGATTTGGTGTTCCTAAAGAATAAAATTTCAATATAACAACCAATCCTGGGCCCTGTATTCCATAGTTGCTTATTTACTGTTAAAACCCTATGAGCAATTCTTGTTCTCATATTAAGTTCTTTT
Organism: Perognathus longimembris pacificus; assembly: GCF_023159225.1. Classification (NCBI taxonomy): domain Eukaryota; kingdom Metazoa; phylum Chordata; class Mammalia; order Rodentia; family Heteromyidae; genus Perognathus; species Perognathus longimembris. The sequence continues at coordinate 21,380,644 of NC_063172.1, forward strand.
AGGACTGGCTTTCTCTATGAACCCCTTTAATTCACTCAGATTAAGCAGGGATACCCTCTATCCAATAACCAGAAGTCAATGGAACCTGGAGGTCCTGGCAGTAATCAGGAGGGAAAGTTAGAGGTAGTAAAGAGAATAGAGTAAAATGTATTGGGGGGGGTGGTGGTGGTGATTTTGGTTTAGTTTCAGTGACGTGGAAATGTGGAGAAGAGTAGAATCAGTAGAAAGAACAAGGTTAAAATGGTAGACAATGAAGAGTTAGCAGAAAAGTTTGGAGGTTTTATTCATAGGAAAGTAATTTTTAAAGAAAGAGAATGTGAAGAGAGAAATAAAGAAAAAATACTTGAAAACAGATGCACAAAACATAGAAAAATTATTTTTAAAAAATAAAATAAAAAATAGAAAGGAAAAAAAACAGAAAAACGAACAACCAAAAAAAAAAAAAACTTGATAAAACAAACAGGTAAGAATGGAAAACAAGAAAACCAACGTTTCAGAAGTGAAAAAATTTAAAAAAAAAAAAAAAAAAGCTTACAAAATGTTTGAAAAGAAAAAAATATGGAGTCCTCTTTGTTTGGGTGGTCTTTCCTCAGTCTCCGGTTTCCTTGTGATGGTCTGCAGTCTCTTTTCCTGATTGGCCGGTTTGACTTGCTATCAGATTTCAGGGGGTGCATCTGTTCTGACCCTTCTCCCCTGTTGGTGCAATCCTGGGTCTCTGTGGTTCGCACAGCTTGCAGGTAAGCCTTGGGAGTCCTCTGTAGATGGGGACTTGAGCAGTCTCGGGAACTGTAGCTCCTCTGTCTGCTGTGGGGCCGCGGCCTTTAACGCATGGCTTTGAATAGGCTGTGGACTCAGCAAGGCAGGGCGCCTCTGGCCTGGTTTATCAGGCTGAGAGTTGCTTGCCTGGGGCAGGCTCCTCCCTCCTGGGCATGGCTATGGAATTCAGCTCCATTTCGGGCTGGGAATTGGGCTTCTATGATGGGACTATTTATCTGTCTCAGGAACTGTTTGTTCCCCTGTCTGGTGTTTCTGTGCCACCGGTAACTGCTCTCCCCTTTTGCTTTAAATTTTGAAATTCCAGCAGGCAGGGTGGGGCACCTCTGGCTAAGCTGAGGCCCAGGACCAGACTCCTGCCTGGGCAGGGGGCCTTCTCCTGGAAGGAGCTGGCTCTCACTGGTCAGTCCCCATTGGCCTTTTCAACGATGGCTCCTTTGTCCTCACTTTCCCCAGGCCTGCTTTAATTCCAGTCTGGTCTGACCCTATGCCAGTGGCAAAGATGGTGCTTTGCTCTGGTGGTGGGGGAAGGGCTGCCTTCCAGAAGCTGCTCTGTGGGCACTAGTGAGAATATCTTTCATGGGGTACTCACGTTTTCTCTGAGATTAAAGCCTGTCTGTGCTAAGCTTTCGTCTGGAGGATTTCTCCCTGGTCTACGCTGTGTGCTTTAGCTGTGCAGAGTGCGGGTTGCTGTGCCGGGCGCTGTGCCGGAGCCGGCACTGGCGTGGCGGCGGGACGCTGCCCAGAGCTCAAATCTGTGTTTTCAGTCAAGCAAAGTCGATTTTTCCTTCCTGGCCAGAATCCCTGTACTGTTAGAACTTACTCTGGCTGTCTTTCTAGGAGTCAAATTTCTATGGGGTGAGAAAACTGCGATGTCGGAGGGAGCTCAACTAGGGCTCTGCTGCTCCTTCCCCGTCTTCCCAGAAGTCCAAATTTGGATTTTGAATTCCTTGCATATTATGGTTATCAGTCAGTTATATAGTGAGCAATTTTTTTCTCCCATTCAATGAGCTGTCTTTTCTACCTGGTGACCATAACCTTTGCTGTACAGAGTGATTTTAGCTTTACTCATTCCCACTTGTAAATCCTAGCTTCTATTTGTTGAGCTACTGAAGATCTGTTCAAGAAGTGACTGATTATGCCAATAAAATCTGTTTTGTTTTGTTTCTTTTCCTGTCCTGTTCTTTCCTACAGCAAGTAATATCAAAGCTTTAAATCTTACATTAGGTTTGATGCTTTTTCTTTTTTTATTATCTTCAATGTACAATACTATGACATACATGATTCAAAAAAATTAAAAATAACTAAATCTGTAAAGGAAAACCAAACAGCAAAATTAACTATATTCTGCTACATGAGATATCAAAGTGAATATCACTGACCCTGTCTGTGTAGTGCTGATGAGTCAAACGTAATGGAATAGGATCAGTGTTTAAAACAAAACAAAATAGAACCTCACATTTGAGTTTCCAGTAATTGTTTAGAAATGAGTATGGTATTGATTGCTGGATTCAGGACACATCTGTTCCTTAGAGCATTACAATAAGCAGCTTGATAATAAAGACATTTTATTAGTTTGGTAGTAAAGCATTTCATTAGTCAGAACATTCCATAGTGGCCAGGGAATTTTTACTTTGGAGTGGTACAGGAGAAAAGGGTAACTGGGAATGGGAGATATAGACTTAGATATTGCTCAGTATCATAGAAATACGCATATTAGAAGTTATTAACACTAGAAGAAATAGTTTCTTTAATTGATCATAGAAACAACTGCTTGCATATTCACAATATTGAATTAACCACAGATTTTTAAAGGAAATCACTTTTGACAAGCTTAAAAGCTACTCTGTCCATTATAATATCTACTTAAAAGGCAACATAGTTTCTCTGTTGGTGTAAAAGTATCTGTCTCTATTCCCTAAATATGGGCAATCATGACCTTTAAGTTTACTATGATCAAACTAACAATGATAGAGTGAAAAAAAAGCTGTTTATATTTGTTTCCTAGTAGAGGAATATGCCATTTTATTTATCTTTAAAAGGTAATACTTGTAGTGGTAATGATTTATACATTTAAGATGATTGACCACATGCTTAATTATGTTCTTTGTCATATGGAAATGTAATCATAATCTTTGCTAATATTCTATAAGATGCTCATAAAAATTGCTGATTTTATATACATTAATTAAATAAAGTATGATGTTTTGTGTATTTAGAATCTTACAAAGGGTCAAATAAAAACCTTGACTCAGAAGATGTGTTGTTAATATATAAAATTTAATTTTATGGAAGATATTTGTAGAACATTATCAATTAAATTCCTGTATAATTTTATGTGCATTCATTTATGCTTTTCATTATCATTTATTATTTTTTATTTTAAATATTACTGTATGTTAGTGAATTTAAAAAGATTTAATTCATTCTGACACCAATTTTTAATATTAGTGACGACTTTCAGGTCTATATACATTAACCATATGTTTGGAAACAACAAAATTATCCACAAGATAGTTCATTTCATTACTATGTTCTTAAACCATTGTCAGTATCTTAGAATCAAAGTATTCAAAATTATTCATTTGCATCATTTCATGTGGATTATAACCAAACATTATGAACTAAAATCCTGGGAAAGTAACATTCTGAAGTGCTCACTACATGTGAGCAGACTCCTACATAAATAACTATAAATGTAAAGTCACAGAAGGCAGTATAAACTAAAGCAATTATATGGTAATAAAAGAAGAAATGACTAACCTTCCCTGGAGAAGATATAAAGGAGGTAAAAGTAGAGAGGGAATAATTACTGAAACTCTTTTAATAGATATAATTTGTCATTTAAGGATGAAAAATAAGATGATTTGGGAAGAAAAAGACAAAATTATGAGCCAGAATGAAGAGTTTTTGATATTTTGGGAACAAAATACTTACTTGTTAGCAGAATTAGCTACTTATTTTGAAAAGAACAAGAAATGATTCAAAAAGGTGTATAATGTGTAATATAAGTAAAAGGTAAAAAATAACACTCACTGGAGAATAAAGTATATGAGACACATTTTTAGTATTTGAAATACAAACTTTCTAAGCAGGAAATGACATAAGCACATGCATTTAATATATTAAACTAGCTGCTAAACAACTGAGAAAATAAACTCTAAAAGATGAGGACAATATTAAGCAGAAGTTAAATCACAAAAATTAGTAAAATTGCACTTTTAAAAGACATTGAACTTATCTTTCATCTGTACATTCAGAGAATATAAGAATTAGAGCATCACCAAGATTATGAAAAAAATAGCAACAGCTCTAGGCAAGCTCAATAAAGTGGGTTAGGATTTACGACTTCATACATCTAAGCTGACATTGTTATCATTAAACAATAAAAACAGAAAAGTAAAAATACCATTATTTTCATTGTCTCTGAAATTTAGAAATGAGTGTTATCATTAACAACTCTTTAAAAAAGAATACTGTGACTTCACTAAACATATACAATCACTTACTTTTTTATATAAACATCATGAGAACAGTTTTTTGAGGATCTTCCAATATTTTGATTCCCTTATATGTACAATCTATTGACACATATGACTCATTACCTTAATAGTGATTAGTGGACTGAACAACACATAACATACTATTAAGGTGAATAAAAGGTGAGTTTGTATGTTGGGAAAGAAAACAATGATCAGCAAATTAAAACTGATAGAAGATGAGAAAAATTTTAAACCTAATTCTCCCAAAAGAGTGTTAATCTACAAACTAAAGAAATCCAAAGAACGATTTTTTAAAAAAGAGTGATATAATTAATTAGTGGGAGTAATGTATAGTTCAGATCCTAGATGTAGAGTGCAAAGTAAAACAGCTGGGCTGTTTTACAACATTGGGCTGGGATACTGGTTCAGGCATTTAGTTCAGAAACTTGGGAGGCTCAGATAGGAGGATATCAAATTTGAGGCCATACTAAACTACAAAAGAAATTGGAGGTCAACCCATCTTCTATATTAAGACTTTTTCTCAACAAAAACAATAAATGAAAAAGCAAATAATTATTTGAAATATTAACTATAAGCATTAACTATCTTGATCCTCTCCTTATATTATAAAGTATATAATTGACTTCTGTAGAAGGTAGGTATGGGAATAGGTAAGAACTGATTTTTTACTTTGCAAAGATCATGGTAAAACTAGGAGAGAGAAAACTTGCTCCAAGAATTAAAAAGAAAAACTACAACAAACATTGAAGTCAAGATATTTCCCTACATGCCGGTTTCATTCCTTTTGGGAGAAATTTATGGATTATATGGACGTTCTATATTTAATTTTAAATTTAATCTTATGTTGTCTACATAATCTTACTAATACACATTGGTAATAACAGTGTGAAAGAATTTTGTGTTCTCCGTATTTACACTTGGTTAATATTTGTTATACTTTTTAGACATTCTTATAAATGTGACATTTCACTGTGGATTTATTTTCATTTTCCTGATACTGAGGTGTCTTGTTTTTTTTTGTTTTGTTTGTGTGTATAGATGTCAGCCAGTCCTGGAGTTTGAACTTAGCATCTGGTTTCTATCCTTGAGCTTTATTAGCTTAAACCTAGCACTCTACCATTTACAACATAGGTCCACTTCCTTTCACTTTTTCTTCTTTCCTTCCTTCCTTCCTTCCCTCCTTCCTTCCTTCCTTCCTTCCTTCCTTCCTTCCTTCCTTCCTTCCTTCCTTCATTCCTTCCTTCCTTCCTCACTCCTTCCCTCCCCCACGTCTCTTTCTCTCTTTCGTTCTTTAGAATGTTCATTAGAGAAAAAAGTATGGCAGAGTTTCCAGCCTGCATTGGCATCAAACTGTGATCCTCAGATCTTAATCACTTCAGTGGGTAAGATTACAAGCATAAGTCTCTGATGCTTGGCATAAAAATAATTTAAAATATATTTATTGGACAGTTGTTTGCCGTTTTTTGAGCCATGTCCACTCACGTCTTTGTTTATTCACAATGAGATGAGTTGTGTGTTGGTCTAGAGTGGTATAAATTCTATGTTTTATAAATGAACTCCTTTTGGAATGTGCTGTTCAAAAACGTTTTCATCAGGGCTGGGAATATGGCCTAGTGGCAAGAGTGCTTGCCTCCTACACATGAAGCTCTAGGTTTGATTCCCCAGCACCACATATATGGAAAACGGCCAGAAGGGGTGCTGTGGCTCAGGTGGCAGAGTGCTAGCCTTGAGCGGGAAGAAGCCAGGGAAGGTGCTCAGGCCCTGAGTCCAAAGCCCAGGACTGGCCAAAAAAAAAAAAAAAAAAAATGTTTTCATCCATTCTACAGTTTTTGTCTCACTTGGTATATTGTTTATTTGCAGAAAATATTTTTATTGCCTGTATTGTCATGTCATACTAGAGGAATAATTGCCCATTCCAATGCCAGGATTTGCTGTATGTTTTTTCTTCAAATTGCTTTAATTTTCAGATGTGAAAGCTTAGAAATAATTCCAAAGCGATGCTTAACACTGTTATGTCCCTCTTTCCCTCAAACATGAATTGGCTAAGAGGTTCTTGCGGTTGCTATTTTTCAGTGTGCTATGTCTTACATGATCATCTATTTGAGGGAGTTACTTACTCACTTTTGTTAATGTGTAAAGTTTGAATATCAAAATAATATTTAATCTAAATAAGGTATATAGAGAGACAGCTACATAGACACAGATATAGATATTTTTCTTTGTCAAACCATTATTAATAGGAATTTAGCTATATTTTTAAATTTGTTGTCACTTTGAGATTTGGAATACAAATTTTTAAATAAATACTACATTTAAATCACCAGGATATTAGGTTAAGAGAAATTAGGTAAGTGTAAAAGGAAAACTACTACATGATTTCTCCTAAAAGCAATATTTCAGTCATATCAAAGCAGAGAATAAAATCGTGCTTCCCAGGAGCAAAGAGATGGAGGAGTTGGAAACTGATTATTCAATCAACATAAAATTTCAGGTACAATGAATAATCATGTCTGGGAATCTGCTATACACCATATTGCTCATACTTAACATCACTGTACATTTGAAATCTATTTCTGAGGAAAGAGATTACATTGTAAATATTATTAACATACACACAAAGTATGTGTGTATATATACATATACATAAGTATATATATACACATATATATGTCACTAGTTGTTCTGGTACATTATTTTCTATCTTCTCTAAATGTATCAAGTAGTTTGCTACCTATGGTAATTTCTTCAAATATCAATTAGAAATCCATAAAGTTATAAATAAAAATAAGGAAATTTTGATGCAGTGAATGTTCCAGTAGGAAGAACAAGTCACCTCTGTTCATTTGATTATTTCTTTCTTTCTTTTTTTTTTTTTTTTTTTTTTTTTTTTTTGCCAGTCCTGGGCCTTGGACTCAGGGCCTGAGCACTGTCCCTGGCTTGTTTTTTGCTCAAGGATAGCACTCTGCCACTTGAGCCACAGCGCCACTTCTGGCCATTTTCTGTATATGTGGTGCTGGGGAATCAAACCCAGAGCTTCATGAATACGAGGAAAGCGCTCTTGCCACTAGGCTATATCCCCAGCCCCTCATTTGATTATTTCTTGGCTGTTCCTAAAATCATGAATCATCAAAGATAGAAGTTATCATTTTGCTGTAAGTGATTAACCAACTCTCAACACAAGCCTTTCTGAGGTTGTTCCTCCAAAACCCCTCTTCTTTCTTTCACACAACTGACTGTGGTTTAAGGTTTTCTGTCTTGGTCTTTGATATAGATCTGAGTAAATTATTAATTAAATTTCAGGTTTCAAGACCAGAAAATCTATTTCTTTATTACATTTTTCTTCCAAAATTAGGTATAGACAGATTGTACAACATCATCCTTTAGGATTTATTCAGTGATCTTAAATGGCTCTTCATTAAAAAATCCAATATGAAATTAATAAAGGCATTTCATAGTAAAATGTCAATATCACACACATGCCATAAATTAGTTATAAGCCCTTTCACAGAATGAACCTTCCAGAGAAATATTAAAGTTCAGAGATTAAATCCCTATTCTAGTTAAGTTCCAAAAGAATTAGACTTTGAAATAAAAGTAATTCTCTCATAGTTGTTAAAAATCCAAAAGAATTAAAATCTCCCTTATATTACATCATTCTAGTTTAGCCACAGGTGTTCGCCAAGCTTAGGTGATGATAAATTTCTCTGAACAGTACATGTATGAGATTTCTTGCACTGAAATTTTTGTACTTCTCTTAAAGACCCAAAAGTTGGCATAGCTTAGCGTGCAAGCCATGATATATTTTCTATATTTAGTGGAGAGAGGGAAAAACTGTGAAATTTTTAGTTATTGATATTAAAAGGAAATTTTACTGATTCAGTAAAATTTGAGAATAAATGAGGTTGTTGACACATTCTAAATATTTTGCCTTCACAATTGTGGAGTCATTATATAGTCAATACCAGAGATGAGAAGACAAAAATGATATAACAACCAGCACCAAAGGAGGTGAGGACAAAAGGATGGGGTCATTACCACTACAAGTCAGAGGCACGTGGGAGCTCCCAGGAAACAGCCAGATCCACTGGCATAGCTGAATAAATAAATGTCTAGAGCCACATTGTAAATGTACCCACAATAGAACCCCAACCCCCAACCATTGCGGACACTAAAGAACAAGAAGTACTCTGGGTTCTTCCCCTGTCCACTCTCTAGTGCTTCCACAATGCTTCCCTGAGATTTGAATTTACCAAGTCACATCAATATAAGCAAATAAACTAGAAGAAAATAGTTTTCAGCAGAAAACAAGTATAATTGTGCATGCCCTGAGTGGGGCATCTGAAATACAGATTCATGTCATAATGGCTGACTAACTGATCTTGGAATCCTCTTCATTTCAAAACAAGTCTTGGAGCTTAAAGCAATTGAAATGTGAACTGATGACTTTTAGGGATCCCTGCTGCTTTTTGTGAAAGACATTTGAAATGAAAATCTCTGCCTAGTGCATAGAATACTGACATCGTGTAATTACAGTCATGGTAGGCAGCAGTCCATTTAGCCAGAGTGCTATTAGAAACTCCATACTGTCCTAGAAGTAATTCAGTCTGCATGAATTACAGTACAAAATGCGAGGCTTAGCTTCTCAATATGAACTTTTATTTTTCAATTTCTTGTTTGACAGATAAAAGACTTACCTTTAAGCATCATTGACATCCCAACCTCTTTCCCGTTACCATTTCAAACTAGGGATAAAAGTTAAATTTCTTTAAAAATATTGAATTTCTAGTTGGTCACCTTCTGATTATTACATAAAGGCCAAATTGTAAAACTGATTCACCTATCAGTGGAATTCTTCCATTAATATTAAGATGATTGAGGGGAACCAGATCTCCACATTATTTCTTAAATGTAAATTTTCTGCCTGTTTCCTAAAAACAACACCAGACAGTACTGTCTGCTATTCATAACCAATGAGTATTTTTTCTAAAACTCTAAAAAATCTTTGTTTATACTTTTAGTTATAAAGCACACCTAATTGGGCTCCTTAAAGAAATATTTGTGATTATTCTTTAGCAAAACAGAACTAGCATCAGAAGGCACAGTATTATATGAAGTAACTTTGAAGTAGCAGTACTGATAAAAACTAATTAATAACTTTTTATATGTTAAATATCTAAATACAAGTTTTTGTTTTAAATTGACATCGTTGAAGTCTATGCATCTATTAAAGTAATACAATCCCCGAGCTTAATTTTGAATTTGTCTTTAGAAATTATTTATAAGACTTATATAGAACTTAATGAATTTTTAATGTAGAGAAAACATTATACCTTTAAAAAAATAAATCAGTTTAGTTAATCTCTACCAAATTTCGGAACCACAAAAGTCAACAATGTAAAGTATGTATTATACTACCTTTAAATTTTCATAGTGCAAATTAATTGCTGATATTATTATCCACTAAAGTACAAGAATGCACATTTCTCTTCTTTATTTTTTTCATGCAGGAATGGGCACTGTCCTGAGGCTTAAACTCACTAAAATTTGCTTCATAATGCTAAGGTGAAAATTCCACAAAACCCATTTCTGTTCTGTCGGCAAGCTTATGCTAGCCTTACCAACAGAGATCGAGAAGATGAGGAGGGAAAGAAATACAGCAGTTCTATTCCCATTAGTCTTATTCCAGTTTCACTCACAGAAATAGTGAAAAAAAATTCCAGGAAGAGCATGGTTATTTTATTTTCATTTCCAATTTTATGCCAGTAATGTCAAAATCATCTTCACTACATACTTTTGGAAATGTCAGCAAAAACTGATATGATTAAATATTAGTTTATTTGGAAACTGGTCATGGTGGCTGATGCTGGTAATTAAGATGCTGAGTCAGGATGAATTTTAAAAAGACAGAATTCTCTCATACATATATACCACATTTTCTCAATATATTTATCCACTGGCAAGTATGAGGATTAATTCCATATCTGGCTATGGTAACCAATGTTGCAATGAACATGGTTGTGCAGGTAGCTTTAGTGTGGTCTTGTTTATGATGTATTGGATAAATGCCCAGGAGTGAGATTGCTGGATCATAGGCAAGATCTTTTGAAAAACTTCCATACTCTTTTTCAGTGATTGAATAAAATTACATTCCCATCAACAATGTAGTAGTCTACATTCGTACTTTCCTTCACATGTCTGTCAGAATATGTTATTGTTAATTTTCTTGATAATGGCTATTCTAACTAAGGTAACATAGAATCGCAATGTTGTTTTGATTTGCATTTCTTTTATCACGAGAGACGTTGAACACCATTTGTAAGGAAATACAGAGTCTTGGAAAAAATTGTATTAATCAAAGTAAGCCAGACCAAAACATAGGTGGCATGGTTTCCCTCATTTGTAGTAATTAGAATGTGTGAATAAATCTACAAGTAAACACAATGGTTGACATAAAAACAAAACAAAAATTGTACTTGACATGATAAATTAAAAAGGACTCTAATATTCACTAAGAAAGACCAAAGGATAGTCTTAGGAGCGGAACAGAAATGCTCAATGGTATGAGAATATAATCATATGAAATAATGTTTATCAAAATGAACTCCAAAAAATGGAAACAAACGATTTTTTTTGTTATTTTGCTTTTTGGTTTTGTTTTCTCCTTTGTCTATGTTTTTTTTTTCTGACTTTTGTCTTGTAGTTATGTTTGTGTTTGGGGGAGCATTTAGAGAAGCACAAAAATGGTGGGAAAATGGTGAACAAATGGATCAATGTTACTTAATAGACACTGTGTGTCATGAGACACTGTTGAAAATGAACTATACAGTTTGTGGAGCAAGGAGTTAGTAGGGGAAAAAACTGTTTAAAACAGAGAGCAGAAGTGTTACTGTTCAAAAAGAAAGCCTTATATGAAACTGTAGTACCTGTGTACATCATTTTTTAAATTTATTTATTGTTAAAGTCATGTATAAAGGGGCTACAGTTTCATATGTAAGGCAATGAGTACATTTCTTATCTAACTTGTTACCTCTTCCCTCATTCCTCTCCCTTCCCTTCCCCATTTCTTCTCCCCCCATGATTTGTACAGTTGATTTACACCATATAGTATTGCTGTTGCAAATGAACACATAGGATGATGCTAAGAAAAATGAACTGTAAGTTATGGAAACAAGTGTTATATCATTGTTGTTATTTTCAACATACCATGTATAATTATGCCCTTTTTCTTTTGCCTTTCTTTCCCATGGTTTTACCTCTGATATGACTGTAACTAATTTTCGTACCCTGGATATTGTATTGTATTCGTACCCTGGATATTCAATACATGTATTGAAACCATGGAAAGGAAAGAAACATAAAAATCAAGAGACAAAGGATAAAAAGACAAACCAATGTGTACCTTATTTTTACTATAAAAAGTAAATAAAAACATAAAGGTTTACGATGCTAATACTTAAAATGATATGACTCTTTTGAGCATCTGGAAAACAGACAAGCTGAATAACATTATCAGGGGTTTGAGGTCCATCCTCAAAGACTACAACTCCTGTCTTTTATGTGTACATATCTCAATCTCTGCTCATCATTTCAGCAGGTCTAGGTTAAATAGCTGCATTTTGCAGTTTTTCCTGCCTCCTAAAACAGTACCTCTGTTGCTTCAGTGAGCTATGAACTATTCCACTATTCTTGCTCATTTTGTAACTATTTTAATAAGGAGACTATATATTCTCCTTCATCCTGAATCTGATTTAGCATTGTTATTTGCTTTGACTAGTAGCAGAAGACAGGATAGGATTTTGTAGTATCAAGATTAAGTATCTTTCTAATATATGTGAAAAGAAAAAAAAGCTTTTATTTTGCTGTATAAGAAATAGGCACCACTATGTATAAAATGTAACCATACTGCTTTGAGTGAGGTCAAACCAGATCCAGATATTTTGACAGCCCTTCTATAGTGTCAGACACATGAGAAGCATTGAAAGGAGAAGCATCATCTCTGAATTGTGGACCACTGGAATAGAAGGAAAAGCCACAACGTTTCAAACAGCCATGAGTTCTGAGAATCCTGAGAATTTCGAAGTCTTAAGTTTTTAACCTGTTAATTACAGGTGTAATTGGTTCCCAGTATAACAATGATAAAGCCTTTTAAAGTTCATTAGCTACATTAATTTTATAGTAAATATTTTTTGACAATGGCAGTCTTCATAATATTTATTTTGTCTTATGTCTCCCAAAAGATCCAGATGATAAAATCAATCAAACAATGTAGTCAAAATATTTATTTTACCATTTTAAACATGAAATTAGAGTGACTGTAGTTGTGGAAGGCTATAAATATGTGTCAGCCCAGAACATTTCTACAGATTAGGTTATAACATAAAAAGTGATTGCCTTCTTCAGCCAGACCTGAGCAGAATTTATCCTTATTTCCTGAAATCGTATTCTATTTTAAAATATGGCTGATTTCAAAATTAATGAATAGCTGTATCATCTATCTTATTAGAAAATATTTAGCATTCATCAAATAGTGATGTGAAAATCTAGTAGCTACTTTTGAAGAAATGATAGTAATTAAAAGGAATACTTACTATTAAATCAAAATGAAAAATCATAGTAATTATGAAAATGATTATAATAACTATGAATTATTGGTTAAATTACAATGATAAATATTTTTATATATTGAGTTTAAAATTCAGCTTATCTGAACAGATGAATCAAAAACTATCTTAGTGGGCTGAGAATGTGGCTTAGAGGTAGAGTGCTTGCCTAGCATACATGAAGCTCTGGGTTCAATTCCTCAGTACCACATAAACAAAAAAAGGCTGGAAGTGGTGCTGTGGCTCAAGTGATAGAGTGCTAGCCTTGAACAAAAAAATCTCAGGGACAGTGCTCAGGCCCTGAGTTCTAAGCCCCAGGAATGGAAACAAACAAACAAACAAACAAACATATATATATATATATATATATATATATATATATATATATATATATACGTATATATATATATATATATCTTTTAGGGGTCAGTGCTACTCAGGCTACTCCAGAGGCTGAGATCTCAAGATCATGGTTCAAAACCAGCTCCAACAAAAAAAGTTCATAAGGTTCTTTTTTCCAGTTGAGTACACACAGAACAGAAAAACAGAAATGGAGACTTCAAGTATTAGAGTACCAGCCTGAGTGAAGAAGCTGAGGGACTGAACTCAGGCCTTGGTTCAAGACCTAGTACCAGCACCCCTACCAACCCCCCCCCCCCCCCCGCCTCAATGGATGCTGTGGAAGGCTATAAATATGTGTCAGCCCAAAACATTTCTACAGATTAGCTTATAATATGAAAAGTGATTGCCTTCCTCAGCCAGGCCTGAGTAGAATTTATCCTTATTTCCTGAAATCATATTCTATTACATCTATCAAGACAGAAGCAAAAGACATTCCCTAAAATCACAGCATATCAATTTGTACATTATCAAGATATTCTATAAAGTAGGTTTCTAAAATATCAAGATGGATATCTGTTCTGCCTATGAAATGTGAATTATGGAGAGTATTTGAACATATAAAATTGTTAGAAGAAAAAAATCCTTAAATTTTATTCTAATGAGTCTGTAATTACAGTCAGTCTTATGAGTCTTTGAATTATGAGTCTTCGAATTACAGTCAGTTGGGAGAATTTCATACAAGCTCTATTTTAAAAGCAATAGTATAAATCTACACTTTTTTTTTCCTTTTTCTTTCCCTTCAGTTTTTTCTAGTTCTGTTATGCGAACTATTTGAAGGAATATATTTCTGGAATAATCTTTTTTTTTTTTTTTTTTTTGGCCAGTCCTGGGCCTTGGACTCAGGGCCTGAGCACTGTCCCTGGCTTCTTCCCGCTCAAGGCTAGCACTCTGCCACTTGAGCCACAGCGCCGCTTCTGGCCGTTTTCTGTATATGTGGTGCTGGGGAATCGAACCTAGGGCCTTGTGTATCCGAGGCAGGCACTCTTGCCACTAGGCTACATCCCCAACCCTGGAATAATCTTAACTTGTATGTATTATATAAAACCAACACATAACCTTACTTAAATACGTTGTATTTCTTGAAATAATTTGGCATATCTATTTCTCTTTTTAACTCTCTAAGACTACATGAATAGTGAACATTTTCCAAAAAAACACATATTTAGTCACTTAGGATTGAGATTAGTGTTAATTTTAAAGATAGGCTGGTAGAAACAAGGATTTGTTTCTATTTCTGTGAAATAAATCAAACGATCTTATTTTTAGAGTGTGGTAGAGAATCAGTTTGACAATTTCTTAAATAATTTTGTGTATGGGGTTAATTATTCGATCTGCTGTTTAACTTTTCTGCAAATTGTAGATTGTTTTAGATAAAAGTCAACATTTAAAAATCATCAGATAAATCAATAAAGTTAAAAATGATAGCTAGAGAGAAGTTTTAAGTGCTAAAAGATTGGGAAGAAAATGGACAAAACAATGGACATATTTGCCACCAAATGAAAATGAATACAAATAACACAAATACAAATACATCAAATATAAAGAAACTTCTTTGCAATTCCTCATAAACTTCGGTACTATAAAATTTATATATATATATATATATATATTTTTTTTTTTTTTTTTTTCTTTTTTTGGCCAGTCCTGGGCCTTGGACTCAGGGCCTGAGCACTGTCCCTGGCTTCTTTTTGCTCAAGGCTAGACTCTGCCATCTGAGCCACAGCGCCCCTTCTGGCCGTTTTCCATATATGTGGTGCTGGGCAACTGAACCGAGAGCTTCATGTGTAGGAGGCAAGTGCTCTTGCCACTAGGCCATATTCCAAGCCCCTTATTTGTTTAAGTTTATTGCTAAGTAGGAAAAGTATTGATCACCAAAGAGAGGAAGAATTTCTTTTATTTCCTGTATTGGCTAGATAACGGCCATTTTAAGATGAATAGATATTATTTGTGTCCAAAATTATAGGAAATCCTATCTTTTACTAATTTTCCACACTATGAGCCAGGGTTTCCTAGGAATAAGCTGTGAACAATAAACATGTCCTGATACATTTGCAGCTGGGATGCATGGATTTTATGTAGGTAATGGATGGCACACCCCTTACCTGTTAATACAGAAGCAACAATGTGAGATCTCATTGCAAATTCCATCAATCTCTTGGAGAACCAGAAATGTTGAAGAATATTATTTTGTCAGCTTAAAGTTTAAATTGTTACTGAAAATTTTGAATATGTATGTACGTATATATGTATGTATGCAATTATGCATGCATGCATATGTGTGTGTATATACAAACAAGGAGAAAGAGAATGATATAGAGGAGAAAGACAAACACAAGTACAGGAAGAAGTTCATATTAACTTACTGCTTTAAAACCTGATATCTGAAGTTAGAGTGGAACTCACTTCCTAATTCTATTTGCCAAAACAGTTACTATTCTAATAGTGAAATTAGAATTACCATTTGTCAATACAAAAAGAATGTTTACAATCTGTAGGGTGAGAAATTGTAGAGCCATATAGCTTTCTGGCCACAGAATTTGCTTCTCTTGTCTTAAAAATATTCATTTCCTTACTAAATTGTCGTATGATCCTTTTTTTTTTTGGCCAGTCCTGGGGCTTGGACTCAGGGCCTGAGCACTGTCCCTGGCTTCTTTTTTTTTGCTCAAGGCTAGCACTCTGCCACTTGAGCCACAGCGCCACCTCTGGCCGTTTTCTGTATATGTGGTGCTGGGGAATTGAACCCAGGGCCTCATGTATACGAGGGCCTCAAGCACTCTTGCCACAAGGCCATATCCCCAGCCCCGTATGATCCTTTTGTATTATCAATTTGAATTACAAAACTCCCTTAGGTCAGGTGAGTGTGTGTGTGTGTGTGTGTGTGTGTGTGTGTGTGTTTGGGAGAAGGTGTGTGTGTGTATTCATGTCTCTGTATGTATGCAAACACATTATTTCTAACATAAAATTAAATTATTTTATTTATAAAGTTTTATTTATAAAAATATTTTATTTTGTTTTCCTTCCCATTGGCAAAACAAAGTGTATAAAATCTTATCAGTTTCTCAATGGTCTCCAAGATTGAAATAGTTAGTAGAAATTAAGCAATGAACTAAATAAGCTAGATTTTATCTTTGCCAAATTGAAAGGTTAACTTTAAATAAATCAGGTTTATTAATCTATTTGGAGTGGATTTCAGTTAAATACTGCCACAACACCAATATTTGTATGAACATTTATAATATATTCCTATCCATAATTTCAGAAAATGTGTGGGCTGAACAATAGGACAAAATAAAATTGCTTTGAAAAGATGAAAATCAAAATGGTAGAAAGAAGCAAGATCATTTTTTATCTCTAGTGTTATAAACAAAAAGTTGCAAATTCCATACAATTTGTTGTGCCCAAATGAATAACTTGTGTGTGTGTGTGTATGTGTGTGTGTGTGTGTGTGTGTGTGTGTGTGTGTGTTATACCCAGCCAGGACTTTGGTCCATTGCACTGACAATAACATGAGTACAGTAAAATTGAAACAATATTTAAACTGTGAAAATGTGGAAATTTAGCTTATATTGATAATAAGCACAGCTTTGCCTAATAATCATAACTTATTCAACCACAGGATCAAATTTTAAGGTTCATATATGACATCTTACTGATATTGAATCTACTATTTTGCTTCAAAAGATTACCTTTGAGTTATTTTGTAAAGTTCTGACAAGATAGACAAGCGGATTGAAGAAAGTTTCCAAAATATCCAATAAAATCTGAAAGGAGTTCCTTCTAATATATTTTTGTAATGATGTTCTCATATATGTGTGTTACAGAGATTATATTGCCATGTTATTTATTGTCTTCAAGGTATTCGATTAAAATAATATAATTACAAGTTCTTAGAATGTGAGTCCATGCCCAGAAATACAAATTTTATGCAAATGAAAGTATTTTTCTTTGATAACTGCCAATTTTGGATGACTGTACCATATTTTAATGGCTGCTGAATTATTGCTTAAATATTGTCTTCAACGTTCTCTTGATGTGCTGTATTACTTATAAGGATTTCTGCTTTCTTGGGTTTGAACTTTCCTTCCATAACACTGCTCCTAATTCCACTGAGGGCACCAGCCTAGGAATTCTGTCATTGCTGAGTATTTCCATTCCAAGTTAACAATTTAGAAGTGTATCAAGAGGAGAGCAGGATTACAAGCCCAATGTTCTATGGTGAGATGGACTCAAGCCAACTTTTTTTAATCATTCAACGTCCATGAATACAGCTACTACTAACAGCCATAATGAAATTTTAGGTCTCTTGTGTCTTCCAGACCCAGTGTCCAATTATCCCAAAAATGTCTGGCCAGTTCACAGTTGCCTTGACCTACCACTATGGTAAATTCACAGATTGAATGTGTATACATGATACAGATATAAATTATCCCTCATTTGGGTAATTTGATGAAAACCTTAAAAGTATTAGATGGAATTATAACAATGGTTTCCTTTAAAAATACATCGTGTGGTTATCGGGAGTCCTCAAAATAAACAGCATATTATATCTTAAATATTTAATTTCCAGGAAAAAATATGATAGACCAGTCTAAAATGAAAAACGGAAAACAAGCTAAGAAGGTTCTGCATTTCTCAAAATTGTTTTGAAACAGTGAATGTATACTGCACTCTTTAAATCACTCTCTATTTTAGGAACAACAATGAACACATAATAATTATATTGTTAATAAATTACAAAACATTTGTATTAAAATACTTGTATTAAATACAAATACTTATAACTACTTTGTTCTTAATACAAATCAATTAAAATACAGAGAAACAATTACTTTCAAATTTTATTCCAACCAGATGACACTACATAATTTCAGAAGGCCAAGTTCACAGACGCTTTAATTATACTATTCAGCATTTAATTTTTATGCATAATCCCTTGTTTCTTTAAGTCTTGGTCTTTAAATTGAAAATTAGATAAAACATGATAATAAGTAATAAGATAATAAGTATTTGGGTACGAAAGTAGCTTAGTGTCCACAGATAATAAAATAAATTACAACAAACTTGATTTGTAATAAATTTCACGAAAGGTGATTGCTTAAGACAACATAATCATCTCACACATTTGGGGAAAAGGTAATCTTCAGAGCCATACTCCTTCTACAGGTTCTAGAAGAGAAGCACTTCCTTTCCTTTGTCCTCTTATATAACAGAAATTCTTGATTTACACTGTCCTTGTGTTTATTTCTTCTTTGACC
Source organism: Perognathus longimembris pacificus (assembly GCF_023159225.1). Classification (NCBI taxonomy): domain Eukaryota; kingdom Metazoa; phylum Chordata; class Mammalia; order Rodentia; family Heteromyidae; genus Perognathus; species Perognathus longimembris. The sequence goes on from NC_063172.1 coordinate 21,399,178, forward strand.
TCCCACCCCATCTCTGTCTCTCTCTCTCTGTCTCTATGTCTTTGTCTCTCTCTCTCTGTTTCTCTTTCTCTCTGTCCCAGCTGGATGATTTGGAAATTTTCTTCTAACTCGATTTCCTTAATTTCATCTATAAAGACTCTTTCTAAATAAGGTAATACCTATGGGTTATAAGACAAGTGAATTATGATGGGATATTATGAATGTAGATATAACATAAAATTCTGTGCAGTGTAGATTTCTGACAATGATGAATGCCATTATTGTTTGAATTAATAAAACATAGTATAAAAATTTAGAAATGTTATATAATCCATATGAGTCTAAGTTTCTGAGCTGACACAACAATCTACAGGAAGATGATAAACATATGTGAGAATCATAGTCACTTTTTTTTTTTTTTTGGCCAGTCCTGGGGCTTGGACTCAGGGCCTGAGCACTGTCCCTGGCTTCTTCTTGCTCAAGGCTAGCACTCTGCCACTTGAGCCACAGCGCCCCTTCCTGCCATTTTCTGTATATGTGGTGCTGGGGAATCTAACCCAGGGCCTCATGTGTAGGAGGCAAGCACTCTTGCCACTAGGCCATATCCCCAGCCCCCATAGTCACTTTTTTAATAGTGAGAATCCAGAAAGTGGACAGCTATGGGAAAATAACCATATTCTATTTACATATATTGAACTAAATTCAATTATGTCATCTAAAAAGATAATTTAAAGGATGTATGAAGATATTATGGATTGAGATGAAGTTATAAAACAATCTCACATTATGAGATGCTAAATGCTTATACTTTAAATATTTGTTCAGAGACAAAATGCTGGATCAGTTTACTAGATAATGGAAAACGAGTTTGAAAAGGAGACAAGGGTTGTCATGAAAGAGGTGTGTGTATATCTATGTATGTGTATAAATATATATGTGTGTGGGTATAAGTATATCTATGTATGTATATATACATTTGTGTACATATGCCTATATCTGTAGATGTATGTGTGTGCATATGCAGAGTCCTATATGTATACATATATGCATACATACAATATATACCTATACATATATAGACCTATCTGTATATATGTGTAGGCCTGTGCATATATAGGGATAGATACACATATAAGTATAAATGTACATTTATGATCTATATATAGATATTCAAATATATCTATACACACATGTGTGTATATACATATATAGTTATACAGGTATATGTGTTTGTGTGTACATATGTGCGTGCGTGTGTGAAAGTATATATATCAGTTTGTATATATATGTGTGTATATGTACATATAAACACATTTCTCTATATGTGTGTCTATACATATACATAAACATGTGTATATATGTATATATACATGTGTGTGTATGTGTGTGTGAGAGAGAGAATGTAGAGATTTTTAATTATGCTCAAAGTTGGGTCATGATTATTGCTTATCATGACTACTGGCTTTAGAAATATGTCTATCATCGTAATGATCTTGACAATCTTTACTTAGGGGAAATAAAAGGAAATCAAAGTGCTTCAGAACTATCCTAGTCCATTTGAGATTGTTAAGTAAAATATCTGTGACTAGGTAATTTATAGAGGATCATGCTTCAAAGCTAGCAAGGGCAGGAAAGTCCCTGAGATGCTTATATCCAATTAATCACCAGAAAAATGGAAATGGCGCTGTGGCTCAAGTGGTAGAGCAGTAGTCTTGAGCTGATAGACCTAAGAGTACCCTGGCCCACAGTTCAAGCCTCCCCACTGCCAAAATAAATAAATAAATAAAAGTTTGAGGACAAAGCTGAGCTCAAAAAAATAAAAAAAGAAGACAAGAAAATTGTGATAGAGAATCTAGAAATGTGTTAGATAGAGAAGCAAGCCCCTCATACATTCTGCTCTTTTTTCTAAGCTTATTCACGTGTTTTATTTATTGTTATGAATACACTAGCAGTGTAATAATGTAGTACTTTACGATGTCTGAGTATTGAAAATGGAATGAAGCTTGTGAAAAAATATTTCATGGAGAAAACATTGCAAAAGTTTTATAAGATAAATTTTGAAATTGATGTTATGTTACTGTTTAAAGGTCAAGTCTGAATCCCAGTTTTTCTTTCTGTAGCTTAGAACTCCAACAGTACCGGAATCAATTGAGATCTACCAACCTGAAGAAATAGTTTCACTACTATAAAAAAACAAACAAACAAGGAATATTGGACAGAGGAGAATAACGTCCTGTTATCCTTGAACTAAACTCTTCTAATATATGCTTTCTTCTCAATACAAAAAGACAGGTTAAGAATTCTAATTCCAAAATTAAAAGTAAAATGCTCAAAATTTGGAAGGTCTGTGTTATGAAAGACCTTCTTTCTGCACCTAACTTGTTATGTCGATGTAAATATTGTCAAATCTGAAAAACTTCAAAGTCCAAAAAGTTCAGGTCCCAACCTTGAGGATAGAGGGACAAAAACAGATTTGAAATTGTTTTACCCTATTTATTAGGTAGGAACATTTTTAATGATACTGTAATCAATTTCACATATGAAATTATTTTTTCCTAAAATTATTTGATGTCTAATTTTGTATGTATGTTCATATGCTTCAATTTTCATTAGTATAAATTAACTGTCTAAAGGAATTTCATTCTGATACCTGTAATATACATATAAAGACACTTAGATCAAATTTTCCTCATCTACATTTCTATTTGTAGCAATGTAACAATGACTTTTTTTTTTTTTTTTGCCAGTTCTGGGACTGAAACTCAGGGCCTGAGCACTATCCTTGGCTTCTTTTTGCTCAAGGCTAGCACTCTGCCACAGCGCCACTTCTGGCCTTTTCTATATATGTGGTGCTGAGAAATTGAACAGAGGGCTTTATGTGTACGAGGCAAGCACTCTTGCCACTAGGCCATATTCCCAGCCCTGTAACTATAACATTTTTAACATAGTTTAATACTAGTTAAACAAATTTAAAAAATTGACATACACACTCATAGTGATAGTTGAGTACATTTTAAATCTCCTTATTTGTTTCATAAAAAGAAAAATTTTTAAAAATTTATTGTAAAGGTGATGTACAGTAAGGCTATAGTTATCTGAGTCAATTAATATGTACATTTCCTTTGAACAGATCACCCCCTCCCTTATTCACTCCCAGTTTTTTCCCCTCCTGACTTTCTTTCCCCCAAAGTCATATAGTTAATTTCCAACTTAGTTTCTAGTGCGTTTCATTGCTGAATTTGTTCACCATTTGCCCTGTCATTGATACAAAAAACAAAGCAGTTATTTAAATGCAAAGAAATACACTAGGTTAGAAACCTTTTACAGATAATTCAGAATAGTTAAACGTGTAAGTTTATAATCACCTAGCCATTAAGTTTGTAAAAATTATTTATACTGAATCAATTCTACAGTATGTTTTGTGTTGACTTTACAGTATAACACAAAACTTAGAACCAGTGTAGATAATTACTATTTACTTGGTTGTCGGGCATGCCTGGCTGGCCCCGCCTGCCTTCCAGCCCCGGGGTCATGTGTGGCAATTACGCGGAACCTGGAAGGGCAGTACTAGATAGCACCACCTGCCTATAGGCCCCGGGGTCACTTGTGGCTATTATGCAGAAACGGAAAGGCGGTTCTAGCTGGCCCAGCCTTCCAGCCTTGGGACCACGTGTGGCCAAGATGGTGCCTGGTGGTGAACCCGGAGGCAGTCCTGTGGTCTGTGACATAGAATTAGGCTGCCTCCCAGGATTGGTCCCTCCGCCTTCCACCCTTGATGGACAGCTCAGGCCTCTCCTCAGTCCCTAGCTAGGTGCGCCTACACCCCTCTCCTTTCTGCCGCTTTAAAGCTCCTCCCAAATAAAGCAATGTTGTGTGAGACCATCTCCCAGGCTGTCTGAGTGTCCTCCCGCAAAAGGGGGCTGGGTGCAGGCGGTCTGTCAACCATTCACCTTTTCTTGGCCTGCCTCTCCCGCTGGCCAGGAGAGCACTGGGGGCAAAGGTCCCCGACACTTGGTGGTATGCAATGAAAAATAATATGAATTTTATATTTGTTCACATATAGTGTAGTAAGAAGTATGTTTAATCTTTGGTTTCTAGCTGTAGCAAAGAGCATGTTAGAAATTCAGCTTGGTCAGCTTTCTGTAATGGCTACAGACAACACATCACACCCAGGCCCTCAGACCCTGTCCCAAACTTTGTCTGTTCCTGTGACTGACATTCCAAATTCTATTTCTGAATCTGAAAAATCCCCTATGATCTGTGTTCTTTCTGATTCCTGACATATCTATTTTGCTCAGAGATTTAGCAGAATACTTCAGGCAACTTTTGTATTATTGTATTTTGAAACTAGATATCACTAAAACGTGTGTGTGTGTGTGTGTGTGTGTGTGTGTGTGTGTGTGTATAAATAGGAAATCATCAATTAGGAAGTTTTATGAGATTAAATGAGACAAAGACCAAGTATACTTAAAAATTAATGTGTCTAGTAGCTTCTACTTTCAGATTTCAATTGTATTTGTTATTTTTTAAGAGAGGAAAGTAGTCATGTGAACCATGATATATATTTTTAAGTGCTATCCTGACAACTTTTCTTGTTCACTGGCTTTTCTGCACTACTAGAATTGAATTCGGCATCAAGAATGTGGCTCAAAATAGGCAGAATATGATATAGAAGTAGCACTTTGCTCTTGTCTGCCTCAGGAAAAGAAAACACTTCAATGAAGCCAATAAATCAGATATCATCTCTTACGTGCCATAGCAAAAAACCACTGTGTGAAGTTGTCCGGGATGAACAATAACAAAATATAAGAATAAAAAGGCAATATAGTAGGCTTTGTCCAGCTTATGGTTGGGTAGTAAATTTTTTTTTAAAAGCAACTAAAATATACCAATATACCAATTTGTGTGTGTGTGTGTGTGTGTGTGTGTGTGTGTGTCTGTGTGTCTGTGTGTATGTATATGGTGTATGCACTTGTCTGGAAAAGAAAGAAGGGCTTGAGGAATGAAGTACCTCATGTTAAATGAATTTAAATGCTATCTTATCTGGAATGTGTTACGAAATATGAAATAATCTGAATAGCAACATGCACAATGACAATGGTAAATTATGAGAATACACTGATACAAATATGTAAATAAATATGAAAGAAAAAAATATTTCCCAATTTCCATGCCAGCTTGTGAAATATGTAAGAAAAGATATCATTAGAGGAATTATTCATGGAGACCATAATAATGGCAATTACCTAGAAAAATAAGGGATAGTAAACAATTAGGTCTTACCAGGTACCCGAGTATCTTCCCACAACATACTTATACTTAAAGTAGCTCCTTGTTGTAGAAAAGTTTATCAGATTCCAGTTTTTAACAATGGGTCTAAAATTAACAACACCACATGAGATGAATCAAAATATTCTACTACTTAACCTACTGTTTAATAAGCATAGGCAAAAAATTATCTATATTATCATCTGCAATTTTCCTGTCAGAAATTCATCACTGAAAGCCGCTAAGCAGAAAAAGAATGGAAAGGCAATAAACAAACTAAAAATACTTAAAAATAGTACTAAGTGGTAATCTTCAAAATATGAAAATGTCGATATATATGAAAAATGTTGAGTAATAATTCCAAGTTTAAAGTTTTTGTGTTGGCTATTATTGAGTGGTAACAAAACATACTAAAATTTGGGTTCTCAGATAAAAAAACCAAATGAAACCAAAACTTGAAACTCAGTCCTCTCTATTTATTTGGATTTAGTAGGCTCACAAAAATGGTTCTCCTATTATATCAGTACAACCCCAAGTTATTACTACAGTGACCCTGGAATCTCTGCGTCAATCTTGGAAGGGATATCTTACACCATTCAGTTACATGGGTGAATAATGATGCTGAATTTCTTGATACTGGGAACCCATGTCTTAGGCTTCTCATTATTCAGCTTTCTTAAAGGGTAAATTCAAAGACATGTGTCTTTTTTTTTCATTGATTTTGTATATATATATTATTTATTTATTTTTCTTATTTATTGTCAAAGTAATGTACAGAGAGGTTACAGCTTCATAAGTTAGGCATTGTATAAATTTCTTGTACTGTTTGTTACCTTCTCTCTCATTCCCCCCTCCCCCCTCCTCTTCCCCTCTCCCCCCATGAGTTGTTCAGTAGGCTTACACCGACAGTTTTGCAAGTATTGCTTTTGTAGTCATTTGTCTTTTTATCCTGTGTCTCTCGATTTTGGTGTTCCCTTGCACTTTCCTAGTTCTAATACCAACATATACAGTATCCATGTACTCAGAAGAGATACAGTGATAGGGCAGGTACAACCACACAAAGGTGATACAAGAAGATCATCAACAATAGAAGCTACCGTTTCACATGGCATGTTGAAAGTAATTACAACAGTGATAGATCACTCATTTCCATAACATGGAGTTCATTTCACTTAGCATTATCTTATGCTTTCATAGGGACATAGCTATTAGGCTCTTGTAATCCTCTGCTTTGACTAGCCTAAACCTGTGCTAATTATTTCCTATGAGGGAGACCATAGAGTCCATGTTTCTTTGGGTCTGGCTCACTTCACGTAGTATAATGTTTTCCAAGTTCTTCCATTTCCTTACGAATGGTGCACAGTCATTCTTTCTGATAGAGGCATAAAATTCCATTGTGTATGTGTACCACATTTTCCTGATCCATTCATCTACTGAGGGGCATCAGGGTTGGTTCCATATTTCAGCTATGACAAATTGCGTTGCGATGAACATTGTTGTGCTGGTGGCTTTAGTGTGTTGTTGTTTGTAGTCTTTTGGGTAGATGCCCAAGAGTGGGGCTGCTGGGTGATAGGTGAGCTCTATGTTTAACCTTCTGAGGAATCTCCATACTGCTTGCCAGAGTGGCTGAACCAGTTTACATTCCCACCAATGAAGTAGGGTTCCCTTTTGGCCACATCCCCTCCAACATTTATTATTGTTAGTTTTCTTGATATAGGACATTCTTACTTGGGTGAGATTGAATGTCAATATTGTTTTGATTTGCATTTCTTTTATGGCCAGTGATGTAGAGCACTTTTTCATATGTCTCTTGGCCATTCTCATTTCCTCATCAGAGAAGTCTCTTTTCAAGTCTTTAGCCCACTATTTGAGGGGGCTATTGGTTCTTTGCGGTGTTGTTTTGGAGGAATTTAATTTTTTTAGTTCTGCATATATTTTAGATATGAGGCCTTTGTCCATTGTATGGATGGTAAAGATTTTTTCCCAATCTGTGGGCTTTCTGTTTATCTTGCGAGTTATGTCCTTTTCCCTGCAGAAGCTCTGCAGTTTGATGCAGTCCCATTTGTCCATCCTTTCTTTGATTTTTAGCATTTCTGGGTCTTGGTTAAGGAAGTACTGTCTTGTGCCACGGAGCCCAAGTGTTTCTCCTACTCCTTCTTTTAGTGTTTTCAGGGTATCTGTTTTAATTTCCAGGTCTTTGATCCATTTGGAATTGACTTTGGTGCAGGATCTAAAAAAAAATAGGTAGAAGAAAGTTAGCCTCTTTAACAAATGGTGCTGGTAAAACTGGTTCAACACCTGCAACAAACTAAAACTAGACATGTGTCTTTAAATTAGCTTTCTCAGTTCTGTTATCAGTTTTGTAGCGTTCTATTGGCTAGCTACTATGTCAGTAAATATTCAGTTCAGTTTTACTTTTAATTCAAACATCTCCTAACTAGTTTTGTGGCTTCCTTGTACTACACTTTCAAAGTATGCGATCAATAACCAGATGTAAAATTTAGATTCACATCTGTGCTTATGGTGTACATTGGTGATGTTTACTTGAGAGCACACATGTTTTCATACCCAGACATGTTTGTTCATTATATGGATGCAACGGTGCCATTTTATTTGAATCCACCAGCCATTTATAGGAGCACATAGAAATAAAAAGAAATATGTGCATAAAATTAACAGAGTCTCAGTTCTCAGAAATGCAATGACCTTGATTAAATATGTGAAAATTCTTAAAGAATGTAGGCATAGATGGTGAGTTATTCATGTTTGGAAATGCTGTATATTCATACTGATCTCTATTAGTTTTCACAAATATAATGATCATATAACTGGGAACTGGAAGGTCTAAGAATATATTATAGAATTCCAGAGCTTTCTCAATTTCTACTCTAAATTACAATATAGCGTATTGTAATGATAACCAAATCTACCTTTTACTTAAAAATATACCAGAGAAATATACCATTATTTTTACATTAGTGAATATTTTACTGTTTTCTCTTTCACTTATATGTTAAATCTGATATTATTATGTTTACAAAATAGAACATGAGAGACACCTACTGGATTTTTAATCTAATTATGGTATGCTCTTATTAAAATTCTATTCACATTGGTGACCATTTGCCATACCTTGTGCTTTTACTTTTCTGCATTTAAGAATATTTTAATAGATTTAATTCTTCAGAGAACTTTTACATGCACAGCAAAACAGCAAGTGCAAAGAATTCCTGTAAATCTCCTTTGTACACCTGACCCCAACACATATACAGACATTCCCACAGTCAACACCCGGATTCAGAGTACTAATTTATTATAGTCAGTACGTACTGGCATCTCACCAAAAGTGCAATGAATTCATTGTAAGTATTGCAATACTGTGCTTTGACAAATATATTATGAGGTGTACCTATCTTTTAATATCATACATCATTTTCTATATGGAAAATTTTTTCTGTCTATTCACATCTTGCTCTTCTCAACCACTGGTAAACACTAGTCCTCCCACTTTGCTCCACAGATGATCTCTCTTCTTTTGTTCCAAAATGTTATGTGTTGCAGATCATGAGGTTCCAGGAGCTGGCAGGGTGTCAGCAAAGGCTCCACCTCCATTTACTCCAACCCTCAGGGCTGCAGGTACCTGCCCTTTTGTGAAGAGCTTGAGGTGCCAGGAGCTGGCTAGGTGTGAGCAAAGTCTCCACCCCATTGTACCCAACCCTCCAGGGCTGCATGTGTTTGCCCTTTCGTTTTGGGGAAGTGCTTCTTTCAGCTTCTGGGCTTGGGGGCTTATCTGGGGAGGCATGGTAGACAAGGATTGATTGAAATAGAATGAAGAAGGATGCCTGCTGTCTGCACTTTTCCCAGCAGAGTGTCCTAGGACAGCATTATGCAAACTTGTGACAAACATAGAAGGTGTATATAACTAAAGGCTTTTGCTGAAATAAACAGAGTTGTGCCATTCAGCATTCTCCCTGTCTCCTTCATCATAAATCCCCTTGGCTCCTCGGTATCCTTGTTCATGCTGAGCTGGCCCACGGCAATTATGCAGTTTAATTACACACATTCACAGATTAGCTTGACATTTGTGTTCTTCTAAAGGTGGAGCATAATACTTTATTTGCTAAATGGATACCCAGCATACTTCGAACACACACACACACACACACACACACACACACACACACACACACACACACACACTTTTAATCTATGGGATTTCAGTACTTTAGAGTTGTTATTCTTTTAACTGTCATGAGGCTTGAACTCTGTGCCTGGACACTGTCCCTGAGCTCTTCAGCTCAAGGCTAGCATTCTAAAACAGAGCCATAGTGCCACTTCCATTTTTTCCAGTGGATAATTAGAGGTAAGAATCTCACAGACTTTCCTGTCCCGGTGGGCTTTGAACTTGCAATCCTCAGACCTCAGCCTCTTGAGTAGCTAGGAATACCAGCATGAGCCACCAGTGCCCAACTTAGAATTGTCATTATATGAGCCTCCAGAATAACAAAAGTAATCATGCATGGTTTAAGAGTAGAATGGTCTAACTAACTGCACCAAAATTGTACTATACTGTACATACTGGTATTAGAACTAGGGAAGAGGAAGGGAATATCAAAATCGAGAGACAAAGGATAAAAAGACAAATGACTCCAAAAGCAATACTTACAAAACCATTTGGTGTAAACCAAATGAACAATTCATGGGGGAGGGGGAAAGGGGAGGGAGGGGGGAAATGAGGGAGGAGGTAACAAATTCTGCAAGAAGTGGACCCATTGCCTTACGTATGAAAGTGTAACCGCTCTGTACATCACTTTAACAATAAATAATTATTCAGAAAAAAAGATATTTGAAATATCAGTGGTTCAAGAAAGATATTGACATTGAAAATCATAGACATATAAGTAAACTCACCACTTTGGAGGCTGAGACAAGAATTTTGAATATAATACTAATTTCACTAAAACTGTAAGAAATTTTCTAAACAACCAAACAAGCAAACAATAAATTAATTTTAGATGTTATCCTTAAAATATGATTGGTTATAGAATAAATTCATTATCAATCTGCATAAATAGGACACATAAAATAAAATCCCATGATCTCAATAATGTTTTTTGATTTTGGAAATAAGTTTTGTTCATTCTGTATCAAAAAAAGGTATCCCTTTACTATTAATCTGCTTTGTATATCACCCATTCTTCTCAAAGGTATTTTTTAAAACTTTGCTTTTCTGTGCATTTCAGCCCATAGGCAGCACCTGTTTACCTTGCTGTATCCAGAACAACTATTATTCATGATGAGAGCTGCTTTCAAAACTTTCAGATGTCTGTAAACCAGTTGAAGATCTTTCTAATTAACCTACTGCTTTAAACATATATTTCAACTCTCATTAGTATTCATAACCCCTTTAATTAAATCTAGTGCATTCACTATGATGACATTAGGATTTCAAAGAGACTTAAGATATCACGTTCAATACCTAATAGTATGCAGGGTATTTTTTGGAGTTTGTGTCAGCAGTGGGACATATTTTACTCAAAGCTCATCAATGTCAGATCTAAATGCAGCAAAATCCATAGGAGATTTTAAGAAACAGTCTTATGAAAGAATAGAAAAAGGATTTGGAGCTTCATATAGTGGTAAAAACAACCTACCAGCATGGGCGAGTGGAGGGTGTCTGAGTAGGGTGAAGGTTGAGGCTAACTTACATAATAAGAACCTGTCTCAAACATAGAACCAAACATCAAAAAGAAAAACTAATTGCACACAATCAGATTGAATAAGATCTATGGAATTGGGCTGTTCACCGTGTTGTGAACCATATATTAAATGAGAAACATATGACCTTTGTTGCTTAAACAATTCAGATCTTCCTGTCTGAGTGGGATAACGTTTCCCCTTTCACTCCAAAGAGGCTGATAATAAAGAACACAATGATGTTATGTATTCTAGCCAGGCTCCATGGTAATATCTGCCCATTGCCTTCACAGAGACTTTAAATATCCAACTCTATTTATAGAGTCAGGGCATTTTTTATCCTCCATTTTTGCCTTCTTGATTATTCCTTTTCAGTGAATGTTCTCTTGTATTTTAAGTGCAATTTAGAAATTGGATGATTTGATCACCCCATCAAGGTATTCATCTGGACTTTCTGCATTAACTGACAAGAGTTTTCATATCTGGAGAAGTTGTCCACTGCTTCTATTTTTGTAATTACTGCATGTTTAACATCTTTGCAAACAGAATATTTGACTGTGCAACAAGAAAAAAATGCTTTAGATCAATACCAGTGCTGCAAGACAGTCCAATGGTCATTCATAAGTTTCATTCTTCATCCATCTCCATGGCATTTGGAATTACTAAATTCTCTTATTTAAAATATTTAAATATTTAAAATATTTAAAATATTTAAATATTTAAAATATTTAAAATATTTAAATATTTAAAATATTTAAAATATTTTACCTTATCTTATAATTGTGAGTTCTCTTAGCTACAATACAGCCTTCTTTCCTTTCTCTTATTATATTACATCTTATCTGGCATGTTACAGTGCTATCCTGTATGCCTTTAGTAACAAATATTTTTAGTAGCTGTGGTTGCACATATTTTTTTCCTCTGGAGAGCTATTGTTGAAACAATTTTATAATTATTTTATATTGAGTTTCCCAGGTTTTAATTTCAAAATTCAGTTGTTTTAAGAATATTTCCATTTTTTAATTTTAAAGCATTTCATTTACCTATTACAATGGATAGATAATTATGTATATTTGTTGAATTGTGTAAAATATACTGTTTTAAGTCATACAAATATATGTGTAATATAATGAAGAAATAAAGACAATTAAAACATCCATCACCTCAAACTTTTAGCATTTCTTTGTGTTGAGAATAATCAAAAGTCTCAATTTTTATTAGGTAGTAGGTTTTCTATAATTATTAACAATGTACTATATAGTTCAATGTAAACTAATAAATGATTTTAAAAATTTGTTAATATGTTCATTTTTAGCATCTGTTACTATAATCTTTGCCAGGATAAATCTATACCTCCTTCTGTGTAGAGATCCTGGGCCTATTTGCCCCCTCCATGTGGTCCCCTTTCGCTCTCAACGCATATCCTCTGGCCAGTAGGACGTAATGCAGGAGCGAGGGCCACGGGCAGCCTCGGTCAGCGTGTGGTTGCGAGAATGCCCTCCCCCTCCCTATACCCGCCAAGGAAGCAAGGCACGCGTGGGCTCTCGGAGAAGCTTCAAGGAGTGTTCTGTTTATACAAGGGAGGGGCTAGCAGACTTATAGCAGTAATGATGAGAGAAGGGGAGGGACTGACCAGGTGCTAACAATAGGCTAACAAGCATGTCCATCATTGTGATGTCACGAAATTTCCCACAGAGTCGGAGACCACAGCCCACAGAACAGCCTCCATGGGCTTGGCCTGGCGCCATTATGATATTACATGTGGCCGAGGCAGAAGGTGGGGCTAGTTTGCTATCTCTTCTGGTAGAACCGGGAAGGAGGTGGGACTACTGGCTAACAGCCAGCCGTCCCAGGTCTTAAAGGCATAGCCATCCCCCACAAATCTTTAGGTACCTATACTGACTCAAAATTTGGAGAGATGTCTTTGGCTTCGTTCCTGGATAGGAAAAGGAAAAACATTCTCTGGTCCTCTTCCAGATGTTCTGTGATTCCTTATCCTTCCAACTTTAGTGTATGATTAAAAGGAATTCATGTAGGAAACCAGTTCTCTGTATCTGTGAATGAAATCCTATGGAAAGAGAGGAGTGAGGGACACAGGGATAGAAAGGAAAAATAGAGCAACAAATTAAAAAAAGGAAAGAGAGAGTGAAAATGACAGGTAAAGGAGAGACACACTTGGGGGAATCTAGCAGTCTAGGGCCTTTCATAAGCCTTCACCAAGGGCTGACTTTAATTTGACCTCCTAGAACTAAAAGGGAAAACAATCTTTATGAAGTTAGACTGCTTTAGGTTTCTTGTTCCAATAGAAAAAAATGAATTTCTCTCTCTTTCTCTGTCTCTCTCTCATACAAACACACACATACACACACACACACACACACACACACACACACATATGGATATTTCCATAACTCTTCAGATGTTTATTCAGATCATTTAAAGTTAACTTAAAAGATTAATAAAAATTAATAAGGAGGATTAAAATCAAATAACAGATTATTTATTGGTAAATATATGGAAATTATTGAACAGTATTTTAATTTTATGTAATTTTGTTTTTCTTCTATCCACTAAGTAACTTCTGTATAAAAATCTCCAAACAGAATTTTTCTAACATGTGCTTTTGACTATGATATATTTTACTAAGTATAATTTCCATAAATCTATTCATTTTGGATATCAAAAGCAACACTCTACTTCTTTATGACTCAGTCATATGGTGGATGTTTAATTAAAAACAAAAACTGATTATAAACTAATGATTCAGAACCTCCCCTAGGGGATCAGAAAGAAAAGCTGACACATATGACAGATGCTTTCTTTCAGCCATCAGTTACGAGGCATTTTTTCCGAATATGAAAAGTCAATTTATTTGTGGAAAAACACATTACTGGGTGTAGTAAATAGAAAATTAAACAAATAATCTGTGAAAGAGAGAGGCATCAGGGTTATGAATAGTTAATCACTAAGATCTAATCTAGAAAGAAAGTTTTTCCTCAACTGTATGTATGGTTTTGTCAGGGAATCACAAAGAAAAAATGTCAGAATTGCATGCAGTAGTTGCTGTTGCAGTTGAAAAGCCAAAAGGTAAGAACAAGACACCTCACTTGGCAATGATTCTTATTTCTTTTTGTAACCAGCCTATATTTCAATCCATTGTAAATACTAATGATGTAGATGAGAGATAACAATGTTTATATTTCATTTTAAAATTCTTTATGTAATGCCATTTTTACTGAGTTGATATACACAAAGCATGGGAAAATGGAGATCTATCATCAACTTGATTAATAAATATTCAGCTGAGATTTTAGGATAAATTAAATTATTTTAATAATATTAATGGCCATATTGGAATGAATAACAAAAAAAGAATAGAATGCATTTTATTTTTTCCCAACAGGTCTCTTTTTTTAATTTAATCTTATTGTCACCATGATGTACAGAGAGGTTACCATAATATATGCAAGGTAATGAGAACATTTCTTGTTGAACAATATTGTTATCCCCTCCCTAGTTGTTCTCCCACTTTCCCTCTCCATCAGTCCCCTCCCGTCCAAGTTGTAAAGTTCTTGGAAGGGGGCTCAAATTAGTATAATACTAGCCTTGGGCTTCAAAGCTCAAGGACAGTGCCCAGTGAGTTCAAGCCACACAACCGGCGAAGAGAGAGCACAGCCTGCGTATACCAATATAACAGTGATACTTACAAGACATTTACAACTTGATATGTAAGCTCTTGATTGCTGGTGCACACACCTGCAAGCTGAAATACATGGACAATATGGATTGGAAAGTCTTGGCTGGAGGCCAATTCATGCAAAAACCTTTTAGCATGCCTCCATCTCAACCAATAAGCTGAGTTTTGTGGTACATAACTAACATAGGCAGAGACAAAAATATGAGGTCCTACCCAAAAATTGAGTTAATGCCAAATGGATTGCAGGTTTGATTTGGCTTAAGCAATGCAGCACTTGACTGGCAAATTCAGAAGAAAAAAAATTACAAGAGAAGTTGTTGGAGATGAAAAAGATGAAATAATATATTTCAGGAATGAGTCTGTAAAGCATCTTAGCACACTTTTTTCAAAACAAGTAGAACACACACACACACACACACACACACACACACACAATTTGTAAAGAGATAACACATTACATAATGTTATGTTACCATTTCACCTGTCTCTAAGCCCTTGACTCTAGTTTTCCGGCCAGAGATGGAGAAATTTTTTTTAATGTATCTTTCTGAGGTGTTGTTTTGATATTCCTATATCTTAGAGCCAAATTCTTTTCTTTTCTCTCACTTTCCTGTTGGAACATACACTGAAGAAAAGCCTTCGGAGGCATAAATGTCAGACCTGATAACGTTGACCCACTGACCTGATAGTTTTAACACTATTACCATGTTCCAGTGCCATGTGCTTCCTGTTAGCTGCATTTCATTAACTGCACACTCTGCCACCTAAGAAACTAATACAAGGTGCACTATTCCTGTGATAAAACCCACTACTTGAAGTCCAGAGCTACAATTGTAGAATTGGTCAAAGATGAATTGGTACTGGAAGGGTAAATGACCAGCAAAAGGGAAATGGTGAGAAAATAGATTAAGGGGAATATGTTTAAGCAATATTAGGAATAGGAAGGCTGAATCTTGAAGAAGCAGACAGCCAGCATTTGATGAAGTGCAACAGGTAACAAGTACGTTTAGATAATATGTTCTGCTGATCGCTTCTATGTGCCACTACATGTCACCAGTTTAACACCTAACCCAATCCTGCAATATGGGCACTGACAACTCTGCAAAATGCAGGCAGAACTTTATCTCTCCAGCACTGGGTTTGATTGATGCTCCTACTTAATGGCTGGAATAGTGGAAGATAAATCCCCCTAGTAAATGTCTTTAGATTATTCACCGTTTGCATTTATAATTTCAAAAATGTATCACTCCATTTAACCACCATGACTCAGCTATAAAAGTAGTTCAGACAGTAAGGTTTACAATTTGGTAAATCAAGATTCATAATTAAGCCTACATTCTAAGGATTGTACAAAACTTTCTGGGTGCTGGAGGCTCATGTCTATAGTATTAGCTACTCATGATGCTGAGAGGTGAGGATTGTGGTGTGAAGCCAGCCCATACAGGGGAAGTTCAGGAGACTCCTGCAATTAAACATCCCCTCACCTCCAAAAATGTTGAAAGTGTACTGCATAGTAGATTACTGGGCTTGAACAAAAAAAATTAGAGTTTTGAGTTCAAGACCCCAGAACCATTGCACACAGATACATACACCTGCACAAACACACACACACACACACACACACACAATACACAAATATATAAAGATGGTTAAGATTTAGAAAATCAGGCCAATATGTATAGATGGAGTATACTGATTTTAAATTTTGTACTTCATAAACTACTGCTTAGAATTTCTTTGGAAGTGCCAATTATGAATATCAGTGTGAACATTAAAATATATTTCTGTACATAGATATGTATATTTTAATATAGAGATGTATATTTCAATATATAGAAAAATAAACTATTTCATGTCATGAGTCTGAAATCTCAGCTCTGTGGAAATGGAATTATGAGGACCAGAAATTTGAGGCCAACCTGGGCTATATACTGACAGCCTGTTTTAAATAAATCAAAACAAGTACCTATAGTAAAATAAAATTGGCAAATTAAACTTATTTACATGTGAGGCTGTATATGTGTGTATGTATGTATGATAGGATGTGTATAGTATATGTGAAATACATGGTTTATCTAAACTATATTTTCTATAGAAAAAAATGGAGCAGCACAGAAAACATAAGATGTATCTATCATTTAATACATGATCAATGTTTTGCTCACAGGAGAAAACAAAGTCTCTAAGTGAAAATGTGTTGTTTAGACTGGAGGCTCAAGGTGCCAACATTAAAAAAAGGCTAAGAAGAATGGATTCAGCTCAAGCTTATTTCACAACAGTTTCAGATGTGTAAATAAAATGTAACAATGATTAGAGTTTCGTTTCAATTTCTATCAGTCGTCTAAGAAAATAATTTATACTGGCAAATCAACCCCAGCAGCAAGTGGAATTTAGTATGCTGTCATGTTAGATCTTCAATCAGCAATGAAGATCAGGGTTTAAAGCCCTACTCTACACATATTAAAATGTTGGACACCAGTGAAACCAGTCTTTAGTTGTCTTTTGGGAAAAACAAAGAAATACAGAATAAATTTTTATGAAGGGATAAATCAGATCCCAAAAACATACGGTAAGGACATCTAGGAGTTGGCATTCATCAAAGCAATTTATGAAAATAGTGTATTTTGATGAATGCTATCTCTTTCAATATTCTTACCCAGAACTTCCTGCCCACCCCTTCCCCTATTTATATTAATTATGGGGTATGTATTACTTATTTATTTATTTTCCTTTTAACAAAGCAGTTCATGTGAACAATGCACCTTGATCTGTGTCATCACTTCAGTATGTTCACCCTCCTTCAACCCAACCCTCCTCTTATATTTCTCAATTCTGTAGTGTACACAATGGATTAATCTTCATAATTATATTAAACATTATGTCATTGTCTTCTATTACTGTTTCTGTAAGGACTTGTCATTTAACAAAGCAATGCATGAATACAATATATCTAGCTCAATATCACACCTTAACATTCTCAATGATCATTCACCTACCTACCCCTTTCCTCACTTTTCATATTTTTTTCAATTTAATTGTATTGTCAAGGTGATGTGCAGAAAGTTTCAGTATTTCAGTTACATACTTACATAAGGTAGTGAGTACACTTCTTGTCAAATGTGTTACGTGCTTCCTTATTTCACTCCCACTTTCTTTTCCCCTAACCTCCCCACCCCCAAGTTGTACAGTTTATTTTTTAACATATTAACTTGTGAATATAACTGTTGCATTGATTCGGCCTTTGCCCTTTGTCTCACTATTTTATTGATAATCCTTCCTGTGGCTTACAGTAAGCATATTTTTTCTATATTTACATGTGTGCTCCCTTAAAGACAAAAAGCTAGGAAGGAATTGGGGTTCTTTCAATTTCACAATGAAGATAGACTTTGGTGAGTTTAAACATGTATTAGTAATACTCTTTGTCGTTCACCTGGTATGCCTCTGCTTATCCTAATGATGAGAATGATTGTGAAATTGTTTATTTCATGATCAACTCATTTCCTCTCCTTTTGTGCTAGAGAGAGAGAAACATGAATATTTTAATAAAAGTAAAATTGATTAGTCAAAAATTTTAAATGTAAATTGGAAAGCTACAGAGAGGATTAGTAGTCTTCTTTGTTGTTTATGCAGTAAGTGGTACATATTTAGGCATGGCAAAGGAATCCAGAGAGTAAAATTAGCTGCAGTCAATGCATCCTCTGCCTCTCCCTTATGGTGAGCAAAGGAAGCTGAAGGTGTTGGTCTATTACTGTTCTTTAAATAAAATAACAAATTGTTTCTTGGGCAATTTATCATGCCATTTGTTAAAGTACTGGTATTTTTGTAAGAAACTATGCTCAATGGGAAGAGATGAGCTTTTCTTACTTAGATGTTCACTTTCGTGGCAATTTTAAGATACGTTTTTATCATTTTCTGCTCTTTCGAGTTCAATCTCCGTGGGAAGCAATCTATTATAAGGCAGATTTTTCATCAGGTCCTACAGAGCTTCAGAAATTCTTCCCTCCAGGAATGGTATTTTTGGTAGAATAAACATAAAAAAAACTATCAAATACAAATCAAAATATACAGAACAAAAACCAATGTGTACCTATTTTTCATGTATTTGGAGAGATAAGATCAATCCCAAAGACAACTCACAAAATACATTTCTAGAATTAAGAATTAGCAAAATAAAATTAATTCCTAAAATAACTTCAATATATTTTTGTATTATAACTGACATATTCCCATTGACTCATTCAATGACAATTACTTTTCTTCAAATAAAATTTTATATTTTACTATTTTATTAAAAATTATCATAACATAATATATTATTAACATTTCTAAACCATAAACTGGTATGCAACACTAAAGGAATATTCTCAATGTCTCCTCAGCCTTTACCCAGTAAGTGGAGTTCATCAGTAATCAGAAAATATTATCAACAAATAACAGGAACTATCATCATATTATTAGAAATCAACACTCTAAAATTTATATATTTAACACATTCCTAATTTCCAGTTTAATTCATACATTTTAAGTAAAATTAAGTTTAGTCTTCAGAGGACCCTAGTGTAGCAGTAGTTTGGGGAGATTTTATGGTAAAGCCTGGCTTCAAAGAAATATTTTACCATAAATCATCAGAGATATATTAGACAAGCTATATTGCCTTTTTGTGCCACAGTTTTGTTTCTCTGTAGAATTTTTCTAATGTAAAGGTATGCTGATGAAATTTTGTGAACTTAATTTGCTAACTTATGGAGACAGTTTTGAACAATATAATGCCTATGTACTTTTAAAGTTATTACTTTGGACATAATTAGCAATGTGCTTGGGAAATGAAATTTTATCATGGAAATTATCTTTGTTTCAAGTCTTGTATTTCCAATCCCTTACATATTTTTCCCACAGTCAATTATCTGCTCTTTCACTCCCATACTGCTATACCAGCTTTCAACATTGTCCACCTAATATTTTCTGTTCCAAATTTAATCAATGTATTTCAGTTTTAGAAGAGGGGAGTCATTTAGTTGTACCCTGAGTAATATTTTCATATCATTTCAGTTATTTCTTAGTCATTTATCTTTGCTATTTTATATTATTTCTTCTGTTGTATTATAGAACTAATGAACATACTCCAGCATCCCCTTTCCACACCATTTTTCTAATCATCACACCTCAGCTAACAATGTCTAATCTTTTGGAGTCGGTCTCTTATCCATGTTTCTAAAGACTGAACCCAATATGTACACTGTACTAACTTACTTGTAATTCTTAGAGTGGCCCCTATATTTCTCAAACAATTCTGTCACTAACATCAACTATGATTTCTCTACAGTTGTACATAATTAGCAATATCAGCTTATAGTAACTCAAACCTAAATTACAATATGTTAGTCTGCAATATGCATAACTATGCATCCACCTGGAGCTTCCAACAGTTCTTTCATGATTCCTTTATGGGCTATTATGTTTTCATTTGTAAATTAATTGTTTTGTTTCCACACTGCTAGTCTTTCTGAAAGTTCTGACATAAACACTACTTTTCTTTTATTATTAATCCTACTTGTAGCCATTCAATTACCATGAGTTTTGCTGATCAATTCCACATATTTATTTTTTTATCATCAATAAGGTATTTTTCATATAGTAAAATGCACAAAAGTACTATATAGAAATCAGTAAGCTTTAACAATATCACATGAATCAAAATGGAAGAAATTAATTTATCTCTGAAAATTCTCCAGTGGTTGTTTTAAAATATTCTTTGTGGGGAATATAATACCAGAAACGTTAGAAGGGAGGATTATATTTGAATTCCTGTATTTATATTAGGATTCATGAATTTATGTAACTCAATACATAAATTTAAAGACATGAGTTGCCTAAATTCACTCAAGAACGAATATAAAATAAAATAGTGTTAAACATTTTATAGCTGGAAACTGAATTTTAGAGAACATACATCTAGACATAGCAATCGCTATAAATATTGATAAGATTCAAAGAATGAATTACAGTGAGTTGTAACAGATATGCATACATATATATTCTACAAATCAGGTTAATAAGCATTAAAATGAGATTAAGCCAGAAGCTTGTGTAGGCTCACCCCTGTAATCATAGCTACTCAGGAGGTTGAGATCTGAGAAGTAGGATTCAAAGCCTGCCTGGGCAAGAAAGTCTGTGAGATGCTTGTCTTTAACTACCAGAAAACAAGAAATGTCACTATGGATCAAAGTGGTAGAGACAAGCCTTGAGTTTTAACAAAATTTTAAAAATTCAAGTCATAGAAAATTCACACATATCTTTCCCAAGTGTATCTGTGTTTTCATGCATATATTTAAATTCCTTATCTTTCTATTTTCTCACCAAGTAGATTATAGTATTAAATCCCAAAATATAACATAATGACAGGGAGTGGGTTTAAATTGGAGTAATGAAATGCATCTACTCCTTAATTTAATTATCTGCTCAATTTTCAAACAACAGGTACTAACCTGTTAAAACTAGCTTAGATCTGTGTAGTTGAATTAGATGCATTGATAGCATCAATGTTATTTTTTCCCCTTCTTGTATTGTCTTTTTTTATAATATTATTTTTTCTTCTTTATTGTCAAAGTAATGTACACAGAGGTTACAGTTACATAAGTTAAGCATTAGATATATTTCTTGTACTGTTTCTTACCTCTTCCTTCGTTCTTCCTCCCCCTCCCTTTTCCCCTCTTTCCCCATGAGTTGTTCAGTTGGTTTACACCAAATAGTTTTGGAAGTATTGCTTTTGTAGTCCTTTGTCTTTTTAGCCTGTGTCTCTCGATTGTGATATTCCTTTGCACTTTCCTAATTCTAATACTAGTATATACAGTTTCCAATATACTCAGATAAGATACAGTGTTAGTGCAGGTACAACCACAGGAAGGGGATACAAGAGGATCATCAACAATAAAAGCTACGGTTTCACATGGCATGTTGAAAGTAATTACAGCAGTGATATATCACTCGTTTCCATAACACGGAGTTCATTTCACTTAGGATTATCTTATGCTTTCATAGGAGCATAGCTATTAGAGTCTTGTGATCCTCTGCTGTGACTAGCCTAACCTGTGATAATTATCTCCTATGAGGGAGACCATAGAGTCCATGTTTCTTTGGCTCTGGCTCACTTCACTTAGTGTAATTTTTTTCCAAGTCCTTCTATTTACATAGGAATGGCGCACTGTCATTCATTCTGATAGAGGCATAAAATTCCATTGTGGAGATGTACCACATTTTCTTGATCCGTTAGTCTACTGAGGGGCATCTGGGTTGGGTCCATATTTTAGCTATGACAAATTGTGCTGCAATGAACATTGCTGTGCTGGTGGCTTTAGTATGTTCTTGTTTGTGATCTTTTGGGTAGATGCTCAGGGGTGGGGTTGCTGGGTCATAGGGGAGCTCTATGTTTAGCCTTCTGAGGAATCTCCATACTGCTTGCCAGAGTGGCTGAACCAGTTTACATTTCCACCACCAATGAAGGAGGTTTTCCTTTTGGCCACATCCCCTCCAAAATTTATTATTGTTAGTTTTCTTGATAAAGGGAATTCTTACTGGTGTGAGATGGAATCTCAGTGTTGTTTTGATTTGCCTTTCTTTTATGGACAGTGATGTAGAGCACATTTTCATATGTCACTTGGCCATTCTCATTTCCTCATCAGAGAAATCTCTGTGTAAGTCTTTAGCCCACTATTTGAGGGGGCTGTTGGTTCATTGCGGTTTTGTTTTGGAGGAATTTAATTTTTTTAGTTCTGCATATATTTTAGATATGAGGCCTTTGTCCATTGTATGGCCAGTAAAGATCTTTTCCCAATCTGTGGGCTTTCTGTTTTGTCTTGCGAGAGCTATGTTCTTTGCCCTCCAGAAGCTCTGCAGTTTGATGCGGTCCCATTTGTCCGTTCTTTCTTTGATTTGCAGCATTTCTGGGTCTTGGTTAAGGAATTTCCATCCTGTGCCAAAGACACTCCTTCTGTGCCTACTCTTTCTTTTAGTGTTTTCAGGGTATCTGTTTTAATTTTCAGGTTTTTGATCCATTTGGAATTGATTTTGGTGCAAGGTGATATATAAGGATCCAGTTTTAGTTTGTTGAATGTGTTGAACCAGTTTTGCCAGCACCATTTGTTAAAGAGGCTATCTTTCTGCCAGACTATTATTTTTACCTCCTTTATCAAAGAGAAAGTTGGCATAGTTCTGTGGGTTCATTTCTGGGTCTTCAATTCTGTTCCATTGGTCTTCAGGCCTGTTCTGGTGCCAATACCAAGCTGTTTTTATTACCATAGCTTTATGTTTGTTTTTGTTTTTGTTTTTGTTTTTGCCAGTCCTGGGCCTTAGACTCAGGGCCTGAGCACTGTCCCTGGCTTCCTTTTGCTCAAGGATAGCACTCTGCCACTTGAGCCACAGTGCCACTTCTGGCTGTTTTCTATATATGTGGTGCTGGGGAATCAAACCCAGGGCTTCATGTATACGAGGCAAGCACTCTTGCCACTAGGCCATATCCCCAGCCTACTATAGCTTTATAATACAGCTTGAAGTTGGGTATTATAATTCCTTCTGCACTGTTTTTCTGCTTAGGATTGTTTTTGCTATTCTGTGTCTTTTATTGTTCCATATGAATTTCTGGATTGCTTCCTGTACTTCATTAAAAAATGGTGTTGGGATATTAATGGGTATTGCATTGAATTTGTAGATAGCCTTTGGCAATATTGCCATTTTGATTATATTAATCCTCCCAATTCAGAAGCGTGGAGGTTTTTACATTTCCTTAGTTCTGCCTTAATATCGTTTTTCATGTTTCTAAAGTTCTCATTGAGGTCTTTTGCTTCTTTGGTTAAGGTTATTCCTATGTGGATGACTAGGCATTACTAGTACAATATGTTTCAGCTATTTGATGTAAACATGACATATTTATTACTCGAATACGTATTTATTTACTTTAATATATTACTAACCTGTATACTAAACTTCTTTCATTTAATCACAAATGACAAAAAAATAACTTCCAAGAGAGAAATCTTTCATCAAAAAATAAGCAGGGGTGGGAACAATATGTTTATATAGTACATCAATGAAGTACTGCGTTATAGTGAAACCATGAAGTAATTGGTAAAATAAATTTAAATCTGCTCACTGGAGATCCTACTGTGTTTATCTTTATTTTTGATAGTAAAAATAGTTATCAAAAATTATCATTTGTTAGTACAAAAAATGAACCAGTTTACTTTATCATATAGTTCAAATAACATCAAACAAGAAAACGATTTTTAAATTTCAAGGTACAGAAATAATTCACATACCACCATACACCACAAGATTACATTTGTTTTAATTTGGATAGCAACAAGGCTTCTATTGGCTTGTTTCCCTGAAATTAATTTTATTGTATAGGTTTCAGTGATAGATTTTTATTAATGGTAAATCCATACAAGGAGATGAGAGCAGGCAGTATGAAGATTGGAGTAAGTCTGTCATGCTAATGGAATTATATGGATATTGTCCACTGGGTTGTCATCCTGGAAGGACTAAGACCTCAAAATATGATTTCACTTATTCATAAGCTATAGAATTTCCATGAAAAGTATAATCTAACTTTCGTTGTTTGGTAGTCCTTCTTTTACAATTTTATGTGTAATATATGCATACAATGTAATATGTAGTATGTATATAATATGTATAAAGAGACATTTTCAGTCTGAACATCGATGTATGATCCCAATTCCATTCTTAGATTATAGATATTTTTTGCTATCAATCATGTAATTCTCTTTTATAATCACAGCCAGTAACCTTGTCTAATTCCATGCTGACATTTCTGAAAGAATTATGCCCTGATACTGGGGTCTATTCTGAAATGGCCAATGAATTTGGATCTGAGTGAATCTTTGAATAAGAAGTAAATATTTCTTTAATGGATTTGGCTCAAATTATTGATTAGAAAATGTAATTATTAAAGAGTAATAAGCTAAAGATGAATCTTAAGTCAGACACAGGAGTAGCCACTATTCTGAGTTTCAATACAAATTGAATATCAAACCTACATTTACAAGAAATTTAAAATACCTTTCAAAGAATGCTACTTGGAGGCTGTCTCATTGTATAAATTCCTGATGAAGGAGAAGAAAGACAAAAGCTGATTTTCTTTTTTCATTGTTGTAAAAATCCTAAAGTTTTTATTTGTCAATATTTCATCTCATAGAAAACAATTTTTTGCTGGTCCTGGCAGTTGAACTCTGGGCATGGATGCTGTCCTGGAGATTCTTTTGCTTAAGGTGGTGCTATCCCATTTGAGCCACAGTGCGACTTCTGACTATTTCTGAGCAGTTTATTGGAGATAGGAGTTTCATGGACTTTTCTGCCTGAGTTGGCTTTGAACTACAATCCTCAGATCTCAGCCTCCAGAGTAGCTAGGATTACAGGCATGAGCCATGAGCACCTAGCTAATTTCTCCCCCACCATATGATTAGCTGCATACCTTGTAATGTAAATGAACAACAGATATAGAAATGATTGAGCACTGTCAAAGAATTGAAAGTATACATAATTCCACAGATGTGGAAAATAAGAGGCTTTAAAAAACGTGCACACTTCTTAGAAAGAAACATATTCAAATGACTGAAAAACAGAAGAAACTCCTACGTGGTCTCAAATGCTCTTCAAGACCCAGAATAAACACTGTCATGGACACAGCTGTCAGAAATCACTTTCAACCGCCACACATAACCACACCTCCAGACTGCTTTTCATTTGCCTGTGACCAGAAAGAGGACATTATCACACTCTTTCTTTTTGAAAGGCTCATAGGGAATAATTAGCACAGGTTTAGGCTAGTCTCAGAAGAGGATAACAAGAAACTAATAGCTATGCCCCTATGAACGCATAAGATGATGCTAAGTGAAATGAACTCCATGTTTTGGAAACGAGTGTTATATCACTCTTGTAATTACTTTCAACATGCCATGTGAAACCGTAGCTTCTTTTGTTGATGATCCTCTTGTATTCCCTTCCTGTGGTTGTACCTGCACTATCACTGTATCTTAACTGAGTATACTGGATACTGTATATACTGGTATTAGAACTAGGGAAGTGAAAGGGAATATCAAAATCGAGAGACAATGGATAAAAAGGCAAATGACTACAAAAGCAATACTTGCAAAACCCTTTGGTGTAAAGTAACTGAACAACTCAGGGAGGAGAGAGAAAGGGAGAGAGGGGAGGGGGAGTGAGGGAGGAGGTAACAAACAGTACACGAAATGTAACCAAGACCTAATGTATGAAACTATAAACTCTCTGTACATCACTTTGACAATAAATAAGTATTAAAAAAACTCTTTTACAACAGGTTGTAATAAATTGTTAGATATAAGGGATTAATTATAAACTGGGCCAGTTCCTAATAGACAATATTTAAGTACAGTATTTAAAATATTTGTTCAAATTCTAGATACTTAAAAGTACGAAGCATCTCCAGTTATGTGAAACTTCAAAGGGGAAGGGGAGGAGAGAGAGAGAATGATACAGACAGAAAATTACTATTTACAATGGTAGAAGGATTTACTTTTTTAAATTAGATTTTCAGTAGTACATTTTATGGGCATGGTGGAAGCCAATCTACTTTTGCTAGGTATGACTCATTCATATAAAATCTTTTGTTAATTAGGAACAAGGAGAACAAAAGCTGATTTTCAATCATGCTCTGGAAATTTACACTGTGAATCTTTAGATCAAAATATTTCCCTCTTT
Organism: Perognathus longimembris pacificus; assembly: GCF_023159225.1. NCBI lineage: Eukaryota > Metazoa > Chordata > Mammalia > Rodentia > Heteromyidae > Perognathus > Perognathus longimembris. The sequence continues at coordinate 21,425,573 of NC_063172.1, forward strand.
TCATTACCTTTTCAAACATGCCTTACATTTCATACAGCCTTGGTTTAATATCCATTGTTAAAGATTTACCTGTCAAAAATGTTCTAAAGATTGATGATAGTATAAAAATATACATAATTTAGCTGTTCTTTTGTTCATTTCATTTGATTGTAGAAACACTTTTCAAAGATGAGGGAAAAAACGATGGCTTTAGTAAATTGTAAAATAGAATGAATGTCCAAATGAATAAAGTATACAGATGTTCTTCATAAATAATCCTTTGGCAGGGGTTACTAACCATGATTTGGATTTTTATGAGCCTTTCTATTCATAAGAGAAATATGTTTCTTAACTACAGTAAAAATATTAAGCTTAAGCTAAAGGTATAAAGAGACTTCCTCCAAATCCATTTTATTCCAGTGGAATTTTAAATTATTAGTAATTGTTTTCCCTATTTAATAATTGTTTAGAGAAGTAAAAACATTAAAGAAGTAAAAATATCAGAGAATGAAGCATTCATTGACTAAAGTTAATTAATGAAGTATAAAAAAATTAAATTACACTTTTCATCATTCAGACAGAATTCTGGTACATAGAAGGTACAACTAGATAATTGGCTTGAAAGAATCCCACAAAGAAGATAAAAGAAATTATTCATGTAAATAATTTATTGTTTGTTTAGAATTTATGTGGGCATTCCAGGACAAACTAACTTTTACCATTTGAATACAATTATATTGTACATGAACCTTATGAAAATGAATAATTTAATCAAAGTCCAAGATAAGGTATAGGGATAGCTTCCAAGATTAAAGCATACATTATTCTATAGCAAATGTCAAAAAAGAAATAATTCTTTATCAAGTACTTATGGTTTGTGTTCCACTCTAACAACATTCTTATGATTGCAGGTCATTGCTGTTTATGTCATAAATATAAACTGTGATTGTTGGTTTTTTTTTTAACACATCAACACCTAGTAGATCTTCTAGTGTAATATACATGTCAGAAAAGTATATATTTATCAAAAATATCACCTTGAAATTAAAAAGTCTCAACAGAACTCTATATATGTGTATTGTATTTTGTCAGGGTTTTCCTCAAACTATGATCCGCTCTATCTACATCAGCCAAGTAGCCGGATTATACATGTAAAACACCATACTCTGTTATAGTTTACACATTTTAGACTGTGATCAATGTGTGATAGCAAAATATAAACTCTTAAAGACTAAATAAAATTTTGAAACTACAGCTTCATAAAGTATATATATAGTATTTTAAAGTTGTTTATAGGCAAGTATAAGTTTAGGATCATCTCCATATATGAAAAGGTGAAACATATTTTGAAACAAATACAATGATCAACGAGAGAAGTATACATATGTATAACATTATACTCATAATGTTATAATGGTTTTCATGAGATTTATATGCAATGGACTTATTTTATGATGAAAATACATGTTAGAAAACAGATTTTAAGGCATTTTGTAGCTTAATTTTTAATTTCAAAGATTCAACTAATAATAGAACTGAATATATAAGTAATAAAGCTTTTTGATATTTGAGAACATGTATTCCATATCAACTTAATATAAAATAATTAGTATTAATTTTAAAATAATTTAGTATCCAGATATTTTTATTAATTGTTCTGATCTAAAGTTTATATTAATCAGGCATGATTGTACACATATATTATATTTTTATAAGCTGCTATAAAATATTCAAATAATATCATACACAGTTTCATAGCTAATAAAAAATTCAATTTAACTCAAAATATAAGTTATATTTTGAAATCATCTGAGGTGAGTAAGGATTACCTGAATTTTGAGGCATTTTAGGAAAGTAGCTTTTCATGTTAGTATAATTTATTCCCCATATAATTTCAGAAAGAAAAATTCAAACATACCTTAGTATTGAGCCTAATTTTTACCAACATCCCACAAACTCTGACCTGTGTAAGAGTTAAATATGCATAGTATGCTATTTACATATTCACTTGTCTTAATATTTTATTCCCCATAAGAAAATGAATTAAAGAAGATACTTGAATGTATAATGAGGATTAAAATATTGGCAGATCAGGAAGAAAATTAGTTTAATGTGTGAGTGCAATATGTATAGAGTCAGGAAAGAAACTATTTCCTTCATTGAACGGAGATCTGCTCTGAAAAATCTAAGTCAGTTGTACCTAAGGATCTTTACAGAAAATCAGATTGAAGGAATTATACTTACAAAAAACACAGATTTAGGAAAGAAATATAAAGTGTTTCTGAGGACAGGGTTTAAATATGCTCAAGATACAGTGCTAAAATAAGAATTCTCCATGAAGAAAATGTTAGAGTAAAAAGATATTGTTCTGTGTTAAGTAGATAAAATTATAATTGCCTGGGTTTTCTTTGACTTGAGGCTGTTTGCTTTATATGAATAAACACTTTTAATATTTTCATATATATATTAGATGCTGAACATTATTGAAAGTTTTCATAAAGGTGAATATTTATTCCAAATCAGAAATTTACATTCCAAACAGCAACGGTGCAGCCAATAGAAAGTACGTTCTTTAATTAAATAACTATATTTATTATTTATATTGCAAACATGTTTCCTTACAACACACTTAAAATAGGTTGAATTAGTGTTTTATTCGAGGGTTTTGCAAGCTCTGATTCTTATTCTTCTCTGTCTCTGCACAGGAAGGGGAAAGATAGCAGTGCATTGTGTGTGCTCTACAATATGCAACTCTAACATACAGCGCTGAGGCAATTGAAAGCGAAAATCAATCCAAGTGAAAGAACAGTCATTGCAAAATCCTTCGGATTTATCTATATAAAGCAATCCTTTTCTCACAGTGTTTGCTGGTGAACTTCCCAAGGCCAATAATAACTTCATAAGCAGTTAAATTGGACATTATTTTGTCTAAATAAAGTACAGCTACATTTATGAAATATCCACAATGAATGCTGAGATGCTGCAGGATAGTTTGCTTTTTCCTGGTCATCAACAATGTCCTAATTGTGTTTATTTGATCATTAACCCACTTCAATCCTCTATGTAGGCATTGCTTCCTTTGTTCCGTGGACCAAGGTGTCATACTGGAAGATGAATAGAGAAATAAGGGAAATTTAAAAAAATAATAAAATTATATTTTCTACAGAAACAATATTTTATTGTAAAATTCCTATGCCAAGAAATATAAATATCTCAGATAGCTATTTTTTTATATTTAAATTCTTGGTGCATGAGAAGAGAAATAAAGATCACTTAAAACATTGATGGAAAGAGATGAATGCAATTGTTGCTATTCTGCTCACATTTATTTTTTCAAAGAGCTCCCAAATTCAGGTTGCTTATATGTTTTTCATTTTTCCACTATTGGAATTTTAATCCCATGCTTATGTTGCTTTGGGGTTTGAGTTATTGGTTGAAACAATTTACTAACTTTGAACTTCTTGGTGAGAAAACTTCTACCTATATTTAGCTAGAATTTTTCACTTTGAATCTCTTCCACTTCTGTCTTTAATACAGTCAGCAAAATAGGATTGATCATCTTGATAGTTTATTTTATTGTACTTGTGAAAAGCCATTTTCTGGTAATTCCAACTTATAGTTGCATTTCTATTTTATGATTTTATATACAGTATTTCTCTTTGACCCATGGCTCAGACATATTTTCTGCTAGTTTTTTTAATATATATATATATTTTTATTATCAAACTGAATTACAGAGAGGTTACAGTTTCATACATTAGGCATTGGATACATTTCTTGTACTGTTTGTTACCTCGTCCCTCATTCCCCCCTCCCCCCTCCCCTTTCCATTACCCCCCTGCTAGTTTTTTTTTTTTGAGATTATACTGTATCTAGTACTAGTGCATTGGCATTAAGAGCTTTTCTTAACTTTTATTCATCAAGTCACAATACATAAGGTAGAAAATTAGATGATAGTAATTAAATTAAAGTAGATGAACTCAAAGAAATCGACTAGTAGAAATAGGAAAGTGAATAAGTACAAATAAAGCAATAATGAAAATAATGATAATAATAGTTCTTAGATTGTATTCATGTTAATGTAGTTTACAGGAGTAGTAATTGGAAGTTAGTATCAATTAGGACTGATGAGTGGTACTCAAATGCTTCTCAAAAACAGAGAAGGTAGTATGAACTCTCATTTCACTTTGATCAAGGAATGCTCCAAAGGTTTCCACACTGCTGAATTCCATGTCTGATGAAGGCCCCTGTCAGTTGACTCAATTAGTGACTGTGTTAATCTTTAAGTCAAAAAGCTAGAGTGAGCTGTTGAAGGTGAGGAAAGATACGTCTAGTCCATCTAATGGAAACCTATTTCATAAACACTGACTGTGCCAATTAGATAGTAAGAAAGTGCCAATTTGAGTGTAAGAAAGTGTAAGGCATTTATCAATTATTTACACATTATTTCATGCCTTTTGTCAGTCAGAGATGCTTATATCCTATTGTCCACATCAGCCTATAAAAGACATTTACATAGATACTTGTGAACCACCTCTAATTATTGGGCAGTACTAAGTTTGCTGGTAGATCCCACTCATAATACTACTCAGGAGCATCATTATTTTATGATCATCCTAGGCAGAACACTATATGAGACCCATTTCCAATTACCCAGGAAAATCAAGAGTAGAGGTCTGGCTCAAGTGGTAAAGCACCAGCCAATAGCAAGCTTATATGACAATGAATTCAAACCCCAGTACTTTCCCATCATGAAACAAAAACCTAAACAGTTAAGTTTTTAACAGTTTACTTTACTGTTGTTAATGTATAATCATAGTTATCAATTTGCCATTCTGCTATTTATCCTATACCGTTCAACTTATTAGCTTATACGTACATCCATGTTTCATCCCTTCTTTTGTTTTGTTTTTTGCCAGTCCTGGGGCTTGAACTCAGGGACTGAGCACTGTCCCTGGCGTCTTGCTCAAGGCTAGCACTCTGCCACTTGAGCCACAGTGCCACTTCCGGCTTTTTCTATATATGTGGTGATGAGGAATCGAACCCAGGGCTTCGTGTATACCAGACGAGCACTTTTACCACTAGGCCGTATTCCCAGCCAATGTTTCATCCGTTGTAGCTTCTGAAGACCTTCATCTCCAAAAAGAGAAATTCCCACTTATTTCCTCTCCTGTCCAATCAGTAACAGTTCATTTCCTTGAACTTTTGGAAAGGTTATTTCCTGAAAAAAATCCAACTTACAATTTCATTTCTATTTTATGATTTAATAAACAGCATCTCTTTGACCCATGACTAAAACACACCACACTTCAATGAATTATTTTCAGAATGTATTTCAATGCTGTCTCTTGGTGTTCCTGTCATAGTTTAAACCCTGATTCACAGAACCTGTCTCACAGGGAAACAAACACTTCCCTGTGACCTTCACAGTTTACCAAAGAACATTCAAAATTTTACACAGCAAAATTCTTACTTTTGTTTTTTAAGTTTCACAAGCTTAGAAATGTAATTTAAATTTGATATCAAATAGAAATTAGTCTAATTGAATGGCTGATTTCCTATTCTACCTAGTTCTTCCATTAGCTTCTGCCTTGTCTACAATTCGCCCTTTATTGCTACACATTATTATATGTATATTGTTATTAGGAATCATTGCAGGTATCCAATACAGTATAAAAATGCATAGCTTTCTAAAATAATTTGCTTATACTCTGGTTTCTCTTCAAATCATATACATCTTTCGCCTTTTACTAAAATAATTTGTTTGTTTTTTTATTAAAATATTTAAAGAGTTGTTACACGGACTTTTCATGTCCTCTCATTCATTTCTATAGACTTCAGTGTCCAGGTATCTCAAAGTCTCCATTCTTTTAATTTTGGAAAATGTATGTCCTGAGAATCATGACTACATACTTATTTTTCTACTATTACTGCATTTTCCATGAAGTTTAAGAAATATATTAGTACTTAAATATCTAGAATGTATTACTTAATGTGATTAGACTAGTGAACAAATAATTTCATAATTCAAATACACTTTATATTTACCATTATTACTTTGAAGTATAACCCAGAAACTAGATTATCAAGGCCACACTTCTCATTACATGTCTAACATCCAAGTTTCTTAACTGACAGGTGTAGAAAAGAAAATCCAGTACTTTATATGCTACTTCTCTACTGGGGAGACAAAGAGAGTTTCAATGGGAAAATAAGGGCATTATGCCTGCTTATTTCCTGGGTTCATACCATATTCAAAAGTAAAAAGTAAACATCATCAAGCTAATTCCTTAAATGACAGTTTATAAAGTATTTACAGACTGTCCTATAATATTCTTATTGAGACTAGGGATTAGATTGAGCCTTTTGTAAAATGATAAACTCAGCAAAAGTTAGAAAAACAAGTGATTTCAGACACAATCACACACATATACAGCACACTTAAATTCACATACCCAACCGAAGTCAGTATGGGAAAGATTGTGCTGATAGTAACATAAGCTCCAAGAGACTGTGTATTCTACATAAAAATTAGCCACTAAACATAGATTTCTTTTTAAAAATTTACCTACTGGCAGTGTTGATATATTTTCACTGATCTGTCTGTTAGGCAACTTTCAAGCATTTGCCTTTCTTTGTTATATAAATCTTCTATGGCAAAAAGGATCAATTGGGATTAGAGGTTGATCCCATGGCTAACAGTCAAAGCAAAAGGACAAGACAGTGTGACCTTATGAGCTTACTGAAAAGCAGCAGGTGTCTCTCCATAAGAATGTGGTTCTGGTATCTAAATAGTACAGTATTTATCTTTATATAGTATAAACTACTGGGCAAGTCTATTATGTATTATAAGAAAGAAATATTGATTAATTCTATTTCTGTTGGAGGTCAAGCAGCTGTTTTGTTTTTATTGAGAGTAGACATGCATCTTTCTGTCTTGATGCCTTCTGAAGTATTATAAAGAATAATTTTGTTTTCATATCAAAAGGTAAATCAAGTCTTTTCCGAATAATAGCATAGTTATTGGCCCCAACATATGTAAAACAAGTCTTTTCCAAATAATAGCTTAGTTGCTGGCCCAATATATGTAAAACGAGTCTTTTCCAAATACTAGCTTAATTGCTAACCCAATTAATTTAATTTATAGAAAATATATCATTCGATAATATGACTTTTATCTTTTAATATAATAATGAGCATATATAGAGCTAGTTTAATTGTTAAGATATATTAATTAAATATAGAATGTTTCTCACTTGAACAGTTTGGTAAGAAATTTACTTTCAGTGTATCTGGAAAGCTGACTTGCAATTTGACATGTTTTCTTGTTACATGCTAATTCTTTTTATAAGTTTGACATTAATGAAACTTTTTTGATAAATGCAAGGAAAGTTACAACTGCTTTCATAAGCTACAATGTGCAAGTTCAAACTACACTGAGAGTTCATCTTGCACCCTTCAGAATGCCTGTCTTGAAGAAAACAAGCAAGAATAAGTGCTAGGGGGAGGATTCACGGCAAAATGAGCTCACATATACTAACCACTATGGAAATCAGCATAGAAATTGCTAAAATATTTTTCTTTTTAATTTAATTTAATTTTATTGTCAAGGTGATGTACAGAGGAGCTACTACAGTTACATACATAAGTTAGTGAGTATATTTTTTGCCATGCTTGGTACTCCATCGCTCATTTTTCTCATACCCTCCCTCCCTGCAACCCCCCTCCACACTGAGTTTTGACAGTTAATTTCCAACATGTTGTCTTGTGAATATCTCTGTTACATTGGTTTGCCCTTTATTCTTTGTCTCACCATTTTGATGTACCCCTTCACTTCCCTAATTCAGATAAATTAATATACAAATATTTTAAAACAGCATTACCACATAATTTAACCATATTATCCCTGTGTATCTAACTAAATGAATCCATGTTAGCATACAATAGCAATATCTGCAGACCTACAAAAATTACGTGCTTCTTAAGGTCTAGGTTTGAATTTACCCTAGGTAGAAGAGTTTGCATCTCTAAAACAACAAACATAAAGCAGGGTTGAAGACTTCAGTCAAGTAGTAGAGTTTAGCAAGGAAGGAAAGCAAAGCCAAGAAAACTCAAGTCTCTAGCCCTAAAAATTAGGTATATGATACATTTGAATGAGATTCTCACAGTTTATACAAATTAGAACTACAAGGTAAAAATCTGGACTCCAGATTTTTTTTTAATTTCTGATATGTCCTATTCATCATGCCAAGTGAATACCTCATATGCTAGGGATTTGGCTAAACTATTAACTACAGGTATATTTCCAGTCAGAAACAAAACATTTAGCAACTTAATAATTGTCTTCCATCTTAACTTTTCTTAAAACCATTTTGATTACCATACTGTATTTCTTAACATTCTGTCCGCCCTTTCATTCTATTGGTATTTTAGTCTTTCTTTGCCTTACAGGGACTGCATAATGCTAGTAAAACAGATTTTCTATTTGTGATTGTTCCAATTTTTATATTGCCTCTTTCCTTAATCATACATCTTTTTTGTTGTTAAAAACCTTTCAGTAGCTTCACAGTGGCAAGCAATCTCATTATAGCAAATAAGGCCATTCACAATCTGGCTCTGCCTATGTGCAACCTTATTTGCAGTTCTCTCCCTAACCCAAGCTACACTTTGTGCTGAGAAAACCACATGCTAGTCCATGAACACACTATTATATTTCCTAATTTCCTTAGTTGTTTATTTTTTTTCATATTGAAGCACCTTTCCACCTGCTTCCACAGGTTTAAGTCCCATTCATCATGTAAACCATAGACCAAAGCAAGACATCTAGTGATAGAATTTCCTAATTTTATAGCACAGAAGCTACCTTGTAAAACTCTGCCAGATTGTCATCAAGAGAAATGCTACAAAGGACAGGAGCTGGAAGCCATTCTTTTATATCTGAGTTCACTTAATGTGAAAGTCATTGATTCCATTTTTCCACATAAAAATTTGAGTATGCTTGTTACATGGTAGGTCGCATATTGCATTCTGGTTATTGACAACTTTGCTTAAGATATCAGTGAACCTCTTAAAGCAGGGACAGTTTCTCATAGTTTCTTTATAAACTCTTCTTGTGCACATAGGAAAATGTAGTCAATAGTTATGTATAAATGGGTTAAATGACAAGAATGATTAATCGGGTTAAAATTGAAAGTAGAAATTAAAGGCTAGAAATATCAAATAGTCACTTGGACACTATGTGATATGTGCCCCAATGTGATGAAATGAACATATTTCAAAAAAAAATAGTTTTATCTTTTTATTTTATTTTCCCATCCTTCCCTTCGTTCCTTCGTTCCTTCGTTCCTCCCTCCCTCCCTCCCTCCCTCCCTCTCCCGCTCCCCCTTTCTTTCTTTCTTTCTTTCTTTTTTTCCAATAGGAAGACATGAAGTTAGAGTTAATTGTTCCTTACATATTAAATATATCCTTTGAATTTGAGTCAAACTACATGATAGATTTTAGTGTTCAGTTGGCATGAATAATTTGAGAAATTTTAAATAGTTTAATCAGCTCAATATAAAGGAATACTATTTCTCGTGACAGTAATAAGAAGGTGAAATATATGATTTTGCAAGTTACTGCAAATAAATACATAAAATCTGTGTACATTGCTAAAACATATAACATAGGTTTTAACATTTGATCAGAATAACAAGGCATCGTTTTTTAGGAATGATCAGCTTCTATACACACATTAGGTGAAATCACACAAAATATCTGTATAATATATGGATTAGGTAGAATGGATTAGGTAGGATAAAGACAAAAGCATAAAAGTGAAGCAAAGTCTTTAAGACACGGGAAGATTTTAAAGTATAATTGTTATAAAAGAAATTTAATGTAGAAGAAAAATCTGATGTGATTGAATAAATATAAAAATATAATAAGATAGAAATAACTGAATTTTTTTAAATGAAGGACTATAGCATTCAAAGGGAAATTTCTAGGAAATTTACAGTTGACATCAGTGTGGAACTGAATGCACTAATACAGTACAAATTTTATTACTAGATTCAGTTGCAAGGAACAATACAATTTTCTCCCTGGTTGTTTTCTAGGTCATTCTTTACAGAATTTTATTATATATTGAAGAATCTGATTACCTCAGTTTTCTGTAATGCTCAGATCTTTTCCAAAATTATGTAAGTTCAATATGAAGATATAAACTTACGGTATCAGAATTTGCCCAAAGTATAGGGTATTTTTTTCATTTTCAATTAAGAGTTTTCATAATTAACATATTTAACATAAATGCATAAGTGTTCCAAAGGTTTAAATGGAGATTTTTTACATTCTGAATATATTTTAATGTTTTCATTTCTTTATTGTCAAAGTGATGTACAGATGAGTTACAGCTTTATACATAAGTCAGTGTGTATATTTCCTGTCGAACTTATTACCTCCTCCTTCGTATTCCCCACCCTTCTCCCCTCCCCCTCCTATATCTATCTATATGTATATATACATATACATATATATATAAAACAATCTCAGACCTCTGTAGTATTCTTCTCATTGTACAATTTCTATATTTATTCCTAAACTTGTTTTTCACTCAGTGATGCCATTTCTTTCAGGAAAGCAAATGTTTAAACCATAATATTTTTAATATAGGGAAAAATAAACAAATGTATAAATAACAGAAATAGGATGACTGCAGTATATGTGCTAAAAGAAGGGGTTGGTTTTTGCCTCAGTTTTAGAAGACATGCAAATACTAAGCTGTAATACTGGAAAGTGGCAATTGATATGTTCATAACATTCCTAAAATCTAATCAGAAAAGGAAATTCTGAAGAAATCTCTGGCAGAATTAAAAGAAATATAAATGACATGCTATGATTAAATCACCTGAAACAGACTTATTATTCAAATTTCTCCAATCGTAGATAAAACAGTCATAATATCCAAACATTAAAGGCATCCTTTGTACATAAATATATGAAACTAATCACATCTAGATCTCAAGTTTTTTTTTCCTCTAGAAAACAAAATATAGAAAATAATGGAAAGGATATTTTGAGGAGTTTATTTCTGTTTCTACCTATGTGGACAGGAATCATTTTATTGCTATAGTAACTAAAAATACTAGATAAAGTTCATGCACTTATTATGTTAACATAATGGAAAACAGATATCACATCACTATGACCTCTGTGAAGCAAACAGCAAACTATGTAGACATAACTCATAGAAGGTCAACATGTGTTGACCTGTATGAAAGATCTGCATGTTAAATCATTTACCAAAACCCCTAAAAATGTTTTAATGGAACACTAACTAGAAAATCAGGAAATACTAAAAAAAATCACACAAATGTTAAAATAGTCAATCCATAAGTTTATGGATAATCAAAAAAAAAAAAAGAAAAGTAAGATTGGCAGAATATTTAAAGTATAGTTATAATAGCAAATACAATCTATCAAGTATTTTAAAATCTGAAAAAAGATTGTGATACACCAAACAGAAATTTAATTTATAAGGAATGACAATAAAATGATAGAGCCAATGAAAAATGCTAACCTAAAGGTAAGAGTTGTGAAGAAAAATTGTAGGATGTATAATAGTCAATAGACTTATGTAAATGGTAGAGTGCTTATATTTGCAAGGCTCTAGATTTGGGCCTAAGCACAAAAACATACAAAAACCTATGTAACAACTGAATTTGTAAGTAAAATTTTAAAAGTTGTGAAACGCAAGAACAGAAACTGTAGAATGATGATATGTGATGGACCTTATATAAAAACTTACAAAAATAGGCTTGAGGATTTAGAGCAGGAATAAATATAATACAAAGTCAAGAGATAAAATTATAAAATGTTAATAAAGCTATTAGTTGTACGGTATACACTATAAAACATGATTACTGAAATAAGTATGTATAGAAAGGAATGGAAGTTTAAACATCGAAGAAGAACAAAAGCAAAATAAAATAACAGCAAAAAGTATACGTGGATACTTAGTAGAAGAAACTCTATAGTGATGACCCAATCAAGTCTAATATTATGAGTGTGTTTTATTTTAAGATGAATGAAGTGTTCCACATTTTATAAAATGTGAAATACATAAACCCAAAAAGCAATGTATCCAATGAATAAACACACAGTGGAAAATACAGTAAGGGAAAAACATGCTTAGAAAAAACATTTCTAAAAAGCAGCATTAAGAAGAAAATCTTATAGAAGCCAGAGGAAAATACATCTTCCTACCAGAAATTAAAGATTGGAATGACAGCATACTTCTTGACAGAAACAGTGAAGACAGAGAGGATGGTAGCACAAAACTTAGAGAATAACAATAGTAACAACCTTGCAATTTCTTTGATTTTCTTCTGTGCTAGATCAGCCTGGCCTTGAACCCATGATATGAGTCATGGAACTACCCAGTTCTACAGGACAAAAGGAGCAATTATCACGCACCCAGCAGAACAACATTCCAACTTAAAAGCTTTATATTAAGTGCAGTAGTATTCTGATTTTTTTGTTAAAAAGAGAAAGGACCTTGATAGTTTTAGAACTTAACACTGGTTTACAAAAGTTTTGGCTATCCGTCTAAACAGATGGTGAGAACAAGAAGTTTGGTAGAATGACTGTTAGCCATGAGATGAGCGATAATTCTACAAATATTAAAGACTTCCCATAACAGTGGCCTAAGGACAAGTAGAATCATTGGTTTTCAAAGAAAAAATACAGTATAATGTATCTTTCCATTAATGAGGTAAATTCTTACTGTTAAAATATATGTCCTGATGAAAGTATCTTATGCATACAAGAGTCCCTATAAAGCTTATTTATATTCCCACTTATGCTTAAATATGACTACTTTTATTTGTGACTGTCAATGCAAAATGAACTCCCTAGAGACTCTATTGATTTCTATATGTTGTAGCACAAAATTATTTCATTTGCAAAAGAAAAATTTCATTTATTTACATAGCAGTTTTTGTGATGTTAATAGATGCATTTATAAAGGAAAGGACTACTTATGACATAGCAAGCACGACTGCATACTGTTAATGGGCTTGTTTTCTATTTTAAAACTTGTAATGCTCAGTGAGTCTAGGATTAATATGTCATGAAAAAATAGGGAGTTCATTTAGAATCAAGCAAGTGTAAGGCCATAGTGCATAAAAAACCACAAACAAACAAAAACTACATGAGGGATTACCTAGATTCCAAAACCATCTATCATATTGCAACTTTCTTCAAACCCCTATTGTTGGCCACATACTACGTTTATTATAATCAACTGATGAAGGAAAGAAATGCCAATTTTAATTAGGGAAAGCACTGTTCAAGTATGAGCAGGAAAAATTATCATCAAAGAAAAATACTTTATATAGAAAGAAAAACAAAAAAACATGAAAGATTAAAGTGGTCATGTTTGTGTGTGCTGGTGGCTCACAAGTACTGTCTTAGCTGCTCAGGTGAATGAGATGTGAGTTCAAAGCCTATCTCTCACAGACAAATCCAAGAGACTTGAATCTCCACCTAACTAGCAAAAATACAGAACTGGAGGCATTTCTCATGTGGTAGTTTGAGAGCTATGAGAGAGATCAAAACGTCTAGGCAGAGTGCATAATCCTGACATCAAGCCCCATACTGATTCAAAAAATGATGAAAATTAATTAATTAACTAATTGATAGAAGTGCTTTTCTATGACTGTCATTCATCTTTAAGAAAAATGATGACTTTGAGAGCCCAGCACACGTTCTTCAACATAGAATTTGGATGAAGAACCAATAGAACTTCAGAATTCTACATGGAATTGCCTTGAAATATCAGCTCTAATGTGCTAAATTTATAGCCATAATGTTATTACAGTAGAGATGTGAAGGCAAATGCCTACAAATCTCAGCTCTTGGGGGTCAGAGGTAAGAAGATCACCTGTGATCAAGACCAGGTTGATATATACAGGACGGCATAATTGTCTAGTGTTTTGTCTAAACATGTTCATTCTACATCTTCATGTAAAGTCAGTTTTCCTGAAAACCTAACAACTATTGTTTCAAGAAGGTTGCTTGACTTTTCTGTATTATATAATTAACAACCACCACTACCACCACCACCACAACAACAACAACAACAAAGAATGGAAAAGAAGTACAAGTATTTTACACTCATGATGTTGTCTTATACTAGGCATAGTATTTGTTGTGATAAATTTCACTGTAGTCACCAGGCTTGTTCCCATTAAAATATTTTCATTATGTTTTGCTTTATTATCTTTAAGTAAATGTACAGTCTGTGCCATTTAACAAAGTATTTTATGAATTCAAGATGTAATAAATGCCATTCCTTTCAATATTCTCATTCCTTCCTCCATAACTCACCCTTTCCTTCACTCTTTTTAACTTTTTAGGTTATACATTTGATTTCTCACTGTTTTTTTTCCATCTTCTCTTCTTCATTTGTTCATGCCTTTTCCCTGACCCCCACTTCACCCTTTTAGAGTATCCATTTTCTGGTGTTTTATTTTGCTGAACTTTGATTTTTTTCTTTTCTTAGGAATTGCAGTATATGGAGACTCCCTTGATTCTACCATATTTTAATTACTGCATTTTATACAATTGCATAGCACCGTCTTTAGCATATATGCTTATAAGCTAGATCTAGCTTCCTCATATGTGAAAACACACATCCTTTGCCTTTTTGGCCTGGAGTATGTCACTTAACATCTGTTTTCAATATGCTTTTATTTGGCAGCTTCTATATAAATGTAAGTTTTATTTTGAGCAATTTTTCTTGTCATCCTGGGGTTTGAATTAGTGGCTGTGTGATTACTAAGCAAGTACTCCTACTATTTGAACCATGTTTCAGAGTCCAATAAAATATTTAGATAACCTCTATACATCTATTTAGTTTTAAACTTTTATTAGTTTTTCTTTGGAGAGAATTAAGAAGAAAATGGAGTATGCTTGCAAAACAAATGTCAGCTCTTAAAAGTACTGAAATTATCTTTTTTTTTCTTGCAGGATTCATTATTGACCAACAGATTTCAGTTCTTCAGAAACTTCGTTATAACAGTTCATTATACATATTGTTTAATTAAAATTGTAATAACTGATACATAAAAAGCCCATAATTATTCTGTTTGTTTAAGAAAACACACTTGGGGTGGTTTACTTCTTTTCCATCATTAAATCTTTGTTGATTATTTTTCTCTCTGTTTTTTTAATCACAGAAAATGTTTATGATCATGTTATTGTAGTAATTTTAGCAAACTGTTTAGTGTTTATCTTTCTTAATTTTGCTAAATTATCTTGTTATAAAATTATAGTTTTGTGTAATTGCTTATTTATATTTGGTAAGCAGGAAATTGGAGAGATCTGGAAAAATAAGAAATACAAATTAGAGATAAGTAGAGAGATGAAAATAACAAGATTTAACAGATTGCATCATCTATACTTACCCACCAATTTATCTTGAAGAAAATTGTTTTCAGAAGAATTCTGATTAGCTATATTAGCTATGATAAAATAAAATATTGTTTTTATATTGCCATATTAGCAAATTATATACTAGTTTAGTTTATTTAATTGTAACTAATTAAATTATACAGTTATGAAAATATTAAAAACGATGAGAATTTTATTGACTTATTAAACACTATTGATGTACGGGAACCTATCTATCTATCTACCTATCTGTATGTATACATATACATATATTATAAACTTGAAATACCTAAATCCATAATAAAACTTTTAATTTTAATTCACATTCTAAAGTAATTTGAAAATTAATTCCTATGAAGTTCACTGGTTAAAATGTTACTTGAAGTAACAAGCAAATGAAATTAAGAGATTTTATTTTCCATTACTACAGGTAGATTTAAATTTATCAAGATGAGGCTTTGTGGAGAAGACAGCAAAGGATCTGCAGAGCACTAGCTGAGCTCCCTCCAACATCACAGTTTTCTCACCCCATAGAAACTTTTCTCCTAGAAAGACAGCCAGAGTAAGTTCTAACAGTACAGGGATTCTGGCCAGGAAGGAAAAATAGACTTTGCTCATCTGAAAACACAGATTTGAGCTCCAGGCGGCATCCCACCACCACGCAGTGCCAGCAACAGCACAGCACCTGGCACAGCAACCCGCACTCTGCGCAGCTAAAGCACACAGCATAGACCAAGGAGAAATCCTCCAGACAGCTGCTGAGCATGGACCGGCTGAAATCGCAGAGAAAGCTTGAGTACCCCACGAAAGATATTCTCACTCGCGCCCACAGAGCAGCTTCTGGAAGGCAGCCCTTCCCCACCGCCAGAGCAAAGCGCCATCTTTGCCACTGGCATAGGGTCAGACCAGATTGGAACTAAAGCGGGCCTGGGGAAAGCGAGGTCAAAGGAGCCATCTTTGAAAAGGGCAGGAGGGACCGAAGCGTGAGAGCCAACTCCGCCCATGAGAACGCCCCCTGCCCTGGCGGGAGGCGAGTCCTGGGCAGCGGCTTAGCCAGAGGTTCCCCGCCCTGCCCGCCATTTTTTCTAAATTTAAAGCAAAAGCTGCGAGCAGCTACTGGTGGCACGGAAACACCACACGGGGAAACAAACCGTTCCTGAGAAAGTTAAAAGGTCCCGTCACAGAGGAAGCCCAATTCCCAGCCTGAAATGGAGCTGCATTCCATAGCCACCTCCACCAAGGAGGTCGCCCCACCCAGGAGGGGGGAGCCAGCCCAAGGCAAGCAACTCTCAGCCGGGTAAAACAGGCCAGAGGAGCCCTGCCCTGCTGAGTCCACGGCCTATTCAAAGCCAGGTGTTAAAGGCAGCGGCCCCACAGCAGACAGAGGAGCCACGATTACCCAGACTGCTCAAGTCCACATCTACAGAGGACGCTCAAGGCCTATCTGCAAGCTGTGCAAACCAGAGACCCAGGATTGCACCAACAGGGGGAAGGGTCAGAACACATCCACTCCCTGCAAACTGAAATCAAGTCAAACCCAGCCAAGCAGCAAAATAGACTGCAGACCATCGCAAGGAAACCAGAGAATGGGGAAAGTCCACCAAAACAAGGAGGACTCCATTTTTTTTCTTTTCAAAGATTTTTTAAACATACAAAAAAAATTTTTTTTCACTTCTGAAATGTCGTCGGGTATTTATTTGTTTTTTTTTTTTTTGTTTTGTTTTTTTTTGTTTTTTTGGCCAGTCCTGGGCCTTGGACTCAGGGCCTGAGCACTGTCCCTGGCTTCTTCCCGCTCAAGGCTAGCACTCTGCCACTTGAACCACAGCGCCACTTCTGGCCGTTTTCTGTATATGTGGTGCTGGGGAATCGAACCTAGGGCCTCGTGTATCCGAGGCAGGCACTCTTGCCACTAGGCTATATCCCCAGCCCGGGTTTTTTTTGTTGTTGTTGTTTTCTATTTTTAACTGTTTGTTTTTATCAAGTTTTTTTTTCTTTTCTGTTTGTTTGGGTTGTTCCTTTTCTGTTTTTTTTTTTCTTTTTATTTATTTTTTCTTTTTAAAATAATTTCTCTCTATTTTGTGCATCTGTCTTCCACTATTTTTACTTTATTTCTCTCTTTGTGTCATCTTTCTTTCAAAATTACTTTCCTGTGAATAACACCTCCACTATTTTTTGCTAACTCTCCATTTTCTATCATTTTAACCTTATTCTTTCTACTGATTCTACTCTTCTCTACATTTCCACATCACTGAAACTAAAGCAAAATCACCAACCCCCGTCCCCAATACATTTTAATCTATTCTCTTCACTACCTCCAACTTCAACTCCTGACTTACTGCCTGGACCTTAAAGTTCCATTGACTCCTGGTTAATGGATAGAGGGTATCCCAGCTTAATCCGAGTGAATCAAAGGGGTTCATAGAGAAAGCCAGTCCTAAAAGAACTTAATATAAAAACAAGAATTGCATATAGGGTTGTAACAGTAAATAAGTAACTACTGAATACAGGGCCCAGGATCGGTTGTTATATTAAAATTGTATTCTTTAGAAACACCAAATCTAACTTTATAGACAGGTATACAAGTTATCTGTATATAATTGTGAAATTGTAAGATTTACACAACAGTGCTTGGTAAGGGCTGCTTTGGGTCTTAAACAGTGCTCACAGGTGCTGGTAGACTGGCATTCCCAATTCAAATGGGCAGAAGAAACACAAGAAAGATGGTAAACAATGAAGTCTTATCCCCCACTCAAAACAAGCAGGAAGCAGAGCAGTCAATCAAAGACATAGAAGAGAACCCTCACAATGCTCTACAAAGGCTACTGATATAAATGATAAATGAAAAGTTTGAATCTCTTCAGCCAACTATTCTAGAGCATGACGAAGCAAACCAAAAATTAATAGAAAATTTCATGGCCTCCACAAATAGAAAGATAAATCAACTTCAAGAGTCAAATGAAAAAATACCTGCCCAGCTAAAAGAGTTGAGAGGCAGTACTCAAAACCAAATCAATGAAGTAAAGAAATCCATGCAGAACCTAAGACATAATTATAGCAAGACATGGAAAACATCAGGAAAATCCATTCAGAAGGAAAAGAGATTTGATATCAAGTAGCTAGCCTGCAGTCCTGACCAACTGAATCAGAGGATAGACTCTCAGGAGCTGTAGATTCCCTAGAATCTATGGAGAAAGATCAAAAAACAATACAAAACCAATCCATTCGACAAAACAGATAATTCCAGGATTTCCAAGAAACAATCAGGAAGCACAATTTAAGGATAAAAGGTATTGAGGAAATCCTAGAGAAAGAAGTTCATGGAATAGGCACCTATTTAACAAAATACTAGCCGAGAACTTCCCAAATATCCAGAAGGATAGGCCTATACAGATACAAGAAGCATTTAGAACCCCAAACCGACCAGACCAAAATAGGACATCCCACCGACACAATGTGATCAAAACAGGATCAATAAAGTCCAAGGAAAGAATCCTTAAAGCTGTTAGGGGAGAAGAGAATAATCGCATAAAAAGGAAAAGCAATCAAATTACCCCAGACTTCTCAGCAGAGACCATGAAAGAAAGAAGAGCCTAGAATGAAGTATACCAAAACCTAAATAAAAATAACTACCAACCAAAAAGACTGTACCCAGATAAAATCTCATTCATAGCTGTGGTCAATTAAAACTCTTCCACAATAAGGAAAAACAGAAACAATATATCTCCACAAAACCAGCTTTAGGAAAAATTCTTAAAGATGTATTATACAGGGAAAATAATCAAGATCACAATACAGACAGAGAAATAAACTGTGAATAGAAAACCAGAATATTAGATCAAGAAAAAGGAAGGTACACATTTTAACAAGATAGCGATAATGAAACGTACAAACAATTGGCTCTCAATCCTAACTCTCAACATTAATGGACTTTATTCTCCAATCAAACGACATAGGCTCATAAGTTGGATCAAAAATCAAGATCCAGGGGCTGGGAATATAGCCTACTAGCAAGAGTGCTTGTCTCCTACACATGAAGCTCTCGATTCGATTCCCCAGCAACACATATATGGAAAACTCCCAGAAGGGGCACTGTGGCTCAGGTGGCAGAGTGCTGGCCTTGAGCAGGAAGAGGCAAGGGACAATGCTCAGGCCCTGAGTCCAAGGCCCAGGACTGGCACAAAAAAAAAAAAAAAAAACCAAGATCCATCTTTATACTGCCTCCAAGAGACACATCTGTTCAGCAAAAGTAAACATCTTCTAAAAGTGAAAGGCTGGAATAAAATGTAGCAAGCAAATGGCCCCCATAAGCAGGCTGGAGTTGCAATCCTATAACAGATAAATTTGACTTGAAATTAAAAATGGTAAGAAGAGACAAAGAAGGTTACTACATACTAGTAAAGGGATCTCTCCTACAGGAAGCTATAACCATCCTAAATATCTACACACCAAATACAGGGGCACCCAACTTCATCAAACAATCACTACTTACTCTAAAAACACTCATAGACCCAAACACATTGACAGTTGGGGAGTTTAACACTCCACTATCACCTCTGGACAGATCAACATGCCAAAAACTGAACAAAGAACACAGAACTAAACAATTGCATAGACCAACTAGATTTAACCAACATGTACAGAATATTCCATCCAGCAACAACAGAATACACATTGTTCTCAACACATGGAACATTCTCTAAAATAGATCACATCTTAGGGCACAAAGGAAATCTGTACAATTCAGAAGTATCAAAACCATTCCCTGCATTCTCTCAGACCACAATGGAATAAAATTAGAGCTCAACTCAAACAGCCACCACAGAAAATCCTACAACTCTTGGAGACTAAACAACACACTGCTGAACCATCAGTGGGTCATTAAAGAAACTAGAACAGAAATTCAAATGTTTAAGGAATTCAACCAAGATGAGTACACAAAGTATCAACTTCTTTGGGACACAGCAAAGGTAGAACTCAGAGGAAAATTTATATCTCTGAGTGCCTACACCAAAAAACTGGAGAAACAGCAACTCAACAACTTAAGGAAGCACCTTAATCTCCTCGAAAGAGAACAGCAGGCCAAACCCCAAGTCAATAGATGGAAGCAAATAATTAAAATCAAATCAGAATTAAATGAATTAGAGACAAAAAAAAAAACAGCGAAAGAGTCAACAAAACGAAGAGTTGGTTCTTTGAAAAAATTAACAAGATATACAGACCCCTAGCAAACCTGACCAAAAGACAAAGGCAGCACAGCCAAATAAACAAGATCAGAGATGAAACAGGTAACATCACCACAGAAACGACCAAAATTCAGATCTCAATAAGGGAGTATTTTGTAAACCTTTATACCAACAAATTTGAGAACCTGGAAGAAATGGATGATCTCCTAGAAAAAAATTGACATACCCAAACTCACCATGAAGATTTAAACCTTATAAATAGACCCGTATCCAGTATTGAAATAGAAATGGCAATAAGTGATCTCCCATCCAAGAAAAGCCCAGGTTCAGAGGGATTCATTGCAGAATTCTACAAGGCCTTCAAAACAGAACTCACACCAATATTTCTCAAACTCTTCAATGAAATTGAAAGAGAAAGTTCACTACCAGACACATTCTATGAAGCCTGTATAAGCCTCATCCCAAAACCAGGACTCATCACGGAAAGAGAACAATAGACAGATTTCCCTGATGAACATAGTTGCAAAAATTCTCAACAAAATTGTGGCCAATCTACTTCAACAGATCATCAAAAGAATCATACACCATGATCAAACTAGATTCATCCCAGGGATGCAAAGTTGGTTCAATATACGCAAGTTAACTAATGAAATCCACTACATCAACTGGAGCAAGTTAAAGAACCACATGGTTATATCTCTGGATGTGGAAGAGGAGTTTGATAAAATCCAGCACCCATTTATGCTAAAAGCCCTGGAAAACTGGGATTCTAGGGAACATTCCTGGATATAATCAAGGCAGCTTATGAAAAAGCAACAGCAAGCATAATTTGAAACAGTGAAAAGCAAAAGCCATTCCCTTTAAAATCAGGAACAAGACAGGGATGTCTGATGTCTCCCGTTCTCTTCAAGAAGGTACTATAATTCCTAGCCAGAGCAATTAGGCAAGAAGAAAATATAAAGGAGATCCAAATAGGAAAAGATGAAGTTAAACTTTCTCTCTTCGCATGTGACATGATCCTATACCGTAAGAACCCCATAGACACCAAGCTACTAGAGCTGATCCAAAACTTTGGCAAAGTTCCAGGATATAAAATAAACCTTCAAAAATCAATGGCCTTTCTATATGCTAAGGACCCGAAGAACGAGGCTGAAATCAGGAAAGCAACTCCTTTTGCAATAGCCTCAAAAACCATAAAATACCTAGGAATAACTTTAACCAAAGAAATGAAAGACCTCTATGATGAGAACTTTATAAACATGAAAAACAAAATTAAGGCAAAACTAAGGAAATGGAAAGATGCTCCTGGATTGGGAAGATTAATATAATCAAAATGGCAATATTGCCAAAGGCTATCTACAAATTCAATGCAATACCCATTAATATTCCAACACCATTTTTTAATGAAATACAGGAAGCAATCCATATATTCATATGGAACAAAAAACGACCCAGCAAAATAGCAAAAACAATCCTAAGCAGAAAGAACAGTGCTGGAGGAATTACAATACCCAACTTCAAGCTGTATTATAAAACTATAGTAATAAAAACAGCTTGGTATTGGCACCAGAACAGGCCTGAAGACTAATGGAACAGAACTGAAGACCCAGAAATTAACCCAGAGAACTATGCCCACTTAATCTTTGATAAAGGAGCTAAAAAAATAGTCTGGCAGAAAGATAGCCTCTTTAACAAATTGTGCTGGCAAAACTGGTTCAACACATGCAACAAACTAAAACCAGATCCTTATATATCACCCTCACCAAAATCAATTCCAAATGGATCTAAGACTTTGAAATCAGAGAAAGATGGTGCCGACAGAATAGGGGGTCACCCCGACTCGCTCCAACTGAATAGCGAGCTGGGAACTCCAACACCCAACACCCCATCAAGAACCCAGCAAAACCAGCAGCCAGAAGCAGTGGAGAATGGCAGGAAAACAAAAAGGAGCAAAATAGAAGAACTGAAAACCTACATGGAGCCGGAGAATCTCCGGGGCACTCTCCCCCCACCAGGCAACCCTGGCCCAAACAGGGCCAGGCTGGGAAAGGGGAACCCGGCGATCGGCAGACAGGCTGCCAGGAGCGCAGAATTCATATAGCCGGAGACCCCATGGACACAAGGCAGGATGCGGACCAAGACACACACCGGCAGCAACGAGAAGTTCAGGTCCACAATGGGTTCGGACAAGGGAACCCAGCGTGGCAGAAAGAGGGAACCGGGGAAGCCACCACAACACTCCGCCAACCCCTGAAAGGCCAACAGCTGCGCGGGACACACACACAAAGCAGCAACAGTGAGTGCCCCATTATCCCCTCCCCCAACCGGAGACCAGCTATCAGAGACCCAAACCCAACAAAGAAGCTAGATCTCCCTCCCTCCTTCTCCCCACCCCCGAGGGAACAAAGAACCCCCAAATCAGGTGGGGAGCCCCCATCAGGCGCTGGGAAGTCAGTTTAGCAGGGAAAGGGCTGAGCAGCCCCAAGGCCCCACAGGTTCCTGAACTGGCAGAACTGGCCCCGCCCCCTTCCCAACAGGGGCCGGGGGACGGCCGGCAGTACAAGCCCCACCCTAGGCACCTGGACCTCGAAGACTCTTACAACTAAAATCACAGGCTCTGGTGGGCAATACCAGCCCAGCAGGGTCACCTGAGCCTGATCACGTCCTCCTCTTGCAGTGGAGGCAAGGTCTGAGGGTGCCAAGCCACACCCGGACAGTCTATCCCACTGGGCCCCACACATACCACCCCCCCCAACGGACTCACGGGAGGGCGCAAGCACAACCCAACAACCCGGGGCTTGCTCTGGGAGGCATATCCCGCTAAAGTGCCTGTTGTAGTGGACAACAGCACACAGGAGGGCGGGGCCCCCGGCGACAGTGCCCGCTCTGGTAGGCGTGCCCTGCACTGGTGGGTGGGGCCACAGCAACAGCACCTGCTGCCATAGACATGCCTACACAGAAGGGAGGGAAGACCTACACAGATCTCAGATGCGCAAATCACAAAGAAACATAACTCAGTTCATCAAAGGGCAAGCCAACTCGCCAGCTCCAAAAAGCAGCACGACTGAAGAGGAGATGGAGACTAAGAAAGCAAATGAGGCCATGTTAACAGGAATGATCGAAAGCGTCAGAAATGAAATCAGAAAACAATTCCAGGAGTTTAGAGCGGAAATCTGGAAGGACACCCAGGAAGCCAAGAAAGAAATGGAAGCAAAAATGGATACAATGCAAGCCTTCTTTAAAGAAATGGAAGCAAAAATGGATACAATGCAAGCCTCCTTTAAAGAAAATCTCCACATCCTGAGAATTGAAATGCACAAAAAAAAATAGATTTAAAATACAACTCTTTAAAGGAAGAAATTTCCATGATCAGAGCTGATATCACAACCATAAATAGCTCTCTGACATCCATAAACTCCGCAATTGAAACCATAACACAAAGAGTTGACCATATGGAATCCAGAATCTCTCGCCTGGACGATGAAGCAGCTGACAACCACCAGAAAATGACCACACTCCAAGAAAAGGTGAAGCTTCAGGGAAGACTAATCCAGGAACTAATGGACAAAGACAAGAGATATAATCTGCGCATAATTGGAATAGAAGAAGGAGCCGAATATCAGAACACTGGGCTTAATCATGTTCTCAATAAAGTTATTGCAGAAAACTTCCCCAACCTCACAG
Organism: Perognathus longimembris pacificus; assembly: GCF_023159225.1. Taxonomy (NCBI): domain Eukaryota; kingdom Metazoa; phylum Chordata; class Mammalia; order Rodentia; family Heteromyidae; genus Perognathus; species Perognathus longimembris. Next base: position 21,449,854 of record NC_063172.1, read on the forward strand.
GGGACCCCATCCAGGTAACCGAAGCCTATAGGACACCTGGCAGGCCAGACCCCAGGAAAGCCACCCCAAGGCACATAATATTCAAGACTACAGACCTCAAGATTAAAGAGCAAATTCTGAATTCAGCCAAAGCAAAGAAGGAAACTTTTTTCAATGGGAAGAGGATTTGAATAATATCGGACTTATCCACACAAATTTACCAAGCTCGAAGTGAGTGGAAGAACACCATCCAAGTACTTCAGAATAACAATTTACAACCTCTGATCAAATATCCAGTGAATTGGAGTTCACATTCGAGGGGAAAACCAGATCTTTCCACACCAAAGAGGAGCTAAAGGAGTATGTGAATAAAAAACCAGCCTTACAGCAAATATTAAGAGGGGAACCCCACCCAACAGAGATCGTAAAAGACACACAGACAGAATCAGAAAGAAACTTCAATAACCAAAGTCCAGCAGAAAGACCAGCTCACTGAAGACAAGAAAAAAAAAAGAAGAAAAAACAGCCCAACAAGAAAATGGAAGGAATAAAAACACCCTTATCCTTGACCTCTTTAAATATAAATGGTTTAAACTCCCCAATAAAGAGGAGCAGACTGGCAGGATGGATTCGCAAACAAAAAGTTGACATCTGCTGTCTACAAGAGACCCACCTTACAGCAAGGGACAAAAACAGGCTTCGAATGAAAGGATGGAGCAAGATCTACCAAGCAAATGCACCCACCAAAACTGCAGGTGTAGCCATTCTGATCTCAGACAAGCTGGACTTCTCATTAAAGTCTACTCAAAACGACAAAGAAGGACACTACATATTAATACAAGGAAAAATCCAGAATCAAGAAATCACGGTGATAAATGTATACTCACCGAACAAAAGAGGCCCTACATATGTCAAGCAAATTCTCACAGAATTACAGAGCAAGATAGATGAAAACACAATCATAGTGGGTGACTTTAATACTCCTCTCTCTCCAAGAGACAGATCCAACACCCAGAGGATTAGTAAGGGAGCTGAGGACCTAAATAACACCATTTCCCAAATGGATCTAACAGACCTATATAGAACCTTCCACCCTACAGAGACCCAATACACCTTCTTTTCAGCAGCCCATGGATCATATTCCAAAACAGACCACGTCATAGCCCACACAAAGAACCTCAGCAAATACAAAAGTATTGACGTCATCCCATGTATTATATCTGATCACAGTGGATTAAAGGTAACCCTCAACAACAAAGGATACCACAGAGGCTATACACACTCTTGGAGGCTAAACCCCATGCTGCTATCCAACACTTGGGCCACAGACCAAATTAAAGATGAAATCAACGAATTCATAAGCCACAATGACAAAGAAAACACATCACAAAGAAACCTATGGGACACAGCTAAGGCAGTACTGAGGGGCAAGATCATTGCACTCAGCACCCACATTAAAAGAATGGAAGCAGAGCAGGTGAATACCCTCACGATGAAACTAAAACAACTGGAGAAACAAGAAATGACAGAATCTCAAACGACTAGGAGGGGAGAGATCACAAAGATTAAAGAAGAGATAAATCTGATTGAAAATAGAAAGACCATTCAACAAATAAACAAGACTAAAAGCTGGTTCTTTGAGAAAATAAACAAAATTGACAGACCCCTTGCAAGACTTACAAAAAAAAGAAGAGAAGAGACTCATATTCGTAAAATCAGGGACTCCACCGGAAAAATTACAACAAGTACACACGATATTCAAACAATCATAAGGAGCTATTTCCAAAACCTCTACTCAGCAAAAAACAATAATTTTGCAGAAATGGATCAATTCTTAGAGAAGTACAAACTGCCCAAACTGAACCAAGAAGAAATAAATCAACTAAATAAACCAATAACTTACGGTGAGATACAGGAGGTAATCAAGAACCTCCCTACTAAGAAAAGCCCAGGCCCAGATGGATTCACCAATGAATTCTACAAAACCTTTAGTGAGGAGCTAATACCAATACTCCTCAAACTCTTCCGCGAAATAGAAACAGAGGAAGAAATCCCAAACTCATTCTACGAAGCTAATATCATACTCATTCCCAAACCAGATAAAGACCCAACAAAAAAAGAGAACTACAGAACAATATCACTAATGAACACAGACGCAAAGCTCCTCAATAAAATATTAGCTAACAGGATCCAGAAACTGACCAAGAAAATCATACATCATGACCAAGTAGGCTTCATCCCTCAGTCACAAGGATGGTTCAACATCCGTAAATCAATCAACGTAATTCACCACATAAACAGATCTAAAATTAAGAATTACATTGTTATCTCAGTCGATGCCCAAAAAGCCTTTGACAAAATACAACATCCATACCTATTAAAAGCTTTGGAGAGAACAGGAATAGATGGAACATTCCTCAAAACAATAAAAGCCATATACAACAGACCAACTGCTAATATCATATTAAATGGAGAGAAACTTAAATCATTCCCCCTAAACTCAGGAACAAGACAAGGATGCCCACTCTCCCCACCTCTGTTCAACATAGTGCTGGAATCCCTAGCCATAGCAATAAGGCAAGAGGAGAACATCAAAGGGATCCACATCGGCAAGGAAGAAATCAAGTTATCCCTATTCGCAGACGACATGATCTTACATCTGAAGGACCCAAAAAACTCAGTACCCAAACTCCTACACCTAATAAACCAATTTGGCAAAGTAGCAGGATACAAAATCAATCCACAAAAGTCAGCAGCTTTTCTGTACACCAGCACTAGACAGACAGAAAAGGAAATTATGGAAACAATTCCATTTACAGTAGCCAAAAAAAGAATAAAGTACCTAGGGATCAATTTAAGCAAGGACGTGACGGACCTATTCAATGAAAACTACAAAAATTTAATAAGGGAAATCAAAGAAGACACAAGGAGATGGAAAGACCTCCCATGCTCATGGGTAGGCAGAATTAATATAGTGAAAATGGCCATATTGCCCAAATTGTTATACAAATTCAATGCAATACCTATCAAAATCCCAGCCACAGTCTTCACTGAAATAGAGAAACCAAACCACAAATTCATATGGAACAGCAAAAAACCTAGAATAGCCAAAGCAATTCTAGGCAAAAAAAATAGTGCAGGAGGTATCACAATACCAGACTTCAAGCTCTACTACAAGGCCATCATAACAAAAACAGCATGGTATTGGTATAAAAACAGATCGGAAGACCTATGGATTAGAATTGAAGACCCACAAATAAAACCACACTCTTACAGCCAACTGATATTCGACAAAGGAGCTAAAGACATACAATGGAATAAACATAGCCTCTTCAACTACTGGTGCTGGGAGAACTGGGCAGCCATATGCAGAAAACTCAAAGTAGACCCAAGCCTATCACCATGCACCAAGATCAACTCAAAACGGATCAAGGACCTCAATATCAGATCTGAATCTTTGAAACTACTGAAAGACAGAATACGAAAGACGCTAGAACTTATAGGCACAGGAAGGAACTTCCTGAATAGAGTCCCAGGGGCACAACAAATAGGGGAAAGACTCAACAAATGGGACTACTACAAATTAAAAAGTTTCTGCACAGCTAAGGACATAGCCACCAAAATAGAAAGACAGCCAACGATATGGGAAAGGATATTTACAAGCACAGCAACAGACAAAAGCCTGATATCTATCATCTACAGAGAACTCAAAAACTAAGCCGCTCCAAGCCCAATAAACCTATTAGGAAATGGGCAAAAGAGCTAAAGAGAGACTTCACAAAAGAAGATATAAAAATGGCAAAGAAACACATGAGGAAATGCTCAACATCCCTGCTAGTAAAGGAAATGCAAATAAAAACAACACTGAGATACCACCTCACCCCAGTTAGAATGGCCTATACTCTGAACTCAGGAAACAACAAATGCTGGAGGGGCTGTGGGGAAAGAGGAAGCCTTCTCCATTGTTGGTGGGAGTGCAAATTAGTACAACCACTTTGGAGAACAGTATGGAGGTTTCTCAAAAAGCTCAATATAGACCTACCCTATGACCCAGCCATACCACTCCTAGGCATCTATCCTAAACAGCAAAACCCAAGATATCAAAAAGACATTTGTACTTCCATGTTTTTCGCGGCACAATTCACAATAGCCAAAATATGGAAACAACCCTGATGCCCCTCCACAGACAAATGGATCCAAAAAATATGGTACTTATACACAATGGAATACTACATAGCGATTAGGAATGGTGAAATATTGTTATTTGCAGGGAAATGGTCAGAACTCGAACAAATAATGTTGAGTGAGACAAGCCTAGAACACAGAAAACAAAGGGGCATGATCTCCCTGATATAAGACTGTTAACAAAGGGAGACAGAGAGACAGTAGAGACCAAGTCTGTGAATACTGTATATGTTCTTGATACATTGTATATTGCATATATGTCTACCTGACCTAGACAAGGGATAGAAAAACAGGTCGTAAGATATCACAAGAAATGTACACACTGCCCTACTATGTAACTGCACCCTTTTTGCACAACACCTTGTAAAAAAAGTTTATGTTCAATTAATTAAAAAAAAAGACTTTGAAATCAAAATAGATTCCCTGAAAACACTAAAGGAAGGAGTAGGAGAAACACTTGGGCTCCTTGGCACAGGATGGAACTTCCTTAACAAAGACCCAGACATGCTACAAATCGAAGAAAGAATGGACAAATGGGACGGCATCAAACTGCAGAGCTTCTGCAGGGCAAAGGACTTAGCTTGCAAGATTAAACAGAAAGCCCACAGATTGGGAAAATCTGTTTACCATCCATACAACAGACAAAGGTCTCATATCTAAAATATATGCAGAACTAAAAAAATTACATTCCTCCAAAACAAAACCGCAAAGAACCAACAGCCCCCTACAAAAGTGGCTAAAGACTTACAAGGAGACTTCTCTGATGTGGAAATGAAAATGGCCAAGAGACATATGAAAATATTCTCTACATCACTGGCCATTAAAGAAATGCAAATCAAAACAACATTGAGATTCCATCTCACACCAGTAAAAATGTCCTTTTTCAAGAAAACTAACAATAATAAATGTTGGAGGGGATGTGGCCAAAAGGGAAGCCTACTACATTGTTGGTGGGAAAGTAAACTGGTTCAGCCACTCCAGAACGCGGTATGGAGTTTCCTCAGAAGGCTGAACATAGAGCTACCCTATGACCCAGCAGACCCACTTTTAGGCATCTACCCCAAAGACCACAAACAAGAACACACTAAAGCCACCAGCACAACAATGTTCATTGCAGGACCATTTGTCATAGCTAGACAATTGATCCAACCCAGATGCCCCTCAGTAGACGAATGGATCAGGAAAATGTGTGGTACACATACGCAATGGAATTTTATGCCTCTATCAGAAATAATGACATTGCCCCATTTGTAAGGAAATGGAAGGACTTGGAAAAAATTATACTAAGTGAAGTGAGCCAGACCCAAATAAACAAGGATTCTATGGTCTCCCTCATAGGGAATAATTAGCACAGGTTTAGGCTAGTCAAAGCAGGGGATCACAAGAGCCCAATACCTATACCCTTATGAACACATAAGATGATGCTAAGTGAAATGAACTCCATGTTATGGAAATGACTGCTATATCACTGTTGTAATTACTTTCAAAATGCCATGTGAAAATGTAGCATCTATTATTGATGATCCTCTTGTATCTCCTTCCTGTGGTTTTACCTGCAGTATCTCTGTACGTTATCTGAGTACATTGGAAACTGTGTATAGTGGTATTAGAACTAGGAAACTGAAAGGGAATACCAAAATCGAGAGACACAGGGTAAAAAGACAAACGACTACAAAAGCAGTCCTTGCAAAATTGTTTGGTGTAAATCAACTGAACAACTCATGGGGAGAAAGGGAAAGGGGGATGGGGGAGGGCGAATGAGGGAGGAGTTAACAAACAGTACAAGAAATGTATCCAGTGCTTAAGGTATGAAACTGTAACCTCTCTGTACATCAGTTTGACCCTAAAAATTTAAAAAAAATTATATTTAATACTCTTTACATTTTGTCTTCATTTATTTTAATGAAAACAATGAATTTGTTTAAACCATGTTACAGAGTACCAACTAATAAATAAATAAATATTGATTAAAATATCAAAAATATTGAACTAATAAAATTATGTCCAATGTAAAGTTATTGATATGTTTGCTAACAAGAAATTTTACATTTCTTTCAAAGTCAGTAAATCCTCATTTGATTTGTGTTCCTAGATAAACAATAAAATCACACAGCCCAGTTATTTATGTGTATTTCTGTAAACCATTTCTCTTATTTTTTTTTTTTTACTTTAACTAAGAACACAGCATCCTGAGCTTGGGGGATATCGATATCTTTTTTTATGATTTGTGTTTCAATGTCTTACATAAATTATGCTTAAAATATAGGCATATAAGCCTATAAAGTAGATCAGAATATAAGTTATGTGAGTTCATAAGTAATATGATTTGTGAGTGGTCATTAAAAATAACCACTATATTCTTACCCATTCTTAAATTTATTTATATTGTCAAGGCGGTGTACAGAGGGGTTACAGTTACATTCATAAGGTAAGCACATAAGCTGAGCACATTTCTTGTCATTCATTGTTACCACCTCCCTCATTTTTCTTCCACTTTTCCTCCCCACCCCTGTCCACCTCCCTTCCTTCCCCTATGTTTACCATTTTGGTAATATTCAACCATGCTAATTTTCCTTCCCGAGGAAAATGAGAATGATAAAATGGTTGGAATACTATCTCCTGCGATCTACTCCCAAATGAAATTAATATTGAAAAGTGGGTGGTATCTAGAACATTATTTGTTCCTGAAATGGCTACTTTGTGTTCCTAGGTGATAAAAATTAGAACAAGGTCATTTGTTAGAAGACAGTTAAGCCAGGTCTAGTGGCTCACACCTGTAATGCTAGCTACTCAGGAGCCTGAGGTCTAAGCATTGTAGTTCAAAAGAACCAGCCAGGAAAATCTGTGCGACTCCTCTCTAATTAACCACCAAAAAGTTGGAAGTTGAGATGTGGCTTAAGAGTTTTTGACTCAGAACTTATCTCTGTCTCTGTCTGTCTGTCTGTCTGTCTCTCTCTTTCTCTCTCTCTCACACACACACATACACAAAGACTCTTTAGAGATTTTATAATTCTCATAGTCAAATGTGACTCAAAAAAATAAAGAAGCTTTTGCTAAGATCTCATATGCTTACAAATTATGATAAGGAACTATGTTGTCTCCCATGCCTTGGGCCTTTGATAAGAAACATACATGTTTCTTATAAATTGTAGGGAAATGGAGAAAGGTACATTATGAGGTAGGAAGGAAGTGATTACAATAAAATTTGTGTTGTACACCATTCTTACAAGGGGGTATGTAAGCATCCCCAGAAGGAAGAAGTGAGGTGTATCTTTTGTATGGAAACTGATGACAAACCACCAGGCATGCACAACATATAAAGACATTATGAAGAGAAACTACTAGCAGGATGTATCCAGTCAGTCTATGATTGCTCATGGAAGAACAAATGACCACTAAAAATAACTGTATTAGGAACACTTTGAGGAAATTGAAGAGTATTAATGCAGGCGATATAGTGGATGTAGGAGTAAACTGAGGTAGGAATTGGTGCATTCCAAAAGAGCTTCCTCAAATTTTCCCAGTCTTTATGTTGACATTCTTTTTCCTTCAGGATTGGCCTTGCATTTTCTAAAAGAAGCTACTGTGATGCATTCAAATATAGATGATAATATTAAACATCTTTTACTCCATATGATAATATTGAATTATTTTGTAAACGATGTGGGAATATTTGGGAAAAATGACAGCCACTATAATCTTCATTTCTACTACTTCTATGATATTTAGAAATTTAGCTAATTCAAGTGTCAATTCTTATTTGCCATATATTAAGGATTATCAGTATTCTCTTACTTCCTCGACATCAATAAAGCAATTTTAAGCATATTTGTATTCAGAATTTGCTATATCAGATGCAAGGATCCAGTTATAGTAACTGCTGGAAGGTCATATGCCTTCCATATCACTGAAATATTATCAGATTTAAGTTCACTGCTGAAAGGAGATTAATCGGGACAAATAATTCTGACAGTAGAGCTGCAGTCTCCTGAGAGGCTCTGTCAGGAAAGGAAAAATTTACTTTACTACAATCAAATATGAGGTATATCATCTCCAAATTTGTCTTCCAAATGACCATGAGAAGCAGCACTTTTTTTTTTTTTAACCAACACTAGGGACTGTAGTTCCAAACAAGAGCATGCTAGTTTCTAACGCTTAACTCACAGTTTTAGATACATTACATAGTAAATAAATATGATTATGTCTAAATATGAATGTAAACCTAAGTTCCCAGCTATTGAATAGGGACACCTAAATAAACTCAGTCAGTTGCTCTGCTCAGCTAGTCAAGGCTCTTGATATATTATCTATTATCTATCACCTACTATCAATTTTAATTAATGTTCAGAAATAAAAATTTGCAATGCTACTTTTAAAGTTTATCAATACAAGAAGAGATATTTAGAATCTAAACAAAAATCTTCCAACAAATGTTATTCACTTAATAGTACATTTATCATAAAAGTCTACTAACTTTACATTTATATTGTTAAGACTTGGGATTGGTATTTTACTTCACAAATCGGTGACTATTATTACATGTCATAGATGAACATTTTTTATATTTGTATATCCATCATTAATGTAAGAATTCAGCAAAAATTGTCATTTGTGTTCTTGAGATCTGAGCTAAATTTCAAGAATTTAAACCAGCAAAATGAAAATGTGAGCTTAAAAGGAAACAAAAGAAGGTATTTTTTAACAACTTTAAGAAATCACAGTAACTTTAATAAAGTATAATGGTAATTTTAAGAGAAAGAATAGGCAGTGACTAGACACATCTACTAACTAAAGCAAAAGGAAACACATGAATTAGGCTGCAATGGCCTTGGGAGAGCAGAGACCTCTGATGTACAGATTTCATTTTCATTGCATATTCACCTAGCAGTGATATTGCATAGTCCGTGGTAGTTTAACACATTATAAAAGTCAATATGGCGGGTCCTTCAGAAACTGAGATCACTGCTATATGATCCTCCTATTAAAACTCCTGGCCATGTTGGAGGAAAGTAAACTAGAACACTACATAGATAGATACCTGTACACCAATTTTTACTCTTCAAGTGTCATAATAGCTTAGCTATTAGGTGGACTTAAGTGTCCACCAAGAATGTGTGGCAAGAGAAAATGTTCAGGTACAAAATTAACATAAGAAAGAACAAAATTACATCTTTTGTAGGAAAATGGGTGGAATTGCAGATCATCATGTCAAGCCAAATTATATAAACTCAGAAAAGACCACTATGATATGTAGCAGTTTATATGTGAAACCAGACCTAAAAACAACACAATAATGAGAATGATTTGAATGAAAATGGGAGGCTGTTGGAGAGAAACCAGGATGGAGAGGATTGGAGACTAGACAGGAATGGAAGGTGAACATGTTTTAAATATTTTTTATGTATGAACAGTCAACTAAAATTGTAACAATAATTATTACAAGAAAAATAGTGTGGAGTGGAGTTTAAAGTTCAATAGAGTATATGAATTTGAACAAACCACATTATATGAATCTGTGAGAATATTAGGGAGAAACCTTTTTTTTCAAGTAACATATGTTAATAGAAAATAAATGACTGTATAAAGCCCAAAACAAAAACAAAACAAAGAAAAAAGAGAAAGAAAAGTGAGAAGAAATATTTCCGTAAGTTTTTTTTCCCCAGGTTAAAAAGCATTTCTACATGATTTCCCATCTTAAACACCTAAGAATATTGAATTACATAGAAAGTTGTTTCACTTGTTTGTATTTTTCTTGGTTTTATTTTCATTAAATTCTAGAAATATTATATTGCATGGATTATAAAACTAGGATAATATAAATAAAAGAATAGTTTATTGTGGGACAGACCTGGATCGGAAAGAGGAAATCTACTATCTGGCCCCGCCTGTTTCTCAGTCCTGGGGCCACGTGTGGCTAAGATGGCACCTGACGCTGAACCCAGAGGTGATTCTGTGGGCTGTGATGAAAATTCTGGCCTCCTCTAGGATTGGTCCCAGGCTCTTCTGCCCTTATGGACAGTTCATGACTCCCCTTACAGTCCCTAAATAGGTGCACGTACACCCCTCCCCTTCCTGCCAATCTTTGATCTGATTAGCTCCTGTGCCTTATGTTAGTTACATGTGTTGCCCTCAATAAACGAGATCTTGCACTGCCCTGTCTCCCAGACTCGTTTGATTGTCCTCCAGTGAGGGAGGGCTAGGTGTGGGTGGTCTGTCGACCCTTTCCTTCCTTGGTTCATCTGGTCAGGGTGTGCCTTCCCCATGTATCCCACAGGTCAGGGGAGCACCAGCGGGGCGGGGGGGGGAAGGGGGGGCTAAACCCCCCGACAGTTTATATTTTTTATTTTTTTAAATTTAAATTGAGAAGCTATTCTGAAAATTGGTTCAAAAGATGCCCTGAATGATATTCTTATTCTCAGATGTGTGTGTACCTGCTATATCTTTCATGTCTGTAACCAATCCATTAGCCCAATGACTCCTAGGCAGGAGATGCTGCTTCCTAGGAACTGGTTTAAGTAACTGATGGTTGAATGACGACTTTAGGAAGATGATCACTAACTCTCATGTTATCAATTAAATGTCCTGTCATTTTTGTGAAAAATTCCTTCACTTAACCATTTATCAGATAAGAAAACTTAATTGTGTAAGCATTGGTATCATCTTTATGCAGCAGCCAGTTTCATGGTGAGAAAAAAGAGATCATTAGTTTAACTTGTACCGTTACCTTTAAATAATTGCACATTTCTGTACTACTAATTGTAATATTATTGAGATTCCTCCCCAGATAAATAGGAGTCAATTTATGATAGAAGTCCTTTGACAGTGTTGAAAAATTGTTTTCTTTTCATGTCAAATTTAAAAGTCTTTAAAAAATCTGAGTGCCATCCACTCTTTATAAATAAACTTTGAAATTACATTATGTGTAATGGTAACATAGTTGAAAGCATACACTGAAGTTAATTCATAACGTTTTCAAACATAATAATCCCTAAAAAATCTTGTAATAACTGTGATAATATTCTATTCTCAAAATTAACATTATCTGCACTTAAAAGCCAAGAAAACTTATTTCAAAGGTATCATTGTACTGTAGTTCCATTATAAAACCACCCAGCTGTGGAAATATGTTTAAATCCAAAGTAGTTTGCTAATTCATCCCTTAGATTGACTTCTATCTTCTGTTTTCTTTTTGTTTTAAATTATGTGAACACAAAGTACTGTGGAATATGCTTGCATTTATTCTATTAAAATCAGCCATTCACAAGCTTGCTGCCATGAAAATTAGAAGGAAAATTAACCAGAATGTGACACTTGGATAAATTCAGGTGAGTTCATTCTGAAAATATATCTTTATTTCAAAATAAGGGAACAATACTTGAAAATTGAGTCTCATTGGTCCTAGCTCAAATAATTTAATTTTAGTATGCAGCACTATTTTGGAAGGAGATGTCAAGGATCAAACATTAATCTTACCAGAAATCATCAAATATAATTCCATTAAGGTATCATCTTTTATCCAATAGATAGAAAATTGAAAATTCTACCATCAAGGAAAGAGAAAATTATTTGTAATGATTGGGTGTTCTCTGAATTTAAATTTTTATCTCCATGTTAGGGGACTTGTATACTGTGCTCTTTTTTAATACAAAGAATTTTCTAACATCTCTAGGTTTTCTTATATAATATTCATAGCATTATATGAAAAGAATTAACCTATAAGGAAATGTCGAGACTTCAGAAAAGATAAAATAGATAAGCAAGCATGAAACACAAAGTTGATGTTTCTGTTTTATTTTATGTTCTCCTGGGTTCTTGTTAAAATGAGAAAAATGGATAATTAGAACAGTTGAAAAGAACATTAACCAAACACCTAGTAATTATTTGATATAAGAGTATCAAAATCCATATTTGATACCAAGAAATACTCTTACAGGAAGTGTTAAATTTCCATTCATATTGCAAGATAGGTATCTCCCAAACTACTTTTTAATGTTTTCTATGTCAAACATTTTTGGAACTACCACACTGATGGTTGTCACGATACAATGGTGGCACCTATAGGTGTATGGTATATATGACATTACATTGCCTGAATTTTCCCCAAGTGTTTTCTTCCTAGAACACAGTAGATCTCAATGCTGAAATGACATCATTCAACTACAATATTTGAATTTTAAGATTAAGTACAAAGTCAATAAGAAAAGCAAAATGTAGAATGACTACCTGCGAGAATTCTTTTTACATTGGAACATGTAAAGGAAGAAAAAATGAAGTTAATATCTTTTTCACAACAATTATACTTTTGTCACTGTGTTGTAAGCACTACAGAGAAATTTATGGAACAACAACAAAATAAAACATCTAAAAGAGAGACAATAGAAATACATCACACAGACATACACAATACGTGAAGCTATACCCTGCAAGCACAAAGAAGATTGTGTTCCTAGGAAATTTGTAAACAAGAGATATATGTCTATGTGTATGTATGTATATAAATGTATTTATTTATGACAATCAGTTTAAACAATAATATAAAGTTAATATGCAAATTTATTCATATTAATTAATTCTATTAAGACATAATTCACTGAGATAATGCTGGAAAAAACATGATCTATTGAAGCCTAATATATTTATACAAGCAATACTGCAATTTAATTTAAAGTAGCATTCTTATTATATTTATTTAATGTTATAAATTGTTAATTTATCCATTTACACCCAAAATAGTCTACTTAGAGTCAAGCATGGTCATGTTTACCTATAGTACTGCTACTTGGAAAGCTGGCTCAAGAGGATTGCTTGAGCTCATGAGTTTGAGACCACATTAAGCAACATAGTAAGATCCTTTAAAAAAATCAGAACAGAAACAAACACTACCTCTACTTAGAATTTGAGCCAAGAAATTGCTGAGATTTTCAGTTAGTAGAACGAATTACAGTAGGGCATACACATAATGTAACATAATGTTACATTGGAATGTTGTTGTTTTTTTCACACAGAGGTTTGAACTAGTATTTAGAGAGGAATACATTCAGTTATTTATAAAATTGCATCAAGTACTTTTTCCCCATTGAAGACAGAGAGGGGAGACTCAATCCTTCTTCCTAGCTATCTACCATCATCCAGTTCTATGGAATTTTCAATCACTGTAAATAAACACAACCTACTTCAAGAATGATAGAGTACAATAGTAAAAATAAAATTTTATGCTATTATTTAAGAGATAAAAAAGATCCCATGTATCATTCTTAAATGATGTTTTGGATAGGTAGGAAGTATACTTTTGTGTACACCCAATGTGAGGCAGAAGTTTTTAACATAGTTATTCATAGTTTTGACATTTCTTGTGTTCCAGTTTAGATTTGGAGCATCCCTCCAACAACCACTTTCCACAACTTTATATGCAATACTGCAAGGAACTAAGGAAACCAGGGAGACAGACCCTAGGTGATAGAAATCACCAAGGACATGTTCTCTCCACCCATTTCCTATCTCTTATTGCTCCTTGGCCACCATGCAGAAAACCATCTTCCTGTACTATAAAGAAGAGATGTAAAGCAATGGTGTCAACAGACAGGGAAACCAAAGTAAACATGCCACTATATATATATATATATATATATATATATATATATACATATATATATATATACATACACATATGTATATATATACATATATATGATATATGTCATCCGTATATTATATATATGCCATGCTGTAAGTTATTTATCTTATTTTTGACATAGAAGCCTCTGTAATTCCATGAAAACAGAAAGCAATTACATCATAATTTAGTATATTTTTTTCAACTACCACAAGAATAGTATATAAGCCGAGGTTCCCCTTTGTTTTTAGAAAATGTGTTATATTCTATGTTATATTCTATTTGAAGTTAAAAGACATTTACATATTATTGGCACAGAATGCTGTCTTATGTATTAGTGAGGCGCTTAAATAATTTGTTGATTGGAAAGTCATCATAAGTCAAAGATTAAGAAGAAATCTCAATATAATCTTTCATGTTCCTCAAATTAACACAATTTTTCTAATACAAATTTTATTAATCAGTTGAGTGATGATTCTAATTTCAGACATTAAAAAGCATCAACTTAAATATTTATACTAACTAAATTATCAGCATTTTACATACATATACATACATAAATCTTTACTTTTATATTTAGCTGATATTTAAAATGTTTACTGATTAAATAGTTGTGTAAAGATGTACTCTTCAACAAAGTAAGTCATGAATACAAGGTGTCATAATTTAGTGTCATCCCTTTCAACATTCTCACCCATTCCTGCCAAACCACCCATTCCCTTTTTGGTGTTTTTATTGTTGATGTCGATGGAGCTCTGGCCTTGGCACCATCCTTGTTGTTCAAGACTAGCAATCTACCACTTTGAAACACACCTTCACTTCTGGTTTTATAGTGCTTAACTGGAGATTGAGTTTCCAACTAACACCATATAGAATGGCCACTATCAAGAAATCTAATAACAACAGATATTGTCAGGTGGTCAAAAGGGAAAGCTGTTAGTAGGAGTGTAAATTTGTTCAACCACCCTGAAAAGCAGCATGGAGGTTCCTCAAAAGGCAAAGAAGCATAGAGCTCCGCTATGACTCAGAAATTCCACTTTGGGGCATTTACTCAAAGGATCACATACAAAGCTATAGGAAAACTACCAGCACAACCATATTCATTGCAGCAGTATTTACCAAAGTTCTGATATGGAACCTACCCAGATGCCCCTCAGTAGATGAATGGATCAAGAAAATGTAGTATATATACCTATTGGAATTCTATGTTGTCATCTACAACAGCCTCTCAATAGATGAATGGATCAAGAACATGTAGTATATATACCCACTGGAATGCTATGGTTTCATCTACAACAATGACATTGCTCCATCAATAAGGAAATGGGAAGATTTGGGAAAAAAAAACATATTAAGTGAAGTGAGCTGGCCCAAAAAACATAGATTCCCTGGTTTTCCTCATTGGTAATAATTAGTATAAGTCTATAATAGTCCTAGCAGAATACAGTAGTTCAATGGCTGTGTACACATGATCATATACTAAAATTGAGAGACACAGGGTAAAAGAGACAAATGACTCCAAAAGCAATACAAGCAAAACTGTTTGGTGTCAATCAACTGAACAACTCTGGGGGGGGGGGGGGGGAGGGAAGGGGGGAGGGGGAGGGGGGAGTAACAAACAGTAAAAGAAATGTATCCAATGCCTAGCATATGAAACTGTAACCTCTCTGTACATCAGTTTGAAAATAAAAATAAAGAAAGAAAGAAAGAAAGAAAGAAAGAAAGAAAGAAAGAAGACTCAAACCAAAATGAACTCCAAGATTTGGAAATAAGATGCTATTCACTGCTGTTGTTATTTTTATTGAACTATGTCAAATTATTTCTTTTGTCTTTTGTTTATCTTCCTACGATTTATCCCCTAATGTCACTGAATTTTATTTTGGTACCATGGTTATTGTATATATGTTTATCTGAAGTGAAGGGGAATATCAAAGTGGTGAGACAAAAGACAAATTGTGAAGCAATGCAACAGTGATACTCACAAGACTGTATATTGGAACTTGTGGACAGCATTGGGGTAAATGTGGGAGAAAAATAAGGCAGATGATAACACGTTTGACTAGAAATGTACTCACTCCATCATTATGTAACTGTAACCACTCTGTAGATCACCTTGAAAATAAAATTAAATTTAAAAAATTAAAATAGAAAAAAAAGTCTCACATACTTTACTGCTCAGCTGGCTTTGAACTCACTCCTCAGATCTCAGCCTTCTGAGTAGCTAGGATTACAGACATGAACCTCTGGTGCCAAGGTATTTTTTTTTTAATTTTATACTACATGTAATGAGTTCCTGATGGCATTATCTGCTTCATCATTTGTCTACCTCCTCCTCTTGATTCCAACCTATCCCTTTCAAGTGGCCTTTTCTTCGGATTTCTTTTGCTGACCTTTGAATTACACTGACTTCTCCCCTGAATTGGCCATATTTAAGTTAATATATTTATATGTACTTGTGTAGTACTGACATATTTACTTTTATATTTATACACTAATTTTAGCTTCCACAGATGAAAGAAAATTAGTAACTTTTGTCCCTCTGGGCCTAACTAATTTTACTTCACTTGTGTTTACACAACATTTTCGTCTTGTTTTGCCTGGTATGTGAAAGGTATATATATATACATATATATGTATATATATGTATATATACATATATGTATATATATGTATATATACATATATGTATATATACATATATGTATGTATATATATATATATATATATGGAAACATATTCATCCATTAGGAAGAATTACATTGAATTATTTGCAAAGAAATAAAAAGACATGGAAAACACCATAGACTCCACTCCCAAGCTACTAGAGCTGATCCAAAACTTTGGCAAAGTTGCAGAATATAAAATAAACCCTCAAAAGTCAATGTCCTTTCTATATGCTAACAACTCGAAGACCAAGGGTAAAATCAGGAAAGCAACTTCTTTTGCAATAACCACAAAAAACATAAAATACCTAGGAATAACCATAACCAAAGAAATGAAAGACCTCTATGATGAGAACTTTAAAAACATGAAAAACAAAATTAAGTCAGAACTAAGGAAATAGAAAAACCTCCCATGTTCCTGGATTGGGAGGATTAATATAATCAAAATGGCAATATTGCCAGAGGCTATCTACAAATTCAATGCAATACCCATTAATATCCCAACATCATTTTTTAATGAAATACAGGAAGCAATCCAGAAATTCATATGAAACAATGAAATACCCAGAATAGCAAAAACAATCCTAAGCAGAAAGAACAGTGTTGGAGGAATTACAATACCCAACTTCAAGCTGTGTTATAAAGCTATAGTAATGAAAACAGCTTGGTACTGGCACCGTAAACAGGCCTGAAGACTAATGGAACAGAATTGAAGACCCAGAAATGAACCCAGAGAACTATGTCCACTTAATATTTGATTAAGGAGCTAAAAAAAATAGGATGGAAGAAAGACAGCCTCTTTAACAAATGGTGCAGGCAAAACTGGTTAAACATATTCAACAAATTAAAACTAGAACCTTATATATCACCTTCACCAAAATCAATTCCAAATGGATCAAAGAACTCGAAATCAAAACAGATACCCTGAAAACACTAAAAGAAGGAGTAGGAGAAACACATGGGCTCCTTGGCACAGGATGGAATTTCCTTAACGAAGACCCAGACATGCTACAAATCGAAGAAAGGATGGACAAATGGGACTGCATCAAACTGCAGAGCTTCTGAATGGCAAAGGACAGAGCTCAGAAGATTAAACAGAAAGCCCACAGATTGGGAAAAGTTCTTTACCGGCCATTCAATGGACAAAGACCTAATATCTAAAATATATGCAGAATTAAAATAATTACATTCCTCCAAAACAAAACTGCAAAGTACTAATAGCCTTCTCAACAAGTGGGCTAAAGACTTAAAAAGAGACTTCTCTGATGAGGAAATGAGAGTGGCCAAGAGACATATGAAAAAGTTCTCTACATCACTGGCCGTTAAAGAAATGCAAATCAAAACAACATTGAGATTCCATCTCACACCAGTAAGAATGTCCTTTATCAAGAAAACTAACAATAGTAAATGTTGGAGGGGATGTGGCCAAAAGGGAAGCCTACTTCATTGTTGGAGGGAATGTAAACTGGTTCAGCTACTCTGGAAAGCAGTATGGAGATTCCTCAGAAGGCTAAACATAGAGCTCCCTTATGACCCAGCAGCCCCACTTTTGGGCATCTACCCAAAAGACCACAAACAAGAACACACTAAAACCACCAGTACAACACTGTTCATCTCAGCACAATTTCTCATAGCTAGAAAATGGAACCTACCCAGATGCCCCTCAGTTGATGAATGGATCAGGAAAATGTGGTACATATATACAATGGAATTTTATGCCTCTATCAGAAGTAATGACATTGCCCCATTCATAAGGAAATGGAAGGACTTGGAAAAAATTATACTAAGTGAAGTGAGTCAGACTCAAAGAAACAAGGATTCTATGGTCTCCCTCATAGGGAATAATTAGCACAGGTTTAGGCTAGTCAAAGCAGAGGATCACAAGAGCCCAATACCTATACCCTTATGAACACATAAGATGATGCTAAGTGAAATGAACTCCATGTTATGGAAATGACTGCTATATCACTGTTGTAATTACTTTCAACATGTGATGTGAAACTGTAGCTTCTATTATTGATGACCCTCTTGTATCCTCTTCCTGTGGTTGTACCTGCACTATCTCTGTATCTTATCTGAGTACATTGGAAACCGTGTACACTGGTATTAGAACTAGGAAACTGAAAGGGAATTCCAAAATCTAGAGACACAGGGTAAAAAGACAGAGGACTACAAAAGTAATACTTGCAAAACTGTTTGGTGTAAACCTACTGAACAACTCATAGGGGAAAGGGAAAGGGGGACGAGGGAGGGGGAATGAGGGAGGAGGTAAGAAACAGTACCAGAAATGTATCCAATGCCTAAGGTACAAAACTGTAACCTCTCTGTAAATCAGTTTGAAAATAAAAATTAAAAAAAACAAAAGGAAAAAAATAGGCATGGAAAAATTATATTAAGTGAATTAAAGCTCAGTGTATGTAGGACAACAGACTATGAATCTAATCTATGGTATATGAGAATCATAAGCAATATCATATATACAATGTAATAATTGAGGGACACATTCTTACATTAAAAATAGGATCATCTGACTGTAAGTATGTGGTTTTATTTCTAGGTCTTCTACCCTATTTCATTGATCCTTGAGTCTATATTTGTGTCGGTGCCAGGCTATTTGTTTTTTATGATGTCTCTGAAATAGAGCTTAAAATCGGCATTGTGATACCTCCTGCACTGCTACTTTTGCCTAGAATTTTATTGGCTATTCTAGGTTTTTTTTTCTTGCTCCATATGAATTTTTGTATTGTTTTCTCTATTTCAGTAAAGAATGTAGTTGGGATTTTGATAGGGAATGTGTTGAATTTGAATAACATTCTTCGTAATACTGCCATTTTCATGATATTGATTCTCCCTATCCATAAGCATGGAAGATCTTTCTATTTCCTGGTGCCCAAGGTACAAATTAACAGGGAAACACACAAAAAAAGTTGGGGGGTCAGCCTTGGAGAAAGGCACCCCAAAGTGAAATACAAACACTAATTCACATGCACATAAATTCATATGTACATAATTTAATTTTCAGGTTGTAAAGAACACCAAAGATAAGGAAGCAAAATACTTCTTCTCAGTGAATATTAGAGAAACTAAAGGACCCTATACACATTACCTCACATAAGTTGTACACAGATGCACATCTGAAAGAAGCTGGGAGGAGGGCACAGAATGAATAGAAAATGCGGGGAAAATTCAGTAGAAAGGACCCAACAGTTGCAATGGGCACTAATGAGAACAAACTAAGCAACTCAAACACAACAGGGGAAGGGGAAATAGAGAAAAAGAAAGAACAGATACACTAAGCAAAAGAATAGAGATGTATATGTATATATCACCCCTTCTGGAAGGAATTGTTTTACAGTTAAGAATCATAGAAGACATATGCATTGTCGACTAGAATGACCATGTACATTAAGGATAATTTTTTTTTTTTTTTGGTTTTTGAAAAAGAAATGGAGAAAGGAACGGTGGGGAAAGGGGCCAAGGGGAGGAAAGAAGGGTGAAAAACATGGAAGAGGATAACAGGTTTGACAAAAAATGTATATGTATTCACTACCTTAAGCATGTAACTGTAACACCTCTGTACATCTTGACAGTAAAAAGAGATCAATTCTACATGTATATTACTCTTTTACTTGTACAAAGTATTCATAAATATTCATGTATAGTGTAGATAAATTAGATTGCTTACATAAACCATATATATTCATTTTCTCAATAAAAGCTTATATTTTTGTATAGTTTGCTAATTAAATTTTATGTAACATTTGTAATATCATGGGATAAAACGTAGAACAAAGTAATAAAGAATGAAGTAATAATTTAAAAATATTCTGAGTAATAAGGAGATCTCTCTAAATTCCCATCTGGAAGGCATGTAGAGTATTCTGTGCAAGAGGAAAATGTTAGCTTTGTTTCTGCAATTTGGCTTCTGTAAAATGCCTGCTATATAAGTTTATTGTAGTCACTTTCAGTGAATTTCAATAATGATAAAACTGATATTATGAATTTTGAAAACTGCTTCAAGGGTTTTTAAGTTTAAATTGCTTTCTGAACTTTCAAATAGCAATATTTTAAACCAAGGTTAGACACATGTCTAAGGTTATTGATTCAATCTAAAAATTTAGTCAGTGAATATCAATAATAAGTTTAAATGAATAATAAAATATTTAAGTTCTTTAACCTCTACAAAAGCCACATGGGATTTTAGCATAAATGACTTGAAATGATGGAAATTAAGCAAGATTGAATCAAGAATATCAAATATACATGAAAATATGCCTTGAATCTTTCAAATATAGTTTAACGTTACTGAGAATCAGAGAAACTCCTGTAAACAAACAGGAAATTACAGAATCTACTTTCAAATATTGTGTTTGTTTCCAAATCATTTTCTAAAAACTAAAATGCTACATAAAAATCCTATTACAAATTTGTGATTTACCACAGCTATGTTATGGAACTAACCCAGATGCCTCTCAGTACATGAATGGCCCAAATAAAACTTTAAAATTACTGATCTCTGCAAAAATCAAATGTAAAATCTTGAAATAGCCTTTGGTGAATAGTGTGGAAACTGAGATGTGTGTGTGTGTGTGTGTGTGTGTGTGTGTGTTTTCTGAAATTCAAATGAAATAAATGTCCATAAGTAGATTCTCAAGAAGACAAAACATTAGAAGATTAAACTTTCAGTTTCATTAAAGTCATTTATTTTACTTAATAATGTTTTAAGTCAAACCTAATATTTGTCCATAAGAATTACAAACATTGAGTTTACATTATACAAGAATGTACATTATTTCATAAGAATGGTCTAAATGAAGAAACAGATTGTGTCCATTTGTAAAGAGTTAGGAATCATAACTTTAAGTATTTTGTAATCTTACCATTCTCATTAAACCAGCTGATTAAACTACTTTATTCCAAACTATACATAAAATATCAATCATCCCCAAATTATTTTTCTTGAACTTTTTATATACATATTATAACTATCACTTGCTATAAAGATACTTTGAACTTTTGACAATTGCATCCTTATGAATTTCTTATACCTAATAATATTTATTTCTTCTCTGAAAGTGCCCCCCACAATTATTTATTACATGGCCTTCTTGAATGTTGTCATTTTATCATGTATGTATTTCTTTTTTTTGTTTCTGTTTTAGCTTTTAACTCTTCCCTTGAGTGTAGCTTGACCAATATTCTCTACAATCTGTTCATTGGCATCTGGATGGTGCTTATTTCTAAATTCATGCTTTCATCTTGTGAAAACATAAGGAAAACCTGTACACACCACATTTCAGCAGTTTCTTTCTTTTCAAATCACTAGACATACATACAAGAGTATTTAATGAACAGCACTTCGCATGGGTCTGGCTACCACGGTGTCCCTGGTTAATTGGCTGACACTAAAGTTGCTTCCTCTTGAAAGGTCTCTCTTGATTTTGCACCCATTTGTAATCAGCTTCATAGTTCAGTATGGGGAAAAGAAATCAATGTTTGTCTCTGCTCCTATTTCTGTGTGTTATTACTTGATGTGATTGTTCCTAGGCAGTCACCTAGAGGCCAAATTAGTCAGGAAATGTGAGCTCCCATATATCCCTTCTCTACTGTAAACAGTCAAGTAAAACCTCAGGCTTCAGTGCCACATTTCTCTTTGGACACTATTTATACACCACTTATACCCTGTTGTTGTAATACTTTACTCCAATGAGACTTACTCTATTTTCATTTCCTGTGATTGGGCTTATGTGTTCTCCTTTACCTTCCAAAGTACAAACTAGCAAATAAGACAAAAGGAAAACTAAAACAGCAACAGTGGCAACTAAAGAACGTCTCTGTTCCTTTTTCTTGGACTTAAATGAAGTCATAGAGTGTTATTTCGTATGATCATCTGTTCATAGGTATTGAGCTTTGGTCCACCACTCCTATGCATAGCCTACTTTTACCTTTATGTTAATGACAAAGATCCTATATAATTCATCATGTCCCAGTTGTATTTATTTATTTTAGATATTTTGCATGTTTACTTGTAGAATAGGTACATTCTAGTTACCACAAATGAAGGAAACCGTGAAGCTTTTATTTCTTTTTCTCTAGCTTACTTGGATTAATATAATATTTCCCGAATCTTTTCATTTCCTTACAAATGTTATAATATCATTCTTTCTGATGGATGTGGAGAATTCCATTGTATATGTATACCATATTTTCTTGATCCATATGTCCACTGATGAACATCTAGGTTGATTGCATATCTTGGCCATGGTAAAGAATACTGCAGTCAACATGGATTTTCTTGTCACTTTAGTTTGACCTGGTTTGTGGTCCATTGGATAAAAGCCCAGGAGTCAAATTGCTGGGTCTTAGGGTAGCTCTGTGTTTACTCTGTTAAGGAACTTCCATACTGCTTTTCAGAATGGTTGAACAAGTTTACATTCCCACCAACATGTGTAATAGGACTCCCTTTGGCCACATCCCTGCTAGAATTTGTTATTGCTATTTTTCTTGATAATGGCCATTTTAACTGGAGTGAGGTGACCATTCTTTTTCCTCCTCTGAGAAATCTCTCTTAAGGTCTTTCGCCCATTTGTTGATTAGGTTTTTGAATCTTTGAGGGTTTAATTTTTGAGCTCTAAGGATATAGATATGAGATGCTTGTCTGATGTTTAGCTAGTGAAAATTTTCTACTATACTGTGTGCTTTCTATTTATCTTGCTGGCTGTGTTCTTCAGTAGGCAGAAGCTCTTCAGTTTGATATAATCCCATTTATACAGTCTTTCTTTGATTTTGTTGTGATTCTACTCTTTGTTAGGGATTTTTTTTTTTGGCCAGTCCTGGGCCTTGGACTCGGGGCCTGAGCACTGTCCCTGGCTTCTTCCCGCTCAAGGCTAGCACTCCGCCACTTGAGCCACAGCGCCACTTCTGGCCGTTTTCTGTATATGTGGTGCTGGGGGATCGAACCTAGGGCCTCGTGTATCCGAGGCAGGCACTCTTGCCACTAGGCTATATCCCCAGCCCCTTTGTTAGGGATTTTCACCCTATGCCTAAGGGCTTCCCCTACATCTTCATGTAATATTTTCATGGTATCTGGCCTTACCTTGAAATCTTTGATTCATTTAAAGTTGATTCTGGTGCAAAGTGATATATGGGTATCTAGCTTCAGTTTTCTGCATGTATACCGCCAATTTTGCCAGCACCTTGTGACTCCAAATAGCTTCTCTGCGTGAGTTAAAGAACATATTTGCTGGGTGTCAGTGGCTCACATCTTTCATCCTAGCTACATATGAGTCTGACATGCAGAGGATTATGATTTGAAGCCTGCCCAAGCAGGAAAGTCCATGAGACTCTTAAAGTACTCAGAAAAAGCCAGAAGTAGTACTTTGGCTCAAGTGGTAGAACACTAGTCTTGAGCACAAAGAGGCTCAAGAACAGCATGCATGCCCTGAGTTAAAGAGCTTGCACAGGCAAAATAAAGTAAAATAAGATAAATTATTTCATTCTTCAGACTTCTATCAATATTCACTATCCTGTATGACAATCTTCATAACTTCTGTGTTCTATATGAATAATTCCAAAGTTCTTGAACTGAGTGGACTGTTTCACAGCCTTTACCAACTGAATTAAAAAGAGTATTCTTCCTGTTACTTCAGATTTCAGAGAGAATAAGACTCTGGTTTCTAAATTCCATCTAGTGACACAAAATCTTGAGTTTGATGATAGAGGTAAATACATTTTTAATATCTGCCTTGTAAGTGATACAAGTTTGGTGGTTTTATGTTTTATTGATTCTCGGGTAAAAATAAGTAAGTAAACATCATAGGTCTCCTTTTGCAATGGTTTGCAGAAATTAAAAAGGAATAGTAAGTCCTTGTACTTAACTCATTATAACAAAACTCCTATTGTTCTTGCTTACTGTACAACCTATGCACTTTCTTCACTCCTCCATAAAGACTTCTGTCTTCCTGATGATTGGGTGACAGACAGGTACTGCACAAGTTGCTGAGCTAATTATTCCCCATCACTCTGGGTCAGCATTTCTTCTGGTTGCTGTGACATTCATCTTTATACCTGAGCTCTGCCAAACTCATAGTGACAGAGATCAGAATATAAAAAATACATATCATGGGTAATTTTCATATGCAGAAAATGTCTTCACTTTTATTTCCATGGATACTTTTCCTTACCCTTCCCAGCAACTTTTTAGCATGCTTAAAATAAGCTACTCATTTCCTGCTGAAAGTGGTTTGTAAAAAATGAATGTCTCAGAACTAATACTGTCCGTTCTGGACTTCCAGAGTTCCTGAGAAATTATTAGTGGAAAACAACACTACCTTAATTTACTTCTAGGGCACTTAATCAGAAAGTCTGTCCTAAGTTACATAATTCAGGCCACGTAAAAATTAGTCATACCTTAGTACTTCCATAACTATTTTCACATTTATTCCACAGATCTGGGAGGTTGGAACGAGCAGAAATGTTACTTAGCTCACACAGAAAAGGAAGTCTCAGATTAGCAGTCTGGACTTTCAACAGCACTGGGTTTGATAGAAGTGTTGTTTGCATGTCCATAAGCATGTTCATTATCAAGGATATCAGCTGTCTCAGTGTTGTGGGATACTAAATTTCTCCCACTCTTTGCAAGTATACACAAATCTCACAGCATTCAGTAATAAGTATAACAGTTGGGGCTCGAATGTTTATCAAGAGCTATGCAAATCAACTCAGAGCACGAAAAGTAATAATTGCTACAATAGTCCCTATTCTCATAGGCCTGAACTATCAAGAGCAAGGTCTTCAATGGTTCACTGTAGGGAATAGCGTGAGGTCTCCTTCAGAGTCTGTTTGTTTCTTTATTGTATATCCCTGGAGTTGTGAAAGGGTTAATTTACCATTTAGAGTTTTATGATTTTCCTTGATAGCTCTGGATTTCAGTTTCTCTATGGCATAAAACTATATCCTAGGATATATGTTTTAAAAATCTATGCAAATGAAAAAGTTAGCTTAATGAACTTTGATAAGCTTTGATAACCTTTATAAACACAATGAAAATGAGCTATCAATGATTTCTAGCATTCTAGGTATTTCCATTGTTCTCTTTGTATAGTCAATTTCTATCTTCCTCAATTAACAACCACTCTCTACTTTATATCAATGTAGAGTAGGTATCATTAGCATAACTTTCTGTAAAGGACAACATAATAAATACTTTAGGCTTTTGTGGGTTATTTCTATCTTACATGCTTTTTTCTTCTTTAAATTCTAACCATGTTTTGAAGTGCTCTAATACAAAAACCAGTAAAAATAATTTCTTACTTACCATCATTTTGGACCTACATTTCAATTTGCTGAACACTGTGTTAAACCACATTGCTGTCTAAGTTTTCTATAAATGTCTAAGTTTTCTATAATAAGGTATGGGTTCATTTGTTCCTAGTCCTTAGCATGATACTTTGTTATGTTCACTCATTTATATTGTTACCTATATTTAAAAAGAAATCTATGTATTTATTTCTTAGGAAGTGCCATTATATTCAATATCACAAAAGTTTTTCCCATTCTTGAGGTGATAGGTGTTTGCGTTATTTCCATATGGAAGTATTTGTGAAATGACTGGGTTATGGTGGTAGCTATGTGTAAACTAAGAAAATTTGATATCCAGTCCTCTGAAATAACCACATTAGTTTGCTCTCCATTGGCAAGCTTTTCTTTCTGCCTACTTTGCTTGTCTATGGCCTTCAGGCAAAGGAATTGTGGATACTTCCAAAACTAAAGAATGTAAATAAATAGCCAAAGTAACATTGGCTCTTGAGTAGAATATATAAGTAGCAACTGGAGTCCTGAAAGTATCATCAAGATACAAAGACTTACTATAATTAATCCTTGTATGATGGCCTACAGATTCTGATATTTTCTTTAGACAAAGGGATACCACTTTTGGGAAACACTGTGTGTGATGTCTGAGATCTTGTACTGAGTGAACTTACAACTCAAACCATGTCGGTCACTGAGGTAAAATAAGTAGAAGTAGAATAAGGGCAAGAATGAAACAGAGACAGGTAGACCGTTTTCAGAATTTAGATTATGAGGCATGCGTAGCAACCTGTGTTTTAGCAAAGATATTTGCTGGAAGTATTGATCTAATATCTAGAAAAGAAGCTACCCTTTACCTCCTCTTCAACACCACAGTTGACTTTGTTTGGGACCTGTTTTTTAACATCTCACATCACCCACTCAAATTTCTAATAGAAATTTCCTTGCTATAAAATCTCACATGTTGTTAGACATTTTATCCATTACTATAATGCTATATTACTTTGCATCTCAAGGTTTGGCCTATAATTTTTTTTTCATATTGGGCCAAATTTCAGACAGTATGAACCAGAATATATACTTTAATAAGACTAATATGATTCACATGCATATTAAAGTGTCATAAGCATTTTTTTCTAGAATATTCTCAAGTGATGCCCACAGCTCCAATTCAAATGCATCAATTCCAACTGTTCCTTCAATGGCCCTGTGTGTACATATATGCTGCTAGTTTTCTTCTAGTTCCCATACACTGTATTTGAAAGAGTGAAGATTATCCAAATTTACCTCTTGAGTACAATTACTTTTTTCATTTAAGTCCTGCATCTGTAAGATAGAAGAAAAACATCGTGTCAAGGATGATATGAACAAAGAAGTCAACTTTGCTCTTCTAATACTCCACATTTCTCAATTTTTGGCATAGAATGCAGTGTCCATGGCCTGAGGAGCCCTAGGTCAAAGTAGCTAGACTCAATGTTTTATTTTATTCACCTGCTATTATAGCAAGACACCTTTACATGATGAAGGTCTTGCTATCACTTACAACAAATAAGCTACTTGATTGATATTTTTAAAATAATCGTCTTGTTATTATCTACTGGATATTGAAAGTTTTCAATGTATTGCATCTTCCAAAAGACAAAAATCATCAGATCATTTAATCATAACAAGTTTCATCTTACCATGATCATTCCATTGGTTGGGATTTTATATCTGTGGTAAATATTAACAGGAGTAATATGTTCACTATAAGTCTGACAGGGGTAGATTTTCATATTCTCCTTACTCTTTCCCATATCCTTTACAAAGAAAGGATGGGTTAGGAATTGATTCTATTTCTAAACTTACATTCCACTGAATCCTGAGGTATACAGCAGACCATTACTTACCATTTCATACAATGGTAAGTAATACCATTGTATTACTTACCATTTCATAAACCCTAATTACAACCATATCTGCTCATGGGCTGCGAAAGCTCTGTATCTTCTATGCCTCTTTCAGATCTGAATCAAACTTGTTTTATCCACCTTTTTCAGGAATGCTTTGTCCAATATCCTTACATCTAAGTACTATATTATCCAGAAATTGTCCAAGAACAAAGTCTGTTCTCATAGAATACTAAAGCTAATAGGTATGTGTGAGTACGTTCCTGTTTAACTGCCTCATTATGATCAATTTAACTAAGGTTCAGACATCTGAATGTCACAGTGTCTGGCAATGAATTTTTAAATGTTTGTTCTATAGTAACACTAAAGCCCACTAGGCCATTACAACTGAACCAATAATTCTATTGCCACCCATTGTTGCTCTTTAAAAATCATGTTACCATGGAACTGGGTTTAAGAATACCGAAAAGAAACCATAAATTCAGAATGTGCTGTGAAAGTGCTAATCACTTGCTTTCACTTCTTTGGATTATATATTCTATTGCTATACTCATTATATATAATTAAAATTTCCCCTTGTAAAAATTTTAAAGGAAATTTTGAAATGAAAGACCAGAAAAATACATTTCCCTAGATTAATTCTCTATTTTATTTTAGTTGTTTAAGCTAGCATTAAACTATTCAAATAACTCTGTGCTAGATTTGGCTTTCTTTGAATTGTGGAGTCAACATATGTTATAGTAGAGTGTAATGCTATAATTGTTTAAAGTGAGTAACATGTTAGACTCTTAAAAATAAGTGAAGGTCACAATAGAATAATTTTTGGCAGTATATGAATACAAGAGTGAAGCCTCTGACACATTAGGTTTCTATGATACACCAGGCTCAACTTTTCTCAATAGGCCCATCATAAATTAGGATGCTATATTTTGGAAAGTGTAAATTGTAAAGCTATAAGTTGAAAATCCTGATTTTGTTTTGAGTCAAGTTGATATTTTTCCAAATGAATCAATATATCCTTTTGGGAACCAGCTAGCTGCTTGATGAATTATATGTATGAATAGATGTACATAACATGTAATTACAAAATTATATGTATAGTAAATGTCCTAAATTGATAAAACAGAAAACAATATCCTAGAACACATGAATGCACTAGCTTTTCTGTCTTCCGCTTCTACGAAAAGATTTTTTTCCCAGCCTTCATTCACTAAACTATAATGTTAATCATGTGCAGTAGAGATCATCATTAAGCGTTCACATCGTGTGTGTGTGTGTGTGTGTGTGTGTGTGTGTGTGTGTTGACAAGGCTTGTATTGGCTGGGTTGAATTACTAAATCATCAGAGATGGTTCTCATTTCCTGATGATACATCCTCTTGCTGCTGGGCTGGGGGTATGGCCTAGTGGCAAGAGTGCTTGTCTCCTATACATGAGGCCCTGGGTTCAATTCCCCAGCAACACATATACAGGAAACGGCCATAAGTGGCGCTGTGGCTCAAGTGGCAGAGTGCTAGCCTTGAGCAAAAAGAAGCTAGGGACAGTGCTCAGGCCCTGAGTCCAAGCCCCAGGACTGGCCAAAAACCCCCCCAAAACCTCACATCCTCTTGCTGCATCACGATGTCTTCTGCATGTGCACATGGTTACAGCTAAATGAAGAAGGGATTTTTCTAATCTGATCAGTAGAGAAAATGGCTGTTTCATACAGTACGTGGCACCAATTGGAAGAGGACTACTGTAGGCACATAAGCTACTTTCTGGAGCTTCTTTCTGAGTTGGCACTGAAGGAAAGAAAAGTGAAACCCTCCAAGTGGAAAGAATTTGGGAAGTACATCTAAATGGTCACGTTTCCTAACACAGAGTACTAGACAGAATACT
Organism: Perognathus longimembris pacificus; assembly: GCF_023159225.1. Classification (NCBI taxonomy): domain Eukaryota; kingdom Metazoa; phylum Chordata; class Mammalia; order Rodentia; family Heteromyidae; genus Perognathus; species Perognathus longimembris. Next base: position 21,479,368 of record NC_063172.1, read on the forward strand.
GTTCCCCAAGAATTTCAATACATTCATCTTTGAAATTTATGTATATGTTCTCTATGTCAAAAGGGATGTTAAAAATGTGATTAAATTCATGCATCCAGAGGTGGAGAATTTGTCAGAGGATTCCCAATGTAGTCACAACAGCACCCTTCCAAAGGAAAATAGGAGGTGAGATAGAAGAAGGCAACAGATCTGGATATTAAGATGCACGGTGTGTGTGTGGCGGGGGTGGGGGGGGTGGGGGGGTGGGGGGGGTGGACACAGGGAGCATTTAGAAAAAGAAATTCTTTGTTGGAGCCTCTAGGGGAAAATATCCCAAAACAACAGTGACTCCAACCCCGTAAGAACCATTTCAAACGTTGGTCTTCAGAACTTTAATAAGATAAATGTATACTACTTTAAGCCACTATAGTAAAGAAATGTGTTTCAATAGCAGCAGGAAAATATTGAGTTTGGTTAGTTGGCCTGATATTTGGGATAAAAATATACTATTCAACAATGTCTATAATTTCAAGACTGACTACATTATTTGAAATTTCTTCATATTATAGGCTGTGTTTTTTACTTTCTGATGATTGTTATTTTTTAAATAATTATTTATTGTCAAAGTGATATACACAGGGGTTACAGTTTCATACGTAAGGCAGTGCGTACCTTTCTTGTACAATTTGTTACCTCCTCCCTCAATTCCCCCTCCCCCCTCCCTCTTTCCCTCTCCTCCCATGGGTTGTACAGTTGGTTTACAACAAATGGTTTTGTAAGTATTGCTTTTGGAGTTGTTTGTCTTTTTATCTTTTGTCTTTCAATTTTCATATTTCCTTTCCCTTACCTAGTTCTAATACCAGTTTATATAGTATAGAAGGTACTCAGATGTGACACAGTGATAGCACAAGGGCAACCACAGGTAGGGGATACAAGAGGACCATCAACAAAAGACAGCTACGGTTTCACATGGCATGTTGAAAATAATTACAACAGTGATATGACACTCATTTCCATATATATGCAGAACTAAAAAAATTAATTTCCTCCAAAGCAAAACCTCAAAGAACTAACAGACCCCTCAACAAGTGGGCTAAAGACCTAAAAAGAGACTTCTCTGAAGAGGAAACTGTAACCTCTCTGTACGTCAGTGTGACAATAAAATTAAAAAAAAAAAAAAAAAAAGAGGAAATGAGAATGGCCAAGAGACACATGAAGAAGTGCTTTACATCACTGGCCATAAAAGAAATGCAAATTAAACAACATTGAGATTCCACTTCACCCCAGTAAGATTGTTATTTTTTAAATAACCTAGCATTGGTATTTTATCTTGCAGAGTTATCGATGACTTATATAAACTTAGAAATGTTCTTTAGCTTTATTATAAGATGAAATTTCTTGATAGCAGTTTGATCTTTTGAAATCCCGCTTTTAAGTTTTTGGGGTAGTATAGTGCTCATTCAGAGCTAATTTTTGTCCGCTACTAAGAGTAATCATGTAAACTATATCTACTTGTCCCAGATTGATAAAACAGAACACAACATCCTAGAACACATGAAAGCACTAACTTTCCTGTCCTCTGCTTCTTCAGAAAGTCTTTCCCCCAGCCTTGAGAATTTTCAACACATGCATTAGCAATAGATTAGATGTATATTAGATGCAGTGAAACCACAGTCTCTTCTTATATTTCATCCTTTCCCAGGGCCAGATTCCATACTGAAACACTACAACTCTCCTTAATTATGGGTAATGTTAATAGTATTAATGGTTTAGGAAATTGGGCTGTTGGTAGGTGGTATTACTGATGGCACAAATGGCACATTTTGAGAATGGTTGTTTTACTAATCTTGATGACACAAGATAAAAAAGTATGGAATGAGTAAGTAATTAATCTCTTCCATTCTTTTCTTTTTTCAAGCCCCAATTCCAACACATTATCTTTACTCTATGACCTATCAGTTCAGGAAAGGAAATACGAGATTCCCTTTGTTAAATTTTGTCCCACTGAAAATTTATGCCTCTTAAAAGATACAGCTATCTCTCTCAGAGGTATAGTTGGCATACAATATTTTCTGTGCTATAGAATTTGAGTAGTAATCATTTTTAGTGGGAGCTTATAAAGAAGTGAATGTGAGTCTTCCAGGTCACTTGCTGATGGAGAAATGTTTAAAAAAATTGATTATTCTTGTGTTAATTTTAAAATGAAGAAGTAATACATACCTAGTCAATTTGCTTTGGAAATTACTAATAGTGTATATACAAATGTCTCAAAGTACATGGATTCTGAAAAGAAAATATAGTTTATTTTTGAGTTAAGTGTGTTATTGTACATGACAGCCATCTTCCTTTTGTCATTTGAAAATGTCAGCCAGATGCTCACATAGAGAGAATTTATAATCTATTTAATTCATTTAATCTTAACTTTCTTCCCTAGAGATACAAAAATGATTGTTTTATGATGTACTTTCAGAACATTTTCCAGGTTGCCTGGCAACCAACCTGTTGAAAGATAGAAACCACTTCCATTCCACAAAGAGCCTATTGCACTCAATGTTTCCAAAGATACAGATGCTAATCATTGGTTATGCCAAACAATTTCTGTAACCTACAGATATTCAAGTACAAATATCTCTGTGTACAAAGAGCTTTGGTTTCGTTTGTTTTTCCTTTTTTTTTTTTTTTTTTTTTTTTTTTTTTTTTTTTTTGGCCAGTCCTGGGCCTTGGACTCAGGGCCCGAGCACCGTCCCTGGCTTCTTCCCGCTCAAGGCTAGCACTCTGCCACTTGAGCCACAGTGCCGCTTCTGGCCGTTTTCTGTATATGTGGTGCTGGGGAATCGAACCTAGGGCCTCGTGTATCCGAGGCAGGCACTCTTGCCACTAGGCTATATCCCCAGCCCCTGTTTTTCCTTTTTTGTAAAGCCACCCCCACATTCTTTCAATTGCAACCCACAAGAGTTCTTTTCTGGGGCACATTTAGCATAAGTGATCCATGTGTCTGTATTCTTTGGGAGGCAGGTGATACTATTTCTTCTTACCTAGGACCTTTCTGTGACACTTTCTTCTGAATTTAAGATTGTAATTTGTTTTCCTTATTAAAAAGAAAAAAACTACTAGATGGTGAGAATCCTTAGGAGATTGATCCTCTACTCTTTCTCTCATTATTACATAAGTTAAGATGATAATTTACAAGGCTAAGGAATAAATGTCAAATAAATACTATTTCTTAGCAGTATTTGACTCATTCAAATATAATTTTGTCCCCTTATACTTTCATTATATAGTAAATATGGGAAGTGATAAAGGAAAATAAATCTATGGTGGAAGACCATTCCATATTTAAGAATTATCGCAAGATGAAGTATGAGCAGAATATATTCTTTTATTCTGTTAGTGTTTTGTTGTTGAGCTACAAAATTACATATTGATTTCTATACACACACACAGAAATACACATATATGTGTGTAGAAACCTATCTTTTCAAATAGATAGATCGACAATACAAACCTAATCTACTGAAGCCAAACAATAGTTTCTGAAATTATTTTCATTTAATACATTTAATAATGTTATTTAAAGGGCTGGGAGCTGGTGGCTCATGCCTCTAATCCTATCTACTTGAAGGTTGAAAGCTCAGGATCATGGTTCAAAGCCAGCCCAGGAAGGGAAGCTCATGAGACTCTGATTTCCAATTAAACACTAGAAAATCAGAGCTAGAACTGTGACTCATGAGGTAGCGTGCTAGCCTTGAGCAGGGATAGTGCCTGGGCCCAGAGTTCAAGCCTTATGACCAACAAAAAAATAATAATATAATAATATCATTTAGCAACATAATTTTGTGATACTGTTTCTTTTACTAGTAATGCATCAGAATATTTTGAACTTCTCATATAAGTAAATGGATAAGATTTAATTCTGATTTATTAGATAATAGAGCTTTATTATTGATATATACTGTGCTATAGATATAGAGCATCTACATCTGTAGACATGATGAATCTAACCTATTTGTATGTGAGAATAATTCAAAATTAAATATGTATTTACTTTTTTCATTTTATAACATTTATTCCTCTATTTTTTCTAAGGCAGTATGAATAGGTTGGAATAAAACTACAGATTTTAATAGTATTTCAGAAATGAAATCAAAATTTAGATTTGGTTGATGGAAATGAAGTAGGAATTTATATCATATGAGGTTATATCATCTCATTGAAAGTTATAATTAAATATTCATGTTTTTATTTTACTTAGGAGTTGCAATAAAATTGTTATTTTTTCTAATTTATTTTCTTTTTTTCTTTAATTTATTGTCAGAGTTATTTACAGAAGGGTTACAGTTTCATATGTAGGGCAGTGCGTACATTTCTTATCCAACTTGTTACCTCCTCCCTCATTTCCCCCCATCTTCTACCCTCCTTGTTTCCCTCTCCCCCTTGAGTTGTGCAGTTGGTTTATACCATATAGTTTTGTATGTATTGCTGTTGCTTTGGTTTGTCTTTTTATCCTCTGTCTCTCGATTTTGATGTTCCCTTTCCCTTCCCTAGTTCCAATACACGTATATACAATATCCAGGGCACCAAAATCACAGTGACATCAGAGGTTAAACCACAGGAGAGAAAGACAAAAGAATAAAGTTCAGTCGAGTTTCTGAGTCTCTACATACACACCCAAAGTGGTACTCCCAGTCTTGAAATTGCAGTCAAACTGTAATATATCTGCCGGAGCTAAGTTGCTCTCTGCGGGCAAAGGTGGGTCTACATGAGGCAAAGTCTGTAGAGCCCACTAGATATCTCTAGAGCAGTCAGGACACTCGGACTGGAGGCCCATTTGTCCTAAGTGACCTGAAGGCACAGCTTTTTCTTGGAGGTCTTGGTAAGGTTTTACCTGGGTTGGCCTTGAGCCATGACAGCCCTGATCTCCGCCTCCTAAGATCGTTAGCATCAGCCCTCAGGCCTGCCTTCACATTTGCTAGTGTGACTTAGACTCTCTCAGGTGAGAAATAGCTTAATTGTTTCCCTGATAGCAACCTCCAATACTTTCCATCCTCTTCTTTCATATTCTACAACTTAAATACTACTTTATTTTAAATGGCAAATGGTTGCACACGAATCAAAAATCAATTTTATCTAACCTCAGTATCAACATGTATTCTAGATACACATGCACACACCCCGACATAAACCAATGCATAAAAAGATCACCCTTCCACATAAACAGGAATAATTAGAAATAGACTTTAATTTTCGATTCTGGCATAGAACTTATTAAATGACTATTTAAAATTTACAACTACACTTGAAATTCTAGAATGCTAGAACATGCCATAGTAACTCTCATGTAGTGGTACTCTTTCTTGTTTACAAGATATAAGCTTATGGACTTGAAAAGAAATCATTCAAGATGTATTTTTGAATTCTTAGAAAAAAATCATACTTTCCAATTGTTAAATAAAATCCAGTACCGATGGCAATATTCTAATATTTTTGTGATATAGTAGATGTAAATTTCATTATTAAAAAGCATAATCTAATCAAATATTATTATTTGTATACATAAGTGTTTCATCAAAGAGCAAAGTTATTTCAAATATGACTTCATATTCCATTTTTCTCTTCTTTTTATCTTTGTACCAATAATGGGGCTTGATCTTAGGGTTTATGCTTGCACTGGACTTTAGCACTCAATGCTGAAATTCTCTTACTTGAGCTGTACCTGTAGCTTAGCCTTTTTCCTGTTTAATTGGTGATACTATCTCTTTTCTGACTCAATAGGCTTCAAACTTGGATTATTAGATTTTAGTCTCCTGAATTGGGATAGTGGGAGGATTGTAGGTGTGAGAAATTGGCACTCATCTTTTCCATTTTTCCACTATTATTATTATTATAGTAATAATATTATTATCTTGTAATTTCATCAAGTAGAAACTGTATTTTATCTATAATCGCATCACTCTGATCCTAATATAAAATGAACTTCATGTAATGAATAAGCTACAATATATACTTTTGGATATTGTTCCAACATTAAGACCTCTGAGACTATATGAGTATGACATGTATCATTTTAAAATAGAGCTAATAATGGAAAGATCATAAACAGATCTTAAAGCTTTCATGGAGAGCTCCAAAGCAGCTTTTTTTCTGCACCATATGAAGCTTATTCGTGAAAGGCAGCTGTCTGCTCAACAGTACAAGGAAAATACAAGAGCATAAAACCAGTGACACACAGTTCTTCTGTTAGGGAACTTGATATTCTGTATACCCAGTGTATATAGCTTGTAGTTGTCCCCGATTTTTTGATGATGTCTTCACCTCTTCTACTTAAGACTTTTATTGCCTTCAGGGTATTTTTTTTACTTTTCCAATTTGGTTAGAAAATGTTCTGACTTTACCAATTTCAACTCAAAGCTAGGAAACACTTGACAGCTTCTGCTGAATTTCACTTTATATTTTGGGATTTTGTCCAACCCAATATTAAGCAACAGTGTAAGAACTGGAAATCTGCACAAACGGAAACACTAACATAATACTTCATCTCTAAATGACTCTGGAACAGGAAAATAATGAATTTCTCTCCACGTTGGGAAAGCTAAAAAGTGACAAGTAAACATAAGAAAAAAGAAAGAAAGAATGAACTGCCTCCAGGCTTTGAATGACACTAATATTTAAACTACTACAATAAATGGCTGTTATAAGAGTTACATGGTTGGTTTGTTGTGACACATATTTTGGAAATGTCAAGTAGTGAAACTTATGTGTAATTATTCATCTCTTTATTATTTAACTATGACAAACCCCAAATGCTCAAATTGATCAGATTAAAATATTTTATCTCAGTAAATTAATTAGTTATGTAAAATCTATTCTCTAATGCTGATAACATAGAAATTATGACTTGGAGAAATTTAAGTATTTCAGGCTATCTAACTAAATGCTTTGAATATCCAGATGTTACACAGCAGATGGAATAGACTGAAAAGGTAAAACTATAGAACAAAGCATCACTATATGTTTATAAGAAAGTATTATTTAGAAGAAAGTGTTGTTCTATGTTTATATTAAATATGGAGTAAGAAATTCCCCTTAGTGTGGAGATATGATTACAGAATTCTTTATGCTTCATTCAAAGTGGAAAAAAATATACTCCTCTCAAAAAAAGATATAATAAAGCCATATAATGTCAGCAAATCAGCTCACACTATTAACATTGTTGCAAAATTGGCCCTTACTAATGATGGCGGTTGCAGAATTTTTCAATGAACTTTTAAAAGGAATGGACTGGGTCATTATTAAATGATAGAGTCAAAATCCACTTGGAATCTTATATTCCTATTTTATATGATACCTAGTTTTAAAGTAGTATACATAATTGTAGCCAGTAAGGAACTTTTCAATTCTGAGTATACAAATATCAATTGATAGTATTAGACTCATGAAGATCAGCTGCAAAAATATATGAAAGATAGAGTGCTTCTACTGAACTTTGGCTCAATCTCTCCCCACTAAATAGTTCTTTCTTGGGAAAATGTGTAAAATAAATATTCAGAAAGGGTGGGCCTGGGCCCCATAGAATTAATGATAAACATATTGACAATAGACCTGAACTTCCAAGACAAAAATTGTGGAGGAAGCAAAATGGACTCCAAGATTTAGAAAAAAGAGGTTCCTCTTTGTTGTTGTTTCTAATGGACTAAGTGAAGTTATTTATTTTTTCTTTCATTTTTCCCCTATGGTTTATCCCCCATTTTCACTGTGCTTGATGTATAGTACCCTGCGTATGGTATATATGTTTATTTGAATTAGCAAAGGGAAGGACAAAAACAAAATGGTGAGACAAAGGACCAGAAGTGAACCAAAGCAACAGTGATACAAACAATATGTGGGAAATGAACTGTACAATCTGGGTTTTGGGGTGGATTGGGCGGGGGGAGTGGGAGAAAAATGAGGGAAGGGGTAACAAATTTGACAAGAAATGTACTGACTACTTTATGTATGCTACTGTAACCACTTTGGACATCACCTTGACAATTAAACTCAATTGTATATAAAAAAAGGAAAAATAGAAGAAAATATATTGGCTTTATTTTTAATAGTGGAAGGGGAAAATACTTTGTATATCAAGTTAAGCCCAGAGAATTATTAAGAAATAACCTATTATATGAAGAAGTTTTATGTATGCTTAAGAAGAAGCAGAGTAAGAATAGGGAGCCTGTAGCAGAATTAGCAAAGCTAACAAAACCCTACAGAAAAGCTAAGATATGAATTAAAAGGCTAGAGATATGGTTCAAGTGACATAGCAAATGCCTAACATTTGTAATATTTTGGTTTCAATCCTCAAGTAAAGAAATTCATCCCATAAAAATAGCAACCAAAAAAACTCAAACAAACTAAAGCAAACAAAACTCCATTTGTTTGCCACTGGAAAAAGGTACAAGGTAATATTTTGTGTTAACAGGTTAAAGGAGTAAGAGGCAGCCAGGTACCTGTGGTGCTAACCTTGAGAACTGTAGAAAATTGAGATCTGGTGGAATATTTTAAAAGACAGATGAGGCAGAAAAGTCCATGATGTTCATTCTCCAATTAAACAGCATAAACCCAACCAGAAGCTGTTAGAATATCCAACTGATCAAGAAACCTACAGGAAGGTGCAAGTAACTCTGGTATTTTCACACACACACACACACACACACACACACACACACACACACACACACCCCATAAGAAAAATTAAATTGTCGTTACAACAAACGAAGAAATAAAAAGGTATATGCTAAAAAAAGAATTTACTAACTAAAGAAATATAAAAATATCAGGCAATTTGAAAGTACAATATCAAAGAGATAAAAGACAGTGTTGTTAATGTTGAAATTTTATTTTTATTTTTCTCCATAGATTCACCTCGTGGTCATTGAGTTTTTCATATTCTTACAGTGATACCTATTCCAAAAAATATTAAATATTAACTATTTTCTATGTTTGTTTTAAAAAAGGTAGATAAATTAACTTTATGTCTTGTGTATATTGTGAGATTTTACAGGTTACATAGACTTGTGGATCCTCCAATATAAATCAGGATAAAATGTTTCTATGTGCCCCAAACTCATTCATGTTATTCTTACAGATGCAATGTCTTCCAGATATTCTTTGTTTAGTCCTATTTTTTTCTTATCTAGAATAACAAATAAATGTGAACACAAAACATGTAGGCCACAGTAATAATTTTTTAAAATTTTTATTATAAAACTGATGTACAGAGAGGTTACAGTTTCATATGTTAGGCATTGGATACATTTCTTGTACTGTTTGTTACCTTGTCCCTCATACCCCCCTCCCCCCTCCCCCTTTCCCCCCCTGAGGGGTTCAGTTCACTTACACCAAACAGTTGTGCAAGTATTGCTTGTGTTGTTGTTTCTCTTATTTTACCCTTTGTCTCTCAATTTTGGTATTTCTTATTCTAATACCAGTATACACAGTTTCCAATACACTCAGATAAGATTACAGAGATAGTGTAGATACACTCACAAGAAGGTGATACAAGAACATCATCAATAGTAGAAGGAAAGTCACAGCAGAGGATCACAAGAGCCCAATAGCTATACCCTTATGATCACATAAGATGATGCTAAGTGAAATGAACTCTTTTATGGAAATGATTGTTATATCACAGTTGTAACTACGTTCAACATCCATGTGTATCTGTAGTAATAATTTTTTAAAAAGTTATTAATATAGCTAATCATATATAGTTATTTGTATGAATGTAAGGCTCTAAGTTTCTTTAATACTTGGATGCAAATCATTCTAGTGGCATAGACCTTGGAATAAAAATGATTCAGTCATGAATCTGATCATTTGTTTTTATAGATAAGAAAAAAACACAAACACTGATAAAATAATAATTAATTATATTGTAAAACATAACTGTGAATTATATTGTGAAATGAAAACCCATACTCCCAGGTCATAAAAATATGTGATTACTTCAAGAAAAAGCACTTGAGGAACAGACAATACAGAACTAAACTTAGCTAGATAAAATAAAGGAAATTAAGAGACAGAATTGAGATATTTAAGAAAATCAGATAGAATTGAACCAGGCAGCTGTGCATGAAGTAGCTGTTGAAATTACTACTGTGTTATGTTTAGTTTCCCTCTCAATCCTTTTCCTTCAAACTCACTATATTTAAATAAAACAAACATGTCAGAATCTTTCTGTCCAAAGGATTTTCTACTAAATTTCATTAATCCTACAACCAAAGACTTCTTACCTTACAGGTGAACATAATTCCTTTTCTCTTGGAAGAAGAATAATGTCATATTGATTTATTTTACAGTTAAAACTGTGTTGTATTAGTTCATTTTGTAATAATCCCACTAGAATGTGTTATTTTTATCTATAGTACCAAGAGTAATGGGGTTTTATTTATTTTTTCACATGTGAGTGAGTGGTATGTGTGTGTTTCAGTGCTGAGGTCCTTTCCTGTGGCCTTTGGCTCTTGAGATTTCATGAACTTTTGGCACTCTACCACCTAAGGAAAGCCTCTATTTCCAGGTTTTTGCTTGTTATTTGGAGAAAAATGATTAGTGAGATCAAGATTCTCAGATCTCAGCATTCTTAATGGCTAAGATTATAGCCATAAGTCATTTTTTGATAACTTAATCTGGCTAATATGTTAGAATTTTTTGGCACAGAATAAGTGTAATAAACAGAGAGGTGTTCAAGAAACAAAGATATGGTTTGGGAAAAAGGAAAGGCAGACAAAAGGAAGAAAAGAAAAATTAAGAGAGAGTGGAATGGAAGCAAGGGAACAAGAGGGATATTACAGGAATTTACTTGATAAATGAACACATTTCTAAGAATTTGTACTGATTCATGTATTACTAACTGCAATTGAAATTATATATTCTCTATACATATCTGAATGAAAGACTTTGTAAAAATTCTATGCTAGTTCAAGTTTCTTTTAAAGTCTAGATTAAAATTAAAATTTTCAATGAAATTAAAATAATTACTTATTTCTAAAATAGATTACTATTAACTATAAACTTTCTACATATCAATTATTACATGATATAGGGAAATTGATGATTATATGCCCAAGGAAAGTATTCTGCTAAATACAAAGTGATTATGATATATTAGTAGTTCAAACAATTGCCATGTTGTTATATATTTAAAATGTATTACTGTAATCAAGTTTGAAAATCACATATAAATTTCTCATTATTATTTACACATAGAGGAATGTTTAGAGGTTTCTTTTTGAACTACCTCATTACATGCATATTTGAATTTTTACAGTACACAAAAGCAAACCTAGATTAATAATTAAAGGATTTTAATTGATGATAATAACTTTGAAAGATGAATACATAGATAGTTGATATATAGATGGAAATAGATGATGGATAGACTGATTGATAGATGGTAGATAACACAGAGGATTCATAGATACATAAAATAGATAATAGATAAAAGATAAAAATCATATCCTAGACAAATAAAAATCTTCAATAATGGGCTTACAGTTGCATTATGTAATCTTCAATAGGAATCTGATCTACATTATCTTATACACAAATTTTAGATAGTTTGTGAACTTTTGCCTATTTCTTTGCAAATATCCATAAAGCATTGCTTGTCAATGTATTTCAGGTGCTTTCCAAACATTAAGGCAATTTAAGGGAAGGAAGTAGCTTTAAACAAGTTGGTCTTAGAAAATTGTAATGACATTTTCTTTGATATTCAAAAATTTTAATTTCTTTGAAGTGTTAAAATGTTTTTATTAATAAAATGATTTTTTAACTTGTTGGGGTCCATCTTCCCCCCTAGATGGAAGGGGCCTGATGCACCTCCCCCAGCTGGGGAATGCGGCCCTTCCATCCTCTCTACATTGGAATCCGGAGAAACCGGTTGGGCAAATAGACCCCCGACTTAGCTGGCAGCCAGCCTGGCGCCTACCAGCCCCGCCCTGGTTTGGCGCGCTCAGAGTGACGTAGCCCCTTGGAGGTCAAGTGACCAGCCCCTTGGAGGTCAAGTGACAGCCTTTTGGCCTATCGGAATCCTGGCCAACCCCCTTCCCCCGGATCATCTCCCCTTGTCCCTCTCTCAATAAAGTTAGTTCGCTCTCAGAAGCTTACTCCGTGGTCTATGTACGTTAGCTCCCAGGGTAGGATAGCGGTCACATTGCCACGCGGTTCGCATGCACGCCAGGACGGAGCCGCCCCTACGTCTCACCCTGACAGACCTGCAGGCCGAGGGTTAGGGGAGAGGACGATACGAGGGTAATAAGAGAGAAAATAAGCATTTGAGCCGGAGCAGAGAAAGCAGACCCAACAGAGTGGCGCCCAGCGTGGGTTGCAGGAATCCACGCGAGAAAGCCCGGCTCCCGACCGGCCCTGATGGAAACAGGTTGGAAATCCTGAGACGCGTGATCCTCCCACCCCAGGTAAGAGGATGGGACAAGTCCAGAGTCGGCGAAACAATTCGCCCCTTAAGATCCTAAAGTTTACCCTCCAAAACGCGGGGATTAATATCTCAGAGCCCTGCGCCATACAAATTTGGGAGGAATTGACCCACAGGGTCCTGTGGCTAACTGGAGCCAACCCACTCTCATGGGAAACTTGGGACCGAGTAGAGCGGGAATTACATACGGCACCATGGGGAGGAAAACTCCCACTGCGAGCCATTAAGACTCTCAAGGCTTGCCTCTCTTGGGACCCGGGCGGGGAGTCCCTGGACTCAGGATAGGACGGCCAGAGGGAATTTTGATCTGGAGCGGGCCCGATGCCCTACTCCGAGAAGCCCTGGGACGAAAGCTCGTTCGGTACCCAGTAATCCGAGCCGCGGCAGTCAGGAAATGAGCAGAGCAGCCGCAGGCTTGCTACCCCTCCCCCATGTGAGACTCAGCTTGACTCTATACATATGCAGATTTCGGCAGCCCTGAGCCGAGGCTTTTCCGCGGTGGCGGCGGCGGCGGCGCCCCACAGCAAAAAAAAAAAAAAAAAAAAAAACTGGCCTGGCCACTTTTAAATTCAGAGGCCTTGAAACTACAGATTTTCATGAGTCCAGGAGGATGGTTCTTGAGAGAGGTGGGCAAACACGCCCTGGGCAAAATATTAACTTTACGGCCTGACTTTCAGATTCCCCACCAACCAAGGCAATAAACAGCCTAAAGACCCTTGCTGGGCAGTCCCCATTGCCAGAGACAGTAATCATGATATTTGGAAAAAAGTTCCGATTCTTAATTGATACAGGAGCAGATCGGAACATATGCATTTAATTGGACAACATTATTATTGGATCAGCAGATGCCCATGTGCTAGATTTGGCCTATAGCAAGGCCCAGACACTCCTTCAAAGAGGAGGGCTGCGTATAGCCAGCGACAAGGTTCAGAAAGTATACCCCTTCAAGATCTTGGGGGCAGAGCTTAAACTAGACTCTGTATGCCCACTCAAGCCCCAGTTATCCTTCCAGGCAACTTATACTCTGGTGGAGATGCAAAGACTGTTAGGTGAAATTAATTGGCTAAGATCCTGGCTTCAACTGCCTACAGAGGAGCTGTTACCGCTCCATGACTCTTTGAAGGGCAAAGCGCCCACTGATGTTATTACAATAACTCCATCACTCCAAACAGCCTTCCAGAAAATCCAATTGGCCTTAAATAAGGCACAGCTGGCACGCTACAAGCCTAAGTGCCCACTTTGCCTTTGGATCCTCCCCGGATCCGAACTCTCTTCAGCTGCAATTATGCAATCAGGCAAGCCCCTTCAGTGGGTGCACGCATCAGTGGGAGGAGCTCCCAGAGTTTATTCCCAGATGGACCAGCTAGCTGACTTGGTAATTAAGGGCAGGGACACTTCCCTGAGACATTATAGAAGAGATCCTGATGTGCTAACTATTCCCTACCGGTTGTCAGATTTTGAATGGGTCAGGAGAAATAATTCACATGTGTCTAGTGCCCTGGAGGGCTTTATGGGTAAGATAGATTGCCACTATGGCACTTCAAGATGGGTGACCTCATTTTCCAGGCTACAATGGACACCCCCTGTGCTTTTCTCTACCAAGCCTCTTGTCAAGGCTGCCAATGTCTTTACAGATGGTGGGCGAGCCGGCTCTGCCGTAGTGGTGCGCTCCACCTCGCCCCCTGCCGGTGGGAAAGATAACACCCATTACTTTGAAGCCGTCACTGGCTCTGCACAGTTTAAAGAGCTGTACGCAGTCGCCTTGGCACTGACCCATGTTAAACAGCCAATGAACTTGTTCTCTGATAGTCTATATGTGGTTAATTTGCTACCCAACCTGGTATGTTCACATATCAAGTTGGATGGAAACCCAATCACTCCTCTGATGATCCAAGTCAGGTCTCTGTTAAAAGAGCAGAGTGAGCCTATTTTTTTACAGCACCTTCGTGGACACCAAGGACTGCCTGTGGACCTGGCACAAGGTAATCGTATGGCTGACCAGCTGGCCACTAATGGAACCATCATAGCTCTGGCCATTGTACAACCTCAAAACCTCCAAATGGCCAAAGGGCTTCATGAGCGTACTCACTTAAATTGGAGAGGGTTACATCAGAGATTTCCTTCAATTCCTATAAAAGACTTAAAAAAGATTATAAGGACTTGCAAATCATGTATGCCTTTCATGCAAGTCCCTCCCTTACAATCTCCAGGTGTAAATTCAAGAGGTTTAAGACCCAATTTAATTTGGCAGACTGATGTGACCCATTACGCCCCCTTTGGAAGGCTAAAATATATATTTATGTCCATTGACACATGCTCCGGTGCATGTTGGGCCTCTCTGCATACCGGTGAAAGAGCACGGCATGCTGAAAGCCACTTCTTACAATGTTTTGCTATCCTAGGACTGCCTTTACAGGTTAAAACAGATAATGGACCTTGTTTCACCAGTAAGCCTTTACAGGCATTTTTCCAAATGTGGAATATTAAACATACCACTGGAATACCCTATAACCCAAAGGGTCAAGCCATAATTGAGAGGCATAATAGGACCCTGAAGAATCAATTATTAAAACAAAAAGGGGGGGGGGGAAGCCCCCAGGACCAGCTTAGGACAGCGATGTTTACATTGAATATTTTAAATTTCTCTAAGGACCAACCTCTGTCGTCTTTCCAGAGACACTGGTCAAGCCAAACACCCTACTTAAAAGTGGAGGCCCGGTGGAAGGATTCTCTGACTGGGGCGTGGCGTGGACCCGACCCAATTATCAGTGCAGGAAGGGGATTTGCCTGCGTCTTCCCTACTGGGGAACCGAATCCAATCTGGATACCAGCTAGAGATGTAAAATATTGTCCAACAGAATGACCACCCAAGGGCACCTGCCCTTGAGGGATGTCTCCCCTTGTTTCCTCTCAGGAAAGCAAAGACCGAGGTGGAATTTTCTAAGGAGAAACAGGAAAGCCTGCCTGCACCAGCGATGGACTTGGACCCAGTGTTGGCCCTGTTTCTTCCCTGGACCCTGCCTGACGCCCTTTGGAGTAACGTTTGCTGTGGCAGCGTGGCCCACAGCCTTGCACAAGGACCAAAGGGAAATTTTGCACGGTTGTCCCTCTCTTTCGCTCCCCCCTTTGCTGCTTATCTCGGGGGTCCCCATTGGAGGGAAATAGGAGCTAATGGACTTGGACACTTTAATGTTTTATTATAAATGTTTATAATAAGTAAGGTATTGGCACCTTGCTGTAATGTTTACTGTGAAGTGTTTACTAACATCAGTTGTTAAGTTACCAGCATCCTGGCTGCCACATCACCAGGACCTGAACCTGCCCCTCTACCTCACCATCGAGGGAAGGAAGAGCCATCTGCGCTGCCTTGAGCGACACCAGACTGGACCAGAATTCCTGTTTTCCGTGGACTGACCCCGATAAGAGACCCTCCATTGCCTTGTGCCTTGTTGTAATTACTCATGTGTTACAATCGCTCATGTGTTACAGTTGCTCATGTTTGCATTTGCCTTGTATTACGATTGCTTATGCTCATGTCTGCTTTATGCTCCCATTTACCTTATGTTTACATTGGGTCTCTTGTTGTAAACGATGGGCCAGAGCTGTCTAGGTACCAAGTGGCCTCTGGCCCTTTAGCCATATAAGAACCCCAAGAGGCTCGTCACTCGAACCCTAGGACCTGCTGCTCAGTAAGGTCCGCCGGCACCGGAAAAAATTATCAGGCTTTCTTTCGAATGCCAATCCTACTCTCCCCAAGGCCTCTCATCGGGCCCGCCAGCCCGGCAGGAAGGTCAGCCTGAAGAGCTAGGGCATTAGCCTGAGACGGGTAAGACTCCCCTTGCGGGGGGGGGCAACCTAAGACATGGCGTGCTCTCGAGTAGGGCGCCTCCTGCTGTTCGAAAAAAAAATATAAAAGAGGCAGATGTTGGGGTCCATCTTCCCCCCTAGATGGAAGGGGCCTGATGCACCTCCCCCAGCTGGGGAATGCGGCCCTTCCATCCTCTCTACATTGGAATCCGGAGAAACCGGTTGGGCAAATAGACCCCTGACTTAGCTGGCAGCCAGCCTGGCGCCTACCAGCCCCGCCCTGGTTTGGCGCGCTCAGAGTGACGTAGCCCCTTGGAGGTCAAGTGACCAGCCCCTTGGAGGTCAAGTGACAGCCTTTTGGCCTATGGGAATCCTGGCCAACCCCCTTCCCCCGGATCATCTCCCCTTGTCCCTCTCTCAATAAAGTTAGTTCGCTTTCAGAAGCTTACTCCGTGGTCTATGTACGTTAGCTCCCAGGGTAGGATAGCAGTCACATTGCCACGCGGGTCCCATGCACGCCAGGACGGAGCCGCCCCTACGTCTCACCCTGACAGACCTGCAGGCCGAGGGTTAGGGGAGAGGACGATACGAGGGTAATAAGAGAGAAAATAAGCATTTGAGCCGGAGCAGAGAAAGCAGACCCAACATTAACTGACTTAAAGCATAAAATTGAACATATTACTTGGTACCATTGATGTTTTGAGACATGAATGCATTGGCTAATGTTTACATCAAGTTAAAGATATCTATTGCCTCAAATCTATACAATTCTGTATGATAAAACATGTAGTATTTTTCTTTCAAATTGTAAATAATTATGATTTAAATTGCCCCACAATATCTAAACACATCAAGACTTGATACCCATTGATCATTATTTCCCTATTCCTCATTATAACTAGATTTTTTAAATAGAATGTTTATTTATTTATTTATTTATTTACTTACTTACTTACTTATTTTTCCTCCAATCCTGGACCTTGGACTCAGGGCCTGAGCACTGTCCCTGGCTTCTTTTTGCTCAAGGCCTAGCACTCTGCGACTTGAGCCACAGCGCCCCTTCTGACCGTTTTCTATATATGTGGTGCTGGGGAGTTGAACCCAGGGCCTTATGCACTCTTGCCAATAGGCCATTATTTTGGATTTTACTAAAATAAAATGGCCAAAACCAGAATAAAGATTTTTTATTTTTACTGATATCTGAAGAGTATGTCAAGTGCTATATTAAGCTTTGGTAAAAACACTGTGCTATTTATGAAGAGAATAAGAAGAAAATTATCTCAAGGAGACTGATATATTTCAAAAAGCTTAGGATTATTTTACTCCAAACTGAAGAGAAATAAAAGAAGCAAAATAAGACAAGATAAAATATTTATGAAATGAATGATCAATAAGGTCTCTTTTGAAATGCGATGGGTACCAGACCATTTCTTTCATCTGTACCTTCTCTAGCCCTCTCAGCCTTCAGAAAATTGACCAAAATAAAGGAAACAATACCTCTCCCCACAAAAAAAAAAAAAAAAAAAAAAAAAAAAACAGAAATTCTTTTAAACCTACAGATGAAGTCTTAAGTGTGGAATAATGTCACTGGTAAACTTACTTGACAGAGGGTTGCTCTACCAGTGTCAATTTTAGCCAGATATCTCTCAGACTTGAAAATCACTTTCATTTGATTATTTTACTCCTTTAAATGAAAAAGTGGCAAAAAAAAAATCCTTGCAGGATGAGAATTTAACTATAAAATTACGAACTGAAATTTAAACTAAAAATTAAAAACAAGGATATGATAAATTTTATTATAGTTATGCTTTCCTTACTGCTTAATTTCTACTTTTTTTTTTGCCAGTCCTGGGCCTTTAACTCAGAGCCTGAGCACTGTCCTTGGCTTCTTTTTGCTCAAGGCTAGCACTCTGCTACTTGAGCCACACCGCCACTTCTGGCCACTTTCTATTTATGTGATGCTGAGGAATCCAACACAGGCCTCAAAGCACTGGTGAGTCATCATTGAACTTAGAGACCGAGGAACCTGAGACCTGGGGGCTTGTGGTTCAATACCAGCCTAAGGAGAAAAAAAGAAAAGGGTAGGTGGGTGATGGTCACTTTTCAAAGATTGTAGTGGTACATTTATCCATAATTAAAACTTCTATCTTCTACAGACTGTGAATCAAATGTTTATCCTGAAATTTTTCTCACCAACTTCCTTAAAAGAGAATTGGGATATGGGACCTTGACATTGTTTATTCCAGCAAAATTCTCTCTAAATCTCAAGCAGCAACTGCTTTGTAATGCTTAAATTACCTGTTTGAAAATGGGAATGTTTTATATAATTTTCCCATTGCTGTTCCAACCTAGGATGTATTCAGCAAACATAGGGTATTTTCATGAAGTTTTTGATCATGGAGAGAGTTCTGTAGTGCCCTAATATAGAACACATACAGTTGGATTAAAGCTAATAAAATAAGTAGATTTTGTGAGAGACTTAAGAAAAATGAATTTATCTTTCATTTGTAAAATAGCTATGAGATCAAAATGAATGCCATAAATGTGCTAGATGGCATCATTGGCCTCTATTTCAATATTGCCTTAATTCTGAGGTGGTGAATAATCTCATGGTGATAAGAGTGTTGCATTATGAACCACATATATTCTTTTCAGACCAAATAGAGACATTCCCTTCATTGTCCTGATTTTGGTAGTTGTATTTATTTATGTATTTATTTTTGTTTTTAAGCATCATAGCTATCACTAATTTGAAATAATAAAGCCTGCTTTTAGTGTGTATAGCAGGTAAGTTTGAACCTTCTTAAGAATCTGGAGTGATTAATGCAATCATTTACTAAACTCTTCAGTTATATGTATCTTCTTGTATTGTTTATGCTTCCATTTCTTTGGCAAGAATACATTTTTTCTCAATTGAGAAAGAATAACTTACATTTATTTCATTGACATTTATATATAACATATTTTTAAGTATTTATTTTTGAGGAAAATCATGTCTTTAATTTGATTGCCTAACATAACGTTTTTTATTTTATTTATAACACAGAATATAATCTAGTGAGACCATTTTCTCAGCCAGTAGATCCACCATTCTACTAGAATAGACCTGGTGGCTTATTTTTCCCCTATTGTTCATTCCATGCTTTATAATTTGTATGAACATATTTGGCTACAGATAATTCTATATCTTACACACATCACTTAAAAGTATATTTAAGTATCTATAAATGAAAATCCTGTCACTGTTCAAGGTATTTTGTTGGTATTTATTATTTATACAGCCTAGTTAGCCACAGAGTTTGAGGAAAAATGTACCTCAGAAATATGCAACAAAATCACAATAGAGCAATTAAGTAAGTCAAATAGATGAAATAGTTGATTTTTGATCATCAAGTGTCCCTGAAAGATTTGCGTATTCCATACAGTATCTATTAATTGTGAAATAGCAGTATGTCTATGGAGACAGTAACTTAGAAATATTTTATTGACAAATAATACTACCAGCCTTCTTAACCTTCAGTACATTGTAGCATTTTTAAAGGAGATGAGTTTTACCTTAAAATGGGTTAGGTGCTTATTGTTACCTTGGTAAACTATAGTCTTTTCTTAAGATAAGAAAACCATGTACTTCACCAAGTTCATGAATCCATTTTACAAATGTAACCTCTATAGTTTGTGATGTCATTGGAAATTGTTTTATGCAGAGTAGAACTCATTTTAGAAATAGTCTCAATCTCCTCAAACCCTGCTGCTCTTTATGTGACAGTCCAAGTCCTTTCCTATTATTTAATAATAGTGACAGAAGACTATTCACACCGCGCATTTCTCATTGTACATATTTTAAGGGCTCTGGATTTTACAAAATGGTAAATTTTAAAAATCAACTTGGTCATCAGTTATGTGAAGCACTAACATGAGAATCTAACTGTTCTTTATAATTTTGAAGCCAAGTACAGATGTCTCTAGCTATGGAAATCTTGGATCTAAAAATCCATATGGTAAATTATTTGATCATACTGTGTTTTGTCTACATTGAAAGCCTGCAGCTCTTTCATTAGTCCTCTTAGCTGTACTTTCTGAACCATGTGCTACCACTTTTCCATCAACACCTGCTGCCTTATCTAGTGCTTTCAAGCTTACAGATATGGCTTCAGTCTGAAAACCTCTGGAGCCATCCAATCACACAGCATTCCAATTTAATAAGTGCTTGAGTAAATTTCAAGTTCGTTTATTGTACTCCCATTGGACTTGGCTCTTGAAACTACTAGTACCCAAAGTGGTACAAAGATCTCATATAATATGGCAATCAGGAGAATGTCTCTATGTAGTCTGGGAAATCTATACATGTACTGAAGGACACAGCACAACTATCTTTGCTTTTATAACATGAAACCTTTTACCTCAGAGACAGTATTCTGTCATAGAATCTTGAAAGAGAAAACCAAGTGAATGAGTTCTGATTTTCCTTCTGTTTCTCTAATGTATCCCCAATTTCTCTGAGCCTTTAGCACAGGGAGGTCAAAATGATTTATACCAACCCTAAACTTTTCTTCAAACTCTTCCTAATCTTGACAAGTAATAAGGTTCACATCTCCTGTTTCCCTCCTTACTCAACAGTGCTTCCTTTGGCTGTGTACCTTTTCTTTCTGGAGCTGTATAATGTGTCTGTTGAAAAGCATGTAGGCAATTAAGAATGCAAGTATATATTGACAATCCTTGGCCAGTCCATAGAAGGAATATTGTTTGTTTTACTTATTTTGATTTTTATTGAATTCATTTTTATAATACTTAAATTGTTGGACAAAGGAGATTCAATTGTAAATGTCAGTTTACGAGTACCTGGCATATCAGTATCACCTCTTTTCAAAATTAAGTGGCTTGATGGTAAGCAGGAAAAACTATAGAATAGAAGGCTTTCCACAGGGCCCACATCCCATCAACTAAATTACATTTCTTCTTCTAAATAGAGGTGATAGGACTTGATATCTTTCTTCTTATAAAGCATAGTCTGTAAGCAACGTAGTCTTCTCAGTATGCAGAAAAATCAGTTCATCCCTTCAATTTACATCTCTTTTCCAGGCAGGATGGCAACCTTACTTTTGGTACTAGGAGTTCGAAACAATTTAGTTGGAAACAATGGAAGAATTGTATATAACAGGATGTATATAAATTCAGCAGAAGGAGGGAAAGCCTTGTTTTTCTTTTATCCGTGACACAGACAACATATATCTGTCTTTAAAACATATAGTTTAAATGAAAAGTAATAAAAGGCAAGAGCAATTAAATACATCCCAAAATAGCCATTCCCATTTAGAAGAACATATACAAACACAGTAATGAAAAGCGTATTGCGTATGTTCCACACAGGATGATGGAGAAATAGAGTAGGGAATGGAAATAAAAGAAGTCAATGAAAAAAAAGTAAATTATGAGTTCTTCATGAGCCACTGATAATAATATCCCAAGAACTTAGAAATACAATGACCTCAACTCTCTTTATTAGTTTCAAAAGTAGCAGTCACTTGTAAAGATAATTATGTGTAATTTCTCATTTCTCAGAATTTGTTAATAAATATTTATGCATGGTCAAAAATGAATCCGGATTTTTTTCCTAGCATATATTACTATACAAGAGAAATTTCTATATCGGTGTATAATGTACTCATCAGCTTCATCCTATTGATAAATAGATTTTTTGAAAGGAGGGCAATAATTCAATATATGGCAATCATCACAGTGGTTTTCCTTGTGAATCTCATTGTTATGAAAAAAAGTATGCACTTATGCAAAAAATAAACCTGTGACTAGGACCCCTGAATTGAAAAACATTATTTCCTTACTCTTTTCTGCACAATTTCCAAACCTTGGAAATGTGCCTAAATCTTTTATTTTATAACTAAGTATTTTTTTCTGCCTTTACTGGAAAATAAACAGAATACATTACCTATCAATTACCTCAGCTCTTCATACATTTTCATTTTCACATTGATATAAACATAGTTATTTGAGATGTATGGATATCCTGCCCATACAGGAATGTGCCTCATTGACCTTAGGGACATACTATTGTCTGTTTTCTTTCCTCAAATAATTTATATAATTCATGACTGGTCTTTTGAAGTAGAGTTTGGACTTAGGAAGCTAGCATGACCAAACAGGATCAAGGGTTGGAAATTGCATCTGGTCATAGTTAAAATATCACAAGTAGCCCTTTAAAGAACCCAGGATGAATTTAATGTTTATAAGAATAGTAGACAACAGCCAGCCTCCCTTGATAGTGAGTTTGAAAGATACTTTCTCTTCAGTTTCTTTTCCTGAGTTTATTAGAGTGAGAAATCAAATCTGGTAAGATGTTCCGGCTTTCAGACCAAGTCACATAAAGGACACCTATTCAAAGCTGGACCTTTGGAAAAAATTTGATCATGCCCTTGGCTTCTAAACCTTAACAGGAAATTGGATTCTCTGCTGTGTCATTGAACTTTCTTCCTTACAAGTACTACTAACATGTTCACTCATTGTGGTTCAGCAAAAAGCTCAAATTGGGAAAGATGGACAGAAATGTCAAATATCAAATGGAAGTCATGGGTACTAGCATAATAAATTAAATTCAAGAGAAGTAATCTTAAGTTTTTAAATATGAATGTGTTTTAACCCTTTCTGATCATGACAGCTCTTAAGATTTAGTGTAGGGAATTTGCAATATTTTCAGATATGTGTTATTCCTTCAAAAATGCCTTAGAACATTGTTCATGTTTTAATATATTCAGCTTTCTCTCCAAAACAATTTGATATGTTTTCTAGATAATGCAAAACATTTTCATTATATCATTCATGTATTCACATATTCTTACTTAAAGTACATGACATTCACAAATGTCACCTATATTTTAGAACAATGCTTCTGAGACTTTCCAGACAGATTAAAATCATATTTATTTAATTGTTTATTCAATTTTAAAGAGATGAGAGTATTTACTCTTTCTGTATTTCTTCTGTTGTAAATCTCTTCTTTTCTTACTACCTTCTCTCTTCTTGGTGACTGTTATTTGAATTTTAATTATTAAATACAATAGAGAACTTATACTAACAAGTTCACATTTTGAAATATGAATGAACACTTAAGATTGAGTTTAACTAATATGTGAAATGAAGTTTGTTGAATTATTCCATCTAGTTCCAAATCGGAAATATGATATTATAAATATGTAAACAAAGCAGAGTTAAACTTAAGGAAAATTTTGTTGTAAAATTTTTAAATTGAAAAATATTATGGAAAATGTTAAAAGAATATATATTAGCATTAGGGCAGAGGTAAGTTTATTGTCTTTTAACATATTTCTATAAGTGAAAGTGTTTTAATCTGAATTTAGGAAGGAAACAATTGTGTCCAATATAAAGTGAAAGTAGCTGAACTCTGGTTTCTTGTAGTTCATAATTCTTTGTTGTTTATAGTTTCAGAAAAAATACTCAGCTGTGCTATTGTATTTGATGCTACAATCATCATAATGTATACACAAATTAATAAAATAGTTCCATGGATTCTTTCAATATTTTTATCTGTTGAATTTTTTTAACAAAGGTGATGTGAACTGACGGCTTAGATTTGCTAGGCAAAGTCTCTACTATTTGATCTATGTTTCCAACCAGTTTTTTTCCTGTTATTATTTTTAAGATATGATCTTACATTTTGGTAAGATAAACCTGAACTGCATTCCTATATGTTCTTCTCAATGTAGCTGGAATGACAGGTGCATACTATCATGCCCAGGTTTTTCTGTTGAGATGATTTATTTTGAACTATACCAAGGTAAGGTGGAATCACTGCCATCCTGGCATCTCCCTCCCAGGTATCAGGAATTACATCTGATTTGTTAATATTTTGACAAGGAAAATTAAAAACTTTCCACTGTATCCAATACAAAAAGCAAAGCTCTGCTTAATGGCTTCCATGAATCTAAGGGAGATTTAAGTCATGTGTGTACATAGGATAACAACAGAATGGATTCTAAAATTTGGCTATTAATAGCATCTTACTGTGTGTTTATTTCCCCCTCAGAAACAGAGAAACCAAACAGGCTGAAGAAGTGCCAGGATTTTCTGGGTCAGCATCCAGGGAATTCGTTGTGTCAGGACTCATTCATTTTAGTAATGCAGTGTCATCATAAGGCCGATGTTTAAAGCAGAACAATCACAGATGGTTGATTGAAAATAGGACTTGTAGTGAATATGAATTTTGTTTTACCTAGCCGGAGAAAAGTGTAAGAGTAGATCTACTTAAGGCCATTGCTTAAGCTTACACTGGTATAATTAGAAAAAGTGTAGTTCACAGGGAATTTTCAAATTTTGGTAATAATATCAGCATGATTACAAGTTCTTAATATATAAGTTAAGGAAAACTAAGAAAATGATTTTAAGAAG
The DNA here is from genome assembly GCF_023159225.1 of Perognathus longimembris pacificus. Classification (NCBI taxonomy): domain Eukaryota; kingdom Metazoa; phylum Chordata; class Mammalia; order Rodentia; family Heteromyidae; genus Perognathus; species Perognathus longimembris. The sequence continues at coordinate 21,504,038 of NC_063172.1, forward strand.
TATTTTAGTTAGCATACTATATAAGCTATGAAAATTGTAGAAATGTTTACATATATTAATGAAACACTAAATACACAAATATATAAATAAATATAAGTACATTTATAATATATAGCATACACGTATCAACAATATGTGAAATTTCTTTAATATACATGTACATTATATATGCAAATATATAAAAACATATATTCACAAAATAATATATTTATATATAATTATAAAATTATATATTCTTTCCCCAATCTTATACTTCCTCTAATTACTATTAGTTTTTAATTATTTAAGTCATAGAGATAATTGAGCCAAATTACCCAAAGCAGATTAGATGCACATATTAACAGAAAGATGATATATTACTACTTCAATTCTTGACCCACACAGATCCAAATTCTTAACTCCTTATACTTCATTTCCAAATCAAGTTAATTTTGTTCCCTCTTTCACAAACATGATAATAACATGTTTCAAAACCATTCAACAGTGTGTGCTTCTTATGAAAAGGAAAATAGAATAATACAAGAATGGAGTTAGAAGACTTGAATCTAAGTTCCAAATTTAGCCTTTCCTGCAAACCTATTGTGATGGATTTTTCTGTCATTTCAGTAAAATGAAAAGCTGATAGCTTACACCCAAATGGCTATTATTTTTCTACAGGAAATAAATCATATAATATAAAATTCCATTAATTAATGTATTGAACTATAAAATTGTTATCATGATCTTTCCCATTAATCAATGTAACAAAGCTATACAAAGCTGGTATATTTTATATAAATTAACGATACTATCTTTGTTTGTTATAGCTAATCAAAAATGGAAATAGAAAGAGGACCAGAATAGCATTTATGTGCATGAGTTTGCTGTAGAGAAGGTCTACATGGCTAGATCACATTATATAAAAGGTAAATATCACCATTAGATTCAAATTGTCATGGCCATGTCAGAAATCACAAATTTTGATTAATTCTTTTGACAGAACTAATTTGGAAAGGTCGAAAACATTAGGGTTGGCAGTATAATCATATAAGGAACTTTACTCATCTAAAATGTAACACATTAGTTGATGGATTAGTGGTTTCTATTAAAACTGTTGCCTACTTGAATTAGTGTGAGAATGACAGAATAAAAAAGAAAATCCACGGGCCCAACAAAAGGAATGAAAAAATGCAGATCTGAAGCTATCATTAGCTCTTGCTCTCAGTACTTGGAAAACAAAAAGTGGAGTTGGAATTTGAAGTACTGTATATCTAAATATGTAAAATCAAAATTGGATTAACTGTTAATGATTTTGAGATATTTAGATGATTGAGAAATATTTGAAAATATACTTAGAAAATGGTCAGGCAAATTTAAAAACAAATATCTTCTAAACACTTTAGAATATGAGAACAAAGAGAGTACTAAAAGAAAGAAAATGTCAAGCAACCATAAAGCAGAATAGTGCCAAGTGCCAGTGGTTTACATTTCTAATCCAAGCTACTCATGAGGCTGACATCTGAGGATTAAGGTTCAAAAGGAACTTAGGTATGAAAAGTCCTTGGGACTCTTATCTCCAATAAACAAATAAAGTAAAAATGCCTAAGTGAATTTGTGACTCATGTTTAGAGGAAAATAACTCACATAAAGCCTCCAGGCAGGCCAGGAAAAACAAACAAACAAAGGAAAACAGAATGATAGGGAGATACATAAAAGGTTACACCCAAAGGGCATTTTCTCTTCACTAATTTAAGTGTTTTTACTAGGGGTTCATATGACACAGTCTTCACCAAAAGCATAGAATGGAGAGCTTTCAAAATGAATTTATGTTATTAATGAAAGTGTACTTTCTGAGTCAAGATGATCAAAGGACATTATAGGAATACATGGAAATATTATAATAAACTTTTTCATTTCATACAATTAAAATATACTAATAAAATATTTAACTCAACTTCTTGGTTTTAACCCAATCCCTTGGTTGTTCATTTCCAAATAGAATCAATCCTTAGTTTTCATGATCAATAAATATCGGATATCAAATCACACTCAAATCTCAAATAAAACACTTTTTTATGTATTTATATATATTATGCATACATATCCTTCCATACACTCAAATCACCTTTAGATTACTTCTAATACCATATAAATGCAAGAAAAATGACATACTATTTTTGTTAATAGTGAGAGAGAATAATGTATGTAAGATGTTTAATACTAAGCAACTATTTCTGAATATGTTTGGTACATGGATGATTAAATCAGCGTAGAGAACTTAATAGTTTGGAAGCCTAGCAATTCTGAAAATATTGCATTACAATGGGAAATTTCCTTTACTGTTTTATTTGTGAATTCATGAGATTCCCAAATAATGCATTTTAAATAAATAATGCTAATTCTGAATGGAAATTTACATATTTGAAATTTTAAGATTAATTTGTCTCCCCAAAAAGAGCTGATAAAAATATGTTCATCAAAATTGACCAGGTGAACCATCAGCTGAATAACTCTGTGGATAGAGAGCAGGAGTAAGATCAGAATGTCAGACTCTATATGTATGCATCTGCTCATTCATTTATGAAGTTTGACAAATCTTTTAGTTTACACTAATGTTACATATTCATATGTTACTGGAATACACAAATACAACATTCCTGAGCAGATAATTTCCTTATTCAGTTAAGTTGTTGTAATGTTTCATCTTGATTTTCAACTGGACAGGATTGAGAGATGTTTAGTGTACCAGACGAGATTTGCTGAGTTCAGGGTGGTATGGCTGTAGACTGTTCAGTGTATCAGTAAAACTTTATGTGAGTTCTTTTTTTTTTTTTTTTTTTTGCCAGTCCTGGGCCTTGGACTCAGGGTCTGAGCACTGTCTCTGGCTTCTTTTTGCTCAAGACTAGCACTCTGCCACTTGAGCTACAGCTCCCCTTCTGGACACATTCTATATATGTGGTGCTGAGGGATGGAAACCAGAGCTTCATGTATAGAAGGCAAGCACTGTTGCCACTAGGCCATATTCCTAGCCCCTTTATGTGAGTTCATGAGCTTGATTTCAAACACCATTGACACAAAGAGCAGCTTAGGGATATGCGATTCTTGAATGTGGATGACACCATTCAAAAGACTAGGAAGCCAGGTAAAACAGAAATGGAAGTAAAGAAAATGGGCTTGAATGCCAAAATTCCATTTTTCTGAGATTGTGCCTCTATTTGATGGTCATAATCTATGGTCATCAGCCTCCAGATTCATCACCCCAAATTTTGTTATAAAGTTGATGTATCTAGGGGTTATAGTTACATGATTGTAATAACTAGACAGTGTCTATAAATCTACAAATAAACCCAATAGACAATAAAAGACAAATAATTACAGCTGGACATGATTAATTAAACATCAATCTAAGCATTTGCACAGTGAGAACAAGGGAGGATATTCTTAAGAGACGATTACAAGGACTTAATAGCTATGTGCAAAAGTCCATATAAAAAGATAAATTTCTTCATCTTTTTGATGTGAAGTCAAACTAGTGTCTCTCCAGGAAGCTTCTAGGCCTTCAGTCTCGTATTGGGACTGCATTATATTTTTTCCCTGCCCTTTCTTCTGAAGCTTCTAGAAGCTACTAGATTATATGCTTATTCCAGAGCCTAATAATGTTAGACAACTCAGCCTTCAATACTCCCAGTTTATCCATATACATATATACACTACATATTGATGTATATATAACATACATATATACACATATGTATATATACATGTTATGCTAATGTATGTTGATATATGAATATATGCACATACATACTTACTAAACTCAATGAAATAAAATTTGAATATGGTGTAAGATAGCACATGTGTGAAGAAAAATGTTTTAAATTGTTATTATTACTGCAATATTCAATTCATATCCAAATAATTTTAGTCTCTCAATAATAAGGATGTAAGAGTAAGGATAGAGTTGTACATGATCATCCATGCTTGTTATCCCAGATACTCAAGAGATAGGTCTCAAGATAATAGAGGTTTAAAACCAGCCCAAGCCAAATGCAAGCAATCAACATTTATTTATGCAATGGAATGTGATCCTGTTCCTACAGAAAGGAGGATAGGTGCATGGGACTGGCTTTGAGCAAAGATGCAAGATGCTATCCACAAAAGAAGAAAAGCAATAAAAAGGGATGGGAAGATGGCTATATTTCTTAGTCATCACAAAGTGGTGGGTAGAAATACCAGTACTTCCCAAAGAAGAAAAAATAAGTCTATTTTACATAGTATAAGCAAACTTGATAGTTTTGTAGAAAGTATGCCAAACAAATTGAGTAGCACCAAAATATATAGCAAATGAAATTGATATTTTAAATCTAAACCACTTATTGCTTTGAAAATAGTAATTATTATGTCTGTGTGTCTGTGTGTATATGTACATGTGTGTTTATGTATATGATTAAAAGATGGTGAATACTATGAGATTATTATAGATGGCATTCCTATTTTAAAATCTTTAAGAAGGCTAGAGGCTCAAGTATATAGTGCTAATCACAGTGCATACCATTGTTTTCAGGAGTTAATGATCCGTTGTCAAGGTTCTTACAATGGCTACTCTCATGTATATGGACCCCAGTAAAATCTTGAGGTGTCAAATTCTTGGGATGGTCACTTATTCTTGAACCACACCACTTTCCCTTCTCAATGGTGTGATTTTATGCTATTCCTGATTAACTTTGAACCAGTTTGTTTATCATTATTATTTTTTTTTATTAATTGGACATAAATTTTTTTACAAGGTGTTGTTCAAAGAGGGTGCAGTTACATAGTAGGGCAGTGTGTAGATTTCTTGTGATATCTTACGACCTGTTTTTCTATCCCTTGTCTAGGTCAGGTTGACATATATGCAATATACAATGTATCAAGAACATATACAGTATTCACAGACTTGGTCTATACTGTCTCTCCGTCTCCCTTTCTTAACAGTCATATATCAGGGAGATCATGCCCCTTTGTTTTCTGTGTTCTAGGCTTGTCTCACTCAACATTATTTGTTCGAGTTCTGTCCATTTCCCTGCGAATAACAGTATTTCACCATTCCTAATCGCTATGTAGTATTCCATTGTGTATAAGTACCATATTTTTTGGATCCATTCGTCTGTGGAGGGGCATCAGGGTTGTTTCCTTATTTTGGCTATTGTGAATTGTGCCGCGATAAACATGGAAGTACAAATGCCTTTTTGATATCTTGGATTTTGCTGTTTATGATAGATGCCTAGGAGTGGTATGGCTGGGTCATAGGGTAGGTCTATATTGAGCTTTTTGAGAAACCTCCATACTGTTCTCCAAAGTGGTTGTACTAATTTACACTCCCACCAACAATGGAGAAGGGTTCCTCTTTCCCCACAGCCCCTCCAGCATTTGTTGTTTCCTGAGTTCAGAGTATAGGCCATTCTAACTGGGGTGAGGTGGTATCTCAGTGTTGTTTTTATTTGCATTTCCTTTACTAGCAGGGATGTTGAGCATTTCCTCATATGTTTCTTTGCCATTTTTATATCTTCTCTTGTGAAGTCTCTCTTTAGCTCTTTTGCCCATTTCCTAATAGGTTTATTGGTCTTGGAGGGGCTTATTTTTTTGAGTTCTCTGTAGATGACCGATATCAGGCCTTTGTCTGTTGCTATGCTGGTAAATATCCTTTCCCATATCGTTGGCTGTCTTTCTATTTTGGTGGTTATGTCCTTAGCTGTGCAGAAACTTTTTAATTTGTAGTAGTCCCATTTGTCAAGTCTTTCTCCTATTTGTTGTGCCCCTGGGACTCTATTCAGGAAGTTCATTCCTGTGCCTATAAGTTCTAGTGTTTTTCCTACTCTGTCCTTCAGTAGTTTCAAGGATTCAGGTCTGATGTTGAGGTCCTTGATCCATTTTGAGTTGATCTTGGTGCATGGTGATAGGCTTGGGTCTACTTTGAGTTTTCTGCATATGGCTGCCCAGTTCTCCCAGCACCAGTAGTTGAAGAGGCTATGTTTATTCCATGGTATGTCTTTAGCTCCATTGTCGAATATCAGTTGGCTGTAAGAGTGTGGTTTTATTTCTGGGTCTTCAGTTCTAATCCATTGGTCTTCCGATCTGTTTTTATACCAATAGCATGCTGTTTTTGTTATGATGGCCTTGTAGTAGAGCTTGAAGTCTGGTATTGTGATACCTCCTGCACTGCTTTTTTTGCCTAGAATTGCTTTGGCTATTCTAGGATTTTTGCTGTTCCATATGAATTTATGGATTGGTTTCTCTATTTCAGTGAAGAATGTGGCTGGGATTTTGATAGGCATTGCACTGAATTTGTATAACAATTTGGGCAATATGGTCATTTTCACTATATTGATTCTGCCTACCCATGAGCATGGGAGGTCTTTCCATCTCCTTGTGTCTTCTTTGATTTCCCTTATTAAATTTTTGTAGTTTTCATTGAATAGTTCCGTCACGTCCTTGGTTAAGTTGATCCCTAGGTACTTTATTATTTTTTTGGCTACTGTAAATGGAATTGTTTCCATAATTTCCTTTTCTGTTTGTCTATTGCTGGTGTACAGAAAAGCTGCTGACTTTTGTGGGTTGATTTTGTATCCTGCTACTTTGCCAAATTGGTTTATTAGGTGTAGGAGTTTGGGTACTGAGTTTTTTGGGTCCATCAGATATAAGATCATGTCGTCTGTGAATAGGGATATCTTGATTTCTTCCTTGCCGATGTGGATCCCTTTGATGTCCTCCTCTTGCCTTATTGCTATGGCTAGGGATTCCAGCACTATGTTGAACAGAAGTGGGGAGAGTGGGCATCCTTGTCTTGTTCCTGAGTTTAGAGGGAATGATTTAAGTTTCTCTCCATTTAATATGATATTAGCAGTTGGTCTGTTGTATATGGCTTTTATTGTTTTGAGGAATGTTCCATCTATTCCTGTTCTCTCCAAAGCTTTTAATAGGTATGGATGTTGTATTTTGTCGAAGGCTTTTTGGGCATCGACTGAGATAACAATGTGATTCTTGATTTTAGTTCTGTTTATGTGGTGAATTACGTTGATTGATTTACGGATGTTGAACCATCCTTGTGACTGTGGGATGAAGCCTACTTGGTCATGATGTATGATTTTCTTGATCAGTTTCTGGATCCTATTAGCTAATATTTTATTGAGGAGCTTTGCATCTGTGTTCATTAGTGATATTGGTCTGTAGTTCTCTTTTTTTGTTGGATCTTTGCCTGGTTTGGGAATGAGTATGATATTAGCTTCATAGAATGAGTTTGGGATTTCTCCCTCTGTTTCTATTTCGCGGAAGAGTTTGAGGAGTATTGAAATTAGCTCCTCACTAAAGGTTTTGTAGAATTCGTTGGTAAATCTATCTGGGCCTGGGCTTTTCTTAGTAGGGAGGTTCTTGATTACCTCCTGTATCTCACCGTAATGTTTATCATTATTTTTATAAAATTTTATAACCACTACATAGTAGTACTTAAGTAGAAAAACCACACAAGGTGAGCTAATAAACACAATTGTTTTGATTAATCTTACTTAAATTTCTAAATTATACTTACATATAACTAAGAAGCTCCAGAGGTTTTTTGATATGCCTACAAATGAAATCACCAAATTCAAACTTATTAATCCATAATCTTACGTATCTGTAAAGATTTGTGAAGGAATACTATAAATTTACCTTCAAAATTCTGTATCTATAATAAGTTATTCATTTGGATGTCTCTAATATAACAGGAAAGCACACAATAGCTACTGTCCAGAAGAGACTTTGATTATGTTTTAAAGCTTCTATTTATAGCACTAGCATTTGTAATTTGTGTTAATTTTTAGATAAAATTTCTTATTTTTGGGTAGAAATTTGCTTCTATCATTGCTATTATTTCATTTCTTTCACATTTAAAAATACTATTTAAGATGGTTCCATTTTGCTTCACTAGTTAAAATTGGCTTTATTGCTTTGAGTTTTGAATATAATCTTTAAGCTTCAGTAGGCTTGTGCGAGTTTCTTCTCTCTGAAATCTCATGTTCCTTCTTTCATTTGTGTAATTACTTGAGATAAGAATGGTGATAAAAATGAACTGTTTAGGGCTTTTTTGTTCTTAAAACTGAAGAAAAATGTTGTGTCTAAGAAAAAATACCTACATAGCTATGTAGGATATTTTATTTATGGCCCGTAGAATTCACAGGACTTTGCTTTCAGTAATATCATGATCTCTTGAGTTGTACTGCAATCTTCAACTCAGCTGACTTTATTTCTTCCTGTACTGCTTGCAACTCTGCTAACATGAAATTTATAGCTTGAAGCAAGTATTGGCATTATTCTTTGAATTACTACTATGGCAGGAAAATATAAGTGATAGAATGAGAATTTTCAGTAGTGGACTCTGTCACACTTCATAACTTATAACATATCCTTTTTTTGATCCTGATACATGATAAACAAAAGCTTTTAGTTGAACTCTAAAATAAACTAATAGATGTAATTAAACATATACATTACTAAATAAATATGTTTTCCTTATAGTCTAAATAACAGCATCCCACTAATGAGTGCATCTTTGAACCATTCAAATTTAAGATCATATATAACATAAAGATACACATATAATCAAATTCTCTACTATTATTTGCATAATTGCAGACATGTTTTTGTTTATGTGGAGTGTACATGTTGTTTCTACTACAGGTGAACACAAGCTAATTTCAAGATACCACTCTGCAGTTGACAGACATAAAATGAACTGAATTAGTCTGAACTCTGATAAAACTAGCATCATTCAAGGGAAACTATCAAGAAAAATTAGAAAAGTACAGAGTGAATTTGAAATAAGACTGTTCCATTAGTCTAAACAATAACACAACTAGCATCCTTAAAGGGGAAATATCAAGAAAAATGAGAAAAGTACAGAGTGAATTTGAGAGTAGACTGAATCCATAAACTCAGAATCACTTCAGATTATGAGAAACTGGGAAACAGGCTGAGAAAATCAGAGATTCTTCAAGAAAATTCAGAACAGGTGACCCCTTGTTTATCAAAAAAAAAATGCTCTTTAGCAAAAGCAAGTTAAACAAAAATGTATGTTTTGTGATTCACAAAGATCTTACATGTCCCAGTACAAAAAATAGACAAACATCAGATTATACATAAAAAATAAATTATTTATCCCAAGCTTCTACTGTGAGCAACCAAAGAAGGCTAACCTGTCTATACTCACTGGGCTAAGGCAGTGCTTGCCTGCTTCCAGCCAATTACCTGCAAGAGGACACACAAAACCATCCCACACCTAAATGATAATGCTCTGTGTTTTCTTGTCTTTTCACTCCGGAGGAAGGCGCATCCTTTAAAAGCTAATTTTGATCTCTCTCTCTCTCTCTCTCTCTCTCTCTCTCTCTCTCTCTCTCTCTCTCTCTCTCAGCTCTATTTGCTCATATTCATTCATTTTAGATTCTTAAACATTCAGAAACATTTTTCCCTCACTTTATAGAATTCATACTATAATTGAGTGTCATACCCAAAGGGACCTCTTGCACCCTGTAGTAGTCAGAATTAGGTCTCTGAATTCTGCTTTTTTTTTCTTTTTTTTCATTGAGCCCTTTGGCTATGTGTTCCTGATTTGGTGGTCAGTTTTCATTATCTGTTTAGTTATTCCATTCTATCTGGCATTCTTGGTGTAATCAGTTATTATTTTTAACTTTTTTCTGTTATTACTTTATGTTTGTTCTATTGATTGGGCTCGTGATAAGAAATATGGAATATGTTATACAACTACTAAATAAAACTAAACTTGTTACTATAAGATTTATCTTATGAGAAATAATAATAGTCTTATGGCTAGTGAGTTGGGCTCTTTTGGCCTTGGTTGGACTGAAACATATTACAGAAACTATGCAAGTTACTTTTCTTGCTATTTCCAGAGTTCAAAGTGATATCTCATTTCGTTCTACCAAGAACTTGATGTTTTCTGTGCTTGTCCCTTCACCATAGAGTTTCCATGGTGATATAACTATATTGAGAATGTTTTGTGATATCGTAGGCAATGGAGATAACTAATGAGCAGTTCATTAACAGGATGTGAGTATGGATGTGAGGATGGAAATAACTAATGAAAAGTTCATTAACAGTGAGGATGTGAGTATCGAGACTTCCCTGGCTTATTCATCCTTCATGACTGAGAAAGTAAGCAAGGAATATGACAGACAAAGAAAGGGTAAAAATGTCCATTGGTTATACAAAAGTAGAACTTTGCATACAAACTCTCTTCCAAAGATGAGTAGTAGGCTTCGGTAGGCAACTTGGCTCCAAAAGGAGCCAGGTTTGGCTCAATTACTTTCTGCTTTACTATCTTCCCCACATTTCTAAGACTAGACAATAAAAGCCCAAATATGTTTTTCAGCCAAGCTTATGGAACATTTAACCTTTACTAAGACTGTTTTCAAATTTCCCATGAAAACAACCTCCAATTAGAATATATCTGAAATGATTTTACACTATAATGAATCCAAGATTCCCAGCCAGCTACTGAGTTTGATCAATTATAGAGGGGGGTGTTTATGGCATCCTCATGCTTATGGCAAGATCTGAATAAAATTATTTTTGTTTGCTCTTCTTGGGTAATCATTCCGTTTTTGTCTACAGAGTCCCACTAGCAATTGTATACTGGAAAGAAGCTTCTTATTATATTCCTGAAATATTTGGGGCATGTGAGAAAGGATAGAGTGATTTTTCTTAGAATACAACAAATGGTAACACCCTCGTACATAGAATATTTAAACATAAAGTCCACTGGGGAAGGTCATGCAGCGAGTTTCCTTGTCCCAGATAACAGTGGGAAAATAGCTTTAAAATATAGGAAGTTTTTTAAAATTGTGATATAACAGGCAAACACTAATTGATGGCTAGATACTTAACAACTGAGCAGAATTTGGACTCTGTTCCCATTTGACAGATGTAATATGCAATTAAGAGCGGATGTGGATTATTAGTTTGAAAGTTCTTTACTATCAAAGATTTCTGTGAACACAGCACTTTAAGAAAGTCATTAGCTCTGCCTAAATTTCCTTTTTCATGTTTTTAAAGTTCTCATCATAGAGGTCTTTCACTTCTTTGCTTAAGGTTATTCCTAAGTATTTTATGTTTTTTGAGGCTATTGCAGAAGGAGTTGTTTTCCTGATTTCAGACTTGCTCTTTGGGTTGTTGACATATAGAAAAGCCATTTGTTTTTGCAGTATGGAGGTTCCTCAGAAGGCTAAACAGAGAGCTCCCCTATGACCCAGCAGCCCAACTTTTGAGTATCTACCCAAAAGGTTACTAGCAAGACCACACTAAAGCCACCAGCACAACTATTTTCATCGAAACACAATTTGTCATTGCTAAAATATGGAACCAACCCAGATGCCCCTAAGTAAATGAGTGGATCAGGAAAATGTGGTATATATACACATTGGAATTATATGCCTCTATCAGAAAGAATGACACTGCCCCATTAGTAAAGAATTGGAAGGACTTAGAAAAAACAATCATACTAAGTGAAGTGATCCAGACCCAAAAAACATGGACTCTATGGTTTCCTTCGTAGAGAATAACTAGTACATGTGTAGCATAGTCAAGCAAAAGATCACAATAGCCCAATAGCCTATATGAACGTGAACTCCAAGTTATGGAAACAAGTGGTATATCATTGTAATTATTTTCGCCATGCCATGTGAAACTGTACCTTTTTTTCTCTCATATTCCCTTCCTGTAGATTTTCTCCTGCTATCACTGCATCAGATCTTAGTACCCTGGATACTGTAGATACATATATTGGAACTAGGGAAGTGAAAGGGAATATCAAAATTGAGAGAGAAAGGATAAAAAGACAAACCATTGCAAAAGCAATACTTGCAAAACCATTTTGTATAAACCAACTATGCAACTTATGGGGGGCGAGAGGGAAATGGGGAAGGGGGAAGCAGAGGGAAAATGAGGGAACAAGTTCCTTACGTATGAAATTGTAACCCTTCTGTACTTCACTTTGACAATAAAGAAGAAAAAGGAAAAAAAGAAAGTCACTAAAGTTAGAAAGATTAAGTAACAGTGGTTATATTCATTTGGAATTGTGAATGGTGTTTATTATTAGTATACTGCTTCTGAAGTAGAAACTCAACTTTTAAGTCTACTTACATTTTCCCATCCTTGTGCCCTGAGTTAACCCTAAAGAATGGAAGAAATTGATGAGTATGATTTAAACAGCATCAAACAAATAGGAGAACAAGATCTGTGTGTAATTGCATTAGCTCATCAATCTAAGTACTTTTCTAAAAAAATGAAATTCAACAGAATGTCTTCTGTAAGTAATGTGCTCAGACTTATGTAACATTTATCAGATGTAACTTTTACAAAACCTTTTCCAAAACTAAAAAAAAAAATAGATTTTTTTTCCACATCCTTGAACAACACTTCACCCCATGGAAACCAAATATCTTTGTGTTTAGTGAACTTAATCCACTGAACAGTATTTTTACAGATATTTCCATTTGTATTTGAACTATGTTTTAAGCTTTAGAATAAATTTCAGCACTAAAATTTTTGAAAATGTCTTTGTCATTCAGTTATGAGTACAGAATTGAGTAGAATACATTTTTATTGCACACATTTCTATAGAGCATTCAGATCATTTGCTAAGCATTTAAGCTCTTAAATTTTGATATTGTTTTAACTAAATTGTGTGCTGCTGAGTTGTTTTATATATATAGTCATACACATTTGTGATTAGTAATTTATTTTTATTTATTAAATATATTACTTCTTCATATGGATGCTATATGATTTTTAAATGAATGTCCTAATTTCCTAACTTTAGCTTTTCAGTTAAACATAGGAGGAATCCTCACTTTCAATTGTAAATCAATTGACAAGTATTCTCCATCTTCTATTTTAAGTCCAGCATGAAGAAAAGAAAATGAGAAAATTATAACTCTGTTAGCTCTGGCATCCATTCTTCAGCAAGATTATATTTAAGGACACAGCATGGTGACATACACCTGTAATCCCAGAAATGGTGAGACAGAGGCACCCGAGCTATAAGTTGGAGAATAGCTGGGGCTATTATGTTTCAGACTAAATTAGACACTTGAGAAATGGTGTCTCAAAAACAATTATATTTGCTTAAGTCAAAACATAAAGACTCAAAGCTATATAATAAGTAAAACCATAATCTCTGTTTTTCAAGCTGATGTTGGTGTTAATATTATTCATATAGTTGATTATACCATATTTTGCCTGGTTCTGCTTGAATTCAGTTCTTTTTTTATAATGAACATCCAATTAAAAACAAAAGCATTCAACATTCATATTATGAATTTTTTCATAGCACCTTGATTCACTTGTACATTAGTATTAGAATGAATGTTAAAGTACTTATTGATGAAGTTACTTTTTCCTGCACTACTATACTTCTAAGATTTATATGAAATATCCAAAACTCCGAGGTTAAGAATAGTGCCATAATGTGTTTTGGTTGGTGAGAATATTGGTCACAGAAAAGCGTATTTGGAGAAAGAGTGGCTGTGAAATCATGACACAGTTGTGTACATCATGAATTTGCATCCTACTTGCTAATTTCTACCCTGGACTCAGAAAAATATTCCAACTGTACCTCAGTTATGGCATTCTTTCTTCTATGGTAGAATATGGATAGATCAACACATAAATGATTATGCTGAAGAGAGTCCCATTTTAAACCAATTTTATCTCTATGTTTTTAGTAAAATTGCATAAGCAGTTACTTTCTGATTAACTACAAGTTTTATTGTGGAATTTGTGCTATTTTATTTCTATCTCATGAAACATATGTTTGTTACAAAAGACTTATCTATTGTAATAAAAATCAAGTCATGCATGTTAGCAATTAGAATAGGTTTTCTAAACATTACACTGATTTTATCACATTCTCTTTATAATTTGACTCAAAGTTGAAGCCAAATACAAAGTTAAAGCTGATACATCTTTTCTGGGAAGGTGTAGAGTTCACATGTGTAAAAGTTCCACTCATGACATACTGGTGGAAGCACATTTCTTTGTTTTCAAATATATATCATCAAATTAAATACATTAGCTATGTCCCTAAGTTATTCCCTGTATTCTCTTGTATCTCATATGAGGATTCTAGAACTAAAAGACTAGCTAGCTAGCTAACTATCTCTATATATACATTGTTTTTATATATATATACATATATAAGCATATATACACACTTATATACACACAATTAGATCTATATAGGTTTATAATTGTGTGACAACTTGTGGGGATTTCCAGGGGAAAGAAGATTAGAAGGTGAACAACGCCAAAATACATCACATATGTGAATGAACATGACATAATGAAACTCACAGAAAGGTCTTGAATAATTGGGGCTAGAGGAGTTAAAGAAACATATCAAGATGTTTAATGTGATTAATATCATGTATATACATATCTGAAATACCATGATTAAACTTTTTTGAGCACTTTAACATACACATAGAAGAAGTGTATTTCTAAGATACAGACCACAGTGAGATGGATAAGAGGAAACTGGAACGGAGGAAAAGTGAGAATATGTTCAAAATACTTTGTATATCAATAGAGGCTGGCTTGGGGAGGGAGAACATGGGGTGATGGAAAGAACAGGGAGGGGCTTGGTCTAACACAAGTTCCCTGTTTAAATGAACCAGTCTGATTGAAATCCCTCTGTACAACTAACTGATGATAGTGAAAACAGTATGGGAAAACTAATATCCATTTTGAATGAACTCTTTTTCAGATTTAATGATTGTGACACAGAACTGCTTTAAACATAAATGAGAGGCATGGATTTAAGTTTGAAGATGGAATTCTGAAAGAGAATGAAATGTTCATCATTGGTAAGAGGACAAGCAGGACTACCTCCAAAATCATAATTTTCTTATTGACCAGAGGGCACCAAACATCAAAATAAATGATGCCATAACTTCCTTCTGAGAACTAATTGTTCCCATTCAGAGAGAGGGGCAGAAAGACAAAAGTCATCACTCCTTTTACCAACTACTTAGAAGATAAATGAGGAATACCATGTTAGAATGGGCAGGTGAGATCTGTAGTCACAAGCAAGTTATTTTACCCACAAGTTTTTCACGAGTTATGAGACCCATTTTTAGATAACAAAAAGTTTTACAATTGACTGTAATTTTAGTCACACGTATGGGTGAATATGAATAACATGCATTTGAATACATGAAAATGTAAATTTTATGGCATGCAAATTACATCTTATTAATGGTGTTTAAATACGTATAGAGATGAAAAATGGGATTAGAATTATATCCTCTTAAGATAATTGTTCAGTAGAAGACTAAGATAACAATTCACACATAAATATTTAACCTAAAAAATATGTGCTGGTATAGAGAGTGGAAAATGCTAGGGTTTTTTAAAGGAATTTGAAAGAAAGCAAAATAGCAAAAAAATACTGAGACTACATGATTCATAATGCCCCTGTTAACTTACACACATTAAAGCTCATGTGACACAGGTAGTGAGGCCACAGAACCTCCCTAGATAAAATCCCTTTTTCAATTTAATTTACAATTGATATTTCCCTTGAAATACTCATTTAGTACAGAAAGTGGTTTTTTTCACTTGAGAGGAGTCTTTGTGTAGGTATGTTCATAAACCATCACATATCCATAATTTCACATTTGAATAGGAAGAAAGAGATAGGAAGATACAAAGATAAGAAAGTTGTGGTGCAATATTTCAGTTCTTTATCACTATGGGATGTCTTTTCCTTGTCATGGGGGAACCAAATTTTCCATGTATCCTTTACCAAAAGAGCTTATTTTCACAAGTTGAAAACAAATTCCCAACTAATACAAAATTCAATATATGTCAGGGAGTGGTTTGAAGTGGCTGAATATATATTTGGGATATATTCTTGTATATTAAGTAATCTTTTATAGTTTGCTCATGTAACTACTAAAGCTAAAATGTTAGGAATTTTTCTAGAATTAAGGAATAGTTGACAATATTTTAGCCACTTGTTTTGACGTGTAGTCATGTAAAATGTTACATTGGTGAAAAAGTGCTGGTATGTAAATAGACACCTGACACATAGATATGGTAGTATATATAAACTATAAGCAAGGTGAGTTTGAACACATGAAGTAAAATAAAAGCACCAAACATATCTGATGTCCTGTGAATAATATTTCCAGCTTACTTCATTCTTTAAGCCATTAGTATCTCAGAGTCTACTGGCAAAGCTTTTGCAGGTGTGGATTAAAATGGATGGAGGATTATAGGCAAATGTTTTGAAGAAAAAGGTCATTAATATTTTGTCTTGGGACATTTTAGTTTGGATCGCAGTTCTAACAAGAGAACAAGGTCCCTGGTGAAAATCATTTGAGAGAGTAAACAGTTTTCTCTGTATATATTGCCCTTGGGTTTATTCCAGACTGCAGCCAGATGTCTAGTTTAAGATTTAGATCAATTGGGAAAGAATATGATTAATCCAGGAATCCCAATGTTACTTATGAACAAAACAAAACAAAATCAAAGCTTATTTTGTGTAAATGATGACATGTGTAGAAGAGCACTTTTCTGTGTGTAGTCTGAAGCACAGGGCATCAAAAATGAACACACACAACGAACAAAAGCTCTTCAGTAAAATGGAAGAAAGTGCTGGTGAGGTCTGATAATTAAGACTCTTTATTTTTGTGTCCAGTCAAAAGCTAAAAAGCATATACAATATTAGCTAATTCTATACTTACATTATAGTATTAAATGCTTTTTGATCTTTAAGAATAGTTTTCAGGATTGCAGAAATATGTATAAGCATGAAATGAAAATTTCTTGTATTTCCACCATCATCACCACTTTCTGTATATCTTGAAAACTTGCAGTTCTGTTCAACATTCTTTACAATTTTAGAATTATGGAAATGTGGTTATTACTAAATTTCACTATTTTTATAGGGTGCTCTGTGCTCTATTGGAATTTTAGAGGTTTTTCCAAGTAGGTAACAACGTATCTGCCACTGCTGTATTCTTAGAATAAAATGGGTTTTACCAACTTATATAATCTTGAGCCTTAACACTACTGAAGCCTGAAATCATAATATTCATGTTTTCTATTCCCTATTGGACTTTAATTGTTGTTGTTTCAGGCAAGTCATATGTTTAGCATCTTACCAAATAACCTTTACATTTTTTGTTATATCAGTTAAAATGTACATTCAAAGTCCCTCTGTATTTTTATTGGCTTCATTTTTCTTTATATAAATAAATATTCTATTTTAGAGTAGTGGCAGAATTTATTAGCCTATAAAAGGACATATTGACGTCTTCCAATGATGATGAAGACAAGTCCACACATTTTTGCGTGGATTTTTGTGTGCCAATTGTTTTCAACTCATTTACTAAAAAATCTAAAAGAATTATTGCAGGGATATTTAGTAAGACTAATTTTAGTTTTCCTTGAAGTTGCCAAACTCTCTTCCAAAATATGTACCGTATTTTATATTTTGTCCAATAATGAGTGAAACCTCACTCCTGTATGGCTTAATAATGATTGATATTGGAGATTTCAGATAAACTACATAACCAGATAATTGTCTTCAATTGTTATTTATTTTGTAATACTAAGTAAATGATGATCTTGCATGCTTTACATATGCTTAACTTACCATCTCTGTATCTTCTTTTTCTAACCTCCTTGTTTACTTGTTTTGCAATGGTTATTTCTCAAGTGTAGTCTTGCTTCTTATCTATGTGTTCAACTGTACTGTAATCTGCCTATTTTAACCTTCCCATCATAGCTGAGATAACAGTTATATGACTGAAAAGAGAGTTCTCCTGAACTTTTCTGTCCAGGCTGGCCTGCTATTGTGATCCTCTGAATCTCAGCTTCCTATGTAGCTAGTATTATAGGCTTGATCCACTGCTGTCCATAGTTTTTGATGTGATGTATACACACATACACACACACACACACACACATATGTGTATATATATATATATGATATTTTGGCTAGAATTATACTTGTCTCTATCTTTTGTTTTCTTCCCATTAATGATACAACAGGGTTTGAACTCAGGATCTGATGCTTGCTAGGAGTATGTTTTATACTACAAGACATTCCATTTCAATTTTGTGCTATTTCTTCTGAAGACAGAATCACATTTCCTGTCAATGTGTTTTAATCATATTGCAGGTAGTTTAGGCTTCCTGTTATAGCTAGGATGATGGATGTGCTACATTATGTCCAGCTTCTTCACCTGAAATGAAATCTCATGAACATGTCTACCCAAATCTTCCCAGGAACCATAATAATCCAGATTTCAGCCTTCCAAGAAGCCAACATTACAGATGTGGAGCCCCATACCTAGCGATGAGTTGAGAAGACCACACAAACATTTCCAACTGGCTGATCTCGAACCATGACTCTCTGCATTCAGGCTTCAAAATAGCTAGGACTGCAGGCATTACAAATGACAACTTGTTCTTTTTCTACTTTAAAACTAAATAGTTTATGTTACTGTTGAAGAGTACATTAAATTTCAATCTTTTATTATCAAAGTGATGTACAGAGGGATTGCATTTTCATATGTAAGACAACGGGTACATTTCTTGTACTATTTGTTACCTCCTTCCTCATTCCCCATTCCCCCCCTAATAATTTGAATTCTTTTTTTTCTTTATTAATTAAATTTTGTTGACATGGTGTTGTGCAAAACAGTTACATATTAGGACAGTGAGTACATTTCTTGTGATATCTTACACCCTCATTTTTCTTTCCCTTCCCTAGAACAGGTAGGCATATATACAATACCCACGGTACCAAAAACATATACAGTAGCCACATGTCATAGGCCAAAGGAAATTCACCTAGAACTTTAAATATAATGTGAACAATAGTGTTTGCTTATCCTTGTCTTATATGATCATACATACATAGCTTTTGAGCTATTGTGATCCACTGAGAGTTCTATTTTAGACATTTTTATGTTTAGTAGTTGTTTGGTTTTAGTTACATAATGTAAGGTCGCTGACCCGAACCTGTGGGAAATACCATTTGACAAGAAGTGTTTTGTTTTGCAGACCTGGTATCTACTGACCAAGAATTTGAATTCTTGATTCCTTCAGGATTCTATTCTACAAAAGAGCTAATGCAAAATCAGTAATTAAGAGAAATTATATAATCTATAAGCTTTCTTGAGGTATTAATTCTTATAAAGTTGTAGTATTAAGAAAGAGGGGAGGGCTGGGAATATGGCCTAGTGGCAAGAGTGCTTGCCTCCTACACATGAAGCTCTCAGTTCGATTCCCCAGCACCACATATATGGAAAATGGCCAGAAGAGGCGCTGTGGCTCAGGTGGCAGAGTGCTAGCCTTGAGTGAGAAGAAGCCAGGGAAGCTGCTCAGGCCCTGAGTCCAAGGCCCAGGACTGGCCAAAAAAAAAAAAAGAGGGGAAAGGTCTATGAATACACAGGAATTTTTAAAATTGTATCTTTTATCATTCTTTTTGACCAATTCCTGTGCAAGTAGAAGTTAGTTTTAGGGGCTTTCACAATAAATAAGACTGATTTCTCTTCTGAAATATTCCACTAAAATGAAATTTAAATTGGACAAAATGTTTACCCACTTTACATATATTTTATTCTCTGTAATAAGTACATTTGTAACTATATCAAAAAATTGATGTGAGATTTAATTGGGGCAAAACAATGGGGTCTTAGTCCATGGAAACAGATTTTTGACACATATCGTTCTTTGTCCATCACATTTTCTTTTCATTACAACACTATCTACCAGTACATGCAAATAAATCAAATTAAAAATAATATATTCAAATGAGATTTTCTATTTGTTACTAACCTCCCAAGTGAATGCTTATATTCATTTGATAGGAAAGAATACTACAATAGAATTGAGTAATATTATAAAAAATAGAAAACTGGTTCTTATGTCACCTAACTCAGGATGACAATTTATTTTAAATGTTCTCTCTCTGTCTCTGTCTTTGTCGCTTTCTCTGTCTCTGTCTGTCTGCCTACCCCTCTCTCTCTCTCCTCCCAATGCCAGTTCATAAAAATAGCGATAAAACTGAACTCAACTTTGAATTGTTAGAGTGTGCATGTAGTATTTTTACTTGCATTGTTTTCAAAGATTATCATCCCTCTTCACTTTATAAGTCATCCAATACTTCCTTATAATTTAGAAGTAAATACAAGTGTTCTTAACCTCTGTCATTAACTCACTGTAACTGTAGCCAGTCATCCTTTGTCTATGATGTACTTATTTTTCATCCTTAAACGCAACATAAAACTGTTCTTCCAGTGGTAACAGTAATTCCAAGAAGTGGTATTAAAATCATCTTAGCATAAAATCTGTACCACCCCAGAAGATGTTTCTCACAGGACTAATTTGATGGTTTTTTGAAGTATCTTTGCATGGTAGAAACTGAAAATCACATATAGATTAATGATACATACAATGTCATAAAACAAATGTACTAGAAATTTCATATAAAGTCAAATCTAGTCAATAGATCATATTATATTTGTTCTATTTTAGGTTAAATATTGTAGAATAGGGGTGTAATACCAAGCTTATTTGACTATCGGTGAAATTATGCTGAAAACTGTACAATGAACGTTTATGTATTATTTTGCATGAAAACAGAAATTTGAATCATTTGAGGTTCATGAAGCATGAAAAATGATAAAAATCATACAATGCAGAAGCTATCAAACCATTTTATAGATTTTTTTAAACAAAACGTTTTTTTAGTTTGTAGTAACTATTTTCCAAGAACATATCCAGTGGGGTATGTAGTACTAACTTGAAAATTAACAATGGCATAAACCACATAGCTTATCTAAATGTCACTAGTTAAAGAATTTCTTAGTTGGATATTTGTATATGTTTAGGTATATATAATTTTATTACATATGTGACTACAAATAACAATACAATCAATATGACTAATAGAGTTTAGTCTACAAAAGCACCGTTTGCAATGGAGCTCCTAGATTTCTATCTGAAGTGCCCTTTAAACCTCTGTAGAACTGAAACTTTGGTCACAAACAGTGGGAAAACTTGTATACTGCTCAATTTCAATCTGTGGCTTAGTAAGCTTTGCTTGATTTTTAAAAAATCAACTTAAAAGAAGACAGGATTCCAGAGACTCTAGTATACAATGATTGTCTTTGGGCTTGTCCTGTGAGAATATATGATTAGAAAATGCTTGTGGTATATTTAATCTGTTTACCTCATGAAGACTTCTGGAAGTACAGAGAGAAACATGGTCAGTGCCCTCTACCCTTTCAAACACTATGCCCCTGATGACCTAAACTCTTACAAACCCTCCAAGATGTTCCATCAAGGAAATTTTTCACTTATGGTCTTTGGAGGAAATTCAGACCCAAACTATAGTAACTAGTACCACCCCCAAGTGCAAAAAGACTTATTAAAAAAGAAGAAAAAAACAAACAAACAACTAAGAAACAAAAAGCAAAAACAAAACAAAACAAAACAAACACAAAAAACTCAGCAACAATACACACACAAATGCGAAGTCTCTAAACATCTCTAATTCATGTCAAATAATACAAAAGAGAGATACCTGAGGTATAAGACTTGAACTTTAGTTGGTGAATACAAAAAAACAATAATAAAACATAGAGGTTCAAAATATTTTCTATAGAAATAAAGACATAAAGAAGAACAGAGACAGATTATTTTCTATATCATTGTTTGCTTTTGTACATGACAATGAAAAAAATTCAAATCATATTTCAAAATATAAAATAATGTGATTTCACCCTAGTCAAACTACTACAAATTATGATATTGCTTACTTTATAATTATATAATCTGACACTTAGAAAACTTTACTTCTGTATAATTTTTCACAATGTCATCATTCTACTTAGTCTAGTTTTTTTAATGTATATACTTGGAAAATTATGGTCTTTTATACAATGTTACATACAGTAAAATTTGTAGGTTCAAAATATTATTATACATAGAATATTTTAAAACTAAAGGTTCATAATAAGGGGGCAACAATTCTAAACCTACATTTTCATTTTTATCCAAATAGACACAGTACTTCTTTTGATATATCATTTTTCCAGTAAGGATAAAACAAGCGATTTTTTGTGTATTATAATAACTATTTTATACATAAGTATATTTGTAATTAGATAATATTAAACTTAATATGTTATAATCATGCATAAAATATTTTCACTATCTCAAGTTTTCTTGTACTTTTATTTCTTAACTTCAATATAATCACAGTAACACTTATTCATCTTTTTAAAATAAGTGCTATTGATAAGCGAACAAAAATCAATGACACTATAATCACTAGATATAGTAACAAATCACAGTTTTGTTAGTCACTAAGAATAAGCTTATAGTTGCCATATTTTTTAATTACTCATAGTTACACATGGAAATGAGAACCATATTAGTAAAGTCAAATTATTATCTCTAGAAATACATTCAAATAACTAATTTAAACCTACATAATCAATCACTGCTGAGTAGGGGATAGATGTGTGCTATTTGCTCCTTTTTTTTTCTTCTTTATTTATATACAAGAAGATCATCAACAATAGAAGCTCCAGTTTCAAATGGCATGTTGAAAGTAATTAAACCAATGGTTTAAGTGATTTACATAACATGGAATTAATTTCACTTAGCATCATCTTATGTGTTCATAAGGGCATAGCTATTAGGCTCTTGTGATCCTCTGCTTTGAGTAGCCTAAACCTGTGATAATTATTTCCTATAAGGGAGACCATAGAATCCATGATTCTTTGGGTCTGACTCACTTCACTTAATATAATTTTTTCCAAGTTCTTCCACTTCCGTTCAAATGGGGCAATGTCATTCTTTCTGATAGAGGCATAAAAGTCCATTGTGTATATGAACCGCATTTTCCTTATCCATTTGTCTAAAGGGGCATCTGGTTGGTTCCATATTTTAGCTATGACAAATTGTGCTATGATGAATATTGTTGTGCTGGTGGCTTTAGTGTGTTCTTGTTTGTGGTTTTTTGGGTAGATGCCCAAAAGTGGAACTGATGGGTTAAAGGGGAGCTCTATGTTTAGCCTTCTGAGGAATCTCCATACCGCTTTCCAGAGTGGTTGAACAAGTTTACATTTCCACCAACAATGAAGTATGGTTCCCTTTGGGCCACATCCACTCCAACATTTATTATTGTTAGTTTATTTTTTTTGTAATGTTAACTTTTTATTATCAAACTGAATTACAGAGAGGTTACAATTTCATACATTAGGCACTGGATACATTTCTTGTACTGTTTGTTACCTCATCCCTCATTTCCCCTCCCCCATGCTCCTTTCCCTTTCCCCACCCATGAGTTGTTCAGTTCAATTACACCAAACAGTTTTGCAAGTATTGATTTGTAGTTGTTTGTCTTTTTTTACCCTGTGTCTCTCCATTATGGTATTCCTTTTCAATTTCCTAGTTCTAATACCAGTATACCCGGTAACCAATATACCCAGATAAGATACAGAGATAGTGTAGGTACAACCACAGGAAGGTGATACAAGAAGATCATCAATAATAGAAGCTAGAGTTACACATGGCACGTTGAAAGTAGTTACAAGCATAACTCTAAATGGTGAAAAACTAAAGCTATTCCCTTTAAAATCAGGAACAAGGCAGGGATGTCCACTCTCTCGCTTCCTCTTCAACATAAAGAATTCCTAGCCAGACCAATTAGGCAAGAAGAAAATATAAAGGGGATCCAAATAGGAAAAGATGAAATTAAACTTACTCTCTTTGCAGATGACATGATGCTATACCGAAAGAACCCCAGAGACTCTACCCCCATGCTACTAGAACTGATCCAAAACTTTGGCAAAGTTGCAGGACATAAAGTAAACCCTCAAAAATCAATGGCCTTCCTCTTTGCTAACCACCTGAAGACTGAGGCTGAAATCAGGAAAGTAACTCCTTTTGCAATAGCCTCAAAAGACATAATATACCTAGGATTAACCTTAACCAAAGAAATGAAAGAACTCTATGATGAGAACTTTAAAAACATGAAAAATGAAATTAAGGCAGAACTAAGGAAATGGAAAAACCTCCCATGCTCCTGGATTGGGAGGATTAATATAATCAAAATGGCAATATGGCCAAAGGCTATCTACAAATTCAAAGCAATACCCATTAATATCCCAACACCATTTTTAATGAAATAGAGGAAACAATCCAGAAATTCATAGGGAACAATAAAAGACCTAGAATAGCAAAAACACTCCTAAGCAGAAAGAACAGTGCTGGAGGAATTACAATACCCAACTTCAAGCGGTATTATAAAGCTATAGTAATTAAAACAGCTTGGTATTGGCACTGGAAAAGGCCTGAAGACTAATAGAACAGAATTGAAGACCCAGAAATGAACCCACAGAACTACGCCTACTTAATCTTTGACAAAGGAGCTAAAACAACAGTTTGGAAGAAAGATAGCCTCTTTAACAAATGGTGCTGTCAAAACTGGTTCAACACATGCAACAAACTAAAACTAGATCCTAAATATCACCCTGCATCAAAATTAATTCCAAATGGATCAAAGGTCTCGAAATCAAAACAGATACCCTGAAACCACTAAAAGACGGAGAAGGAGAAACACTTGGGCTCCTTGGCGCAGGACGGAACTTCCTTAACAAATACCCAGACATGATACAAACCAAAGAACAGTTGGACAAATGGGACTGCATCAAACTGCAGAGCTTCTGCATGGCAAAGGACATAGCTCGCAAGATAAACAGAAAGCCCACAGATTGGGAGAAGATCTTTACCAGTCATTCAATGGACAAAGGCCTCATATCTAAAATATATGCAGATCTAAAAAAATTACCTTACTCCAAAACAAAACCGCAAAGAACCAATAACCCCTTTATGAAGTGGGCTAAAGAGTTAATGAGACTTCTCTGATGAGGAAATGAGAATGGCCAAGAGACATATGAAAAAGTGCTCTACATCACTGGCCATAAAAGAAATGCAAATCAAAACAACATTGAGATTCCATCTTACCCCAGTAAGAATGTCCTATATCAAGAAAACTAACAATAAAAATTGTTGGAGGGGATGTGGCCAAAAGGGAACCCTACTTCATTGCTGGTGGGAATGTAAACTGGTTCAGCCACTCTGGATAGTGGTATGGAGATTCTTCAGAAGGCTAAACATAGAATTCCCCTACGACCCAGCAGACCCACTTTTGGGTATCTATTCAAAAGATCACAAGCAAAATCACACTAAAGCCACCAGCACAACAATGTTCATCACAGCTCAATTTGTCATAGCTAGAATCTGGAACCAACCCAGATGCCCCTCAGTAGACGAATGGATCAGAAAAATGTGGTACATTTACATAATGGAATTTTATGCCTCTATCAGATAGAATGACATTGCCCCATTTTAAGGAAATGGAAGGACTTGGAAAAAGTTATATAAGTGAAGTGAGCCAGACCCAAAGAAACATGGACTCTATGGTCTCCCTTATAGGGGATAATTAGCAAAGGTTTAGGCAAGTCACAGCAGTGGATCACAAGAGCCCAATAGCTACACCCTTATGAACACATAAGATGATGCTAAGTGAAATGAACTCCATGTTATGGAAATGATTGTTCTATCACAGTTGTAACTACTCTCAACATGCCATGTTTAACTGTAGCTTCTATTATTGATGATCTTCTTGTATCACCTTCCTGTGGTTGTACGTACACTATCTCTGTTTCTTATCTGAGTATATTGGAAACCTTGTATACTGGTATTAGAACTAGGAAATTGAAAGGGAATACCAAAATCGAGAGACACAGTGTAAAAAAAGACAAACAACTTCAAACTCAATACTTGCAAAACTGTTTGGTGTAAATGAGCTGAACAACTCATGGGGGGGGGGCAAGGAAACGGGGAGGGGGGAGGGGGAATGAGGGACGAGGTAACAAACAGTACAATAAATGTATCCTATGCCTAATGTATGAAACTGTAACCTCCTTGTAATTCAGTTTGATAATAAATACTTAAAATAAAAAAAATAAAGAAAAAGAAAAAAAATAAGTAAATAACAACACAATTGAAATGTTTCTCCAGAAAATAGAAATGATCATTTCATAATTAATTTGAGTTCAGTTTATATTGATGTCAAGATAGAAAAAAATATGTAAGGCATAAAATTACAAAGTGTTTATTCTCAATTTAAAAAGTGCAAACCTGAAAAAGTATTTGATGCTAACTACAATAATGAATTAAAAATAGTGCAATTTCTTAGGAGGCAATGCCAAAGGTCAATAAAAACAAACACCAGGAAGCAGGCCCTTGAAGGACAGTGGTGATGCAAAGAGGAAAGGGGTAGATAAATAAAAAGAAGAGGGGGAAAACAGTCAAACATCTCATTTATATCCTACAAAACTAGGAAGTTTGAGCAAAGGAATAGATAGGGGAAGGAAGGGTGAGAAGGTCCATAGGGGTGACATTGATCAAGATATATTGCATTCATAAACTGCTTTGATAAACCTCAACTCCTTTGTACAACTACTTAAAGATAATTCAAAAAGTGTACTCCACGAAAAAAATACACAGCTAAATTGGGATTGATTTTTTTCTTTTCATTTTACTTATGGGGTCAAAGGAAGACTTAAAAAGGGAGGGAGGCAGGGTGAACAATGCAATCAGTGTATTTATTATATACTATATGGAAAATGACCTATGTAACTTATGAGCAAGAATGGGAGGGGGAAAATGGTGTAAAGTGAAATGTACTCACTACATAACTTACGAACTGTAAGGCCATCTGTGCATACCTTAACACCTTATTAATAGTCAAGAATTATATGAAAATTCCATTGCTTTTCCATGAATCTTTAGTATACTCTAGCACATTCTTGTAATTTAGCTTGAAAATTCCTTTCATATTATATATTTTAAAATAGAACCATTTTGCTTGTAAATTCTTTGAGTGTGCACAATAGAAGAAAAATTTTACAGTTAAATCTTTAAATCCATCTTACTGATGCTAAGATATAATTTTGTAGACATTATTTGAACATAAAAGTTGAATTTAATAGTAACATTACTACTAATTCATTTTTAATGAAAATCTATTGGTGAGGAAATAATTTGCAACTAGTATCATAGATGGGCTCCAATTTTTTATCATTAAGACAATGATTTAAATGAAGAAGAGAGCGTGAAACTAATATGAAGGGTGTTAAATGAGCTCAAATTCAGAAATAGCAAAATGCTACGTTAGAAATTACAATGTAATGTTTTGAAAAAGGTTAAATGAGCCATTTCTAAATGATTCTTTGAAGTTATATAAAAAAGATTTCCACAAATAACAAAGAAGAATACTTAAAACAGTGAGTGAAAATTAATTTACCAAGTGCTCTGTGATACAAGAAAGTGAAGTGGGGAGCTCATAATTTTTGTCTATGAACTAGTAAGTTAATTTCTCATTCACTTTTAGTGTTGTCTCATTAATATCTTAATTAAATATGTAATGGAATCTGATGAGGCATGATCAGGTTGTGCAGCAAGTTGTCTTTTATGCTCAATTTAAAAGACTGAGAAATAAATGTTCATTTGAGATATGAACTAATAAAAACATTACACCATTTGAGAATTTGCCAATCAATCTTGGCCATGGAAGCAACCATATGTATGTCTTTTCTTGCTTAGTATTTATATAGCTATTTGTCATCTCTGATACACACCAACACAAGTTGAGGCTTTTGATTCTTCTGTATCTTTGAGAGCAGGGGGAAAATGTTCAGATTCATCTCAACTTGGAATTCACTGTGACACAAATAACTCAGTGCCAGAATAAAGATGACCATATTCACCACTTAATCTATGTAATCATTTAGTGATAATAATCACTTGGAATTTAGACTTAAAAGCTTTTATGAATTTTCCTTTATTATGGCATATATAAATCAGACGCTTACAAAATTAATCATCACTACATCAGACAGACAGTTAGACAGATTAATTAACAGATATGAAGAACATCTTAGAGTTGAAACAAGTAATATTGCTTAACTTACAGGTTAATTACGGAAATCTGAGCTACATAAATAATTTGAGCAAAAAGAAGATATTACATCAACATTGCTGCTAAATCTCTAGGGAAAAGTAAAAGAGTATACCCTGGCAATAATATACAATCTCGTATGATCTGGAAGCTAAATAACTCTTAGAGAAGACACGCTTAAATGAGGGCACTACAGTGCTCTGGAGAGACTGTAACTTTCCCAGAGAATTCTTGATGCTTTTTTGGTGAACTATCATTATTCTTTTGGGTGGGTAGTTTTAGTTATTATTGTAACTAAAGACCAATTGACTTTGTCTCCTATATTTCTTCCAATTATATGATGATTCTTCATTAACTTTCTTTTTTTT
This sequence comes from Perognathus longimembris pacificus, assembly GCF_023159225.1. Lineage (NCBI taxonomy): Eukaryota > Metazoa > Chordata > Mammalia > Rodentia > Heteromyidae > Perognathus > Perognathus longimembris. The sequence continues at coordinate 21,532,472 of NC_063172.1, forward strand.
TTTTTTTTTTTTTTTGGCCAGTCCTGGGCCTTGGACTCAGGGCCTGAGCACTGTCCCTGGCTTCTTCCCGCTCAAGGCTAGCACTCTGCCACTTGAGCCACAGCGCCACTTCTGGCCGTTTTCTGTATATGTGGTGCTGGGGAATCGAACCTAGGACCTCGTGTATCCGAGGCAGGCACTCTTGCCACTAGGCTATATCCCCAGCCCACTTCATTAACTTTCTAAAAGCCATTTGTTATTAAACTATAGTGGCATTTGAAAGTGGTGGAAATAACTTTTCTCCATGGAAGTACATAATTATCTTTGTTTATATAAACTTACCATTCTTAAGTAATTCTTTCTCTGGGACCTCTTCTAAGTTTTGAATTCACTCTATTCACACATGCAAAAATTCTGGAATATAGTGAATGTCTTTATATTTATCTTCATATACAGTCATACTATGTGCACAACTATTTCTTTACTACCCCCCTCCATCTGTACCCATTTCTCACTTTGGTCATTGTTTCCTTATCTAGGTATTCCAGTACACTACCAGGTATGAATAGTGAGAGAAGACATCTTTCCTTTTTTTGGTAAACTCAAAAGGAAAGCAAAGAGCTTCTCGTCGTTAAGTTTTATGTTAGAATTAATGTTTTACATTTACTAATCCTAATCACTTTGAGAGAAGTTTTCTTGATGTGTAATTTGCTGGTAGTTTTTGTCATGGTAATTAGCATTTGAGGTTTTGTGAAAATGACTTCCTGTGTATGTTGATACGAAGACAAGAAAAGTTCTTGCTGTTCATCCCTGTGTTGTGGAGAATTTGATAGATTCATTTTCGAAGGATGAAGTAGCTTAGAAAAACTAAAATATGTTTTTAGATTTTGGTGGGTTATATTTGCCAATGTTTGATGAGGATTTTATAACTCTGTTCATGGGAGATATCACCATGTAGCTTTCATCTATTGGAGTCACTTTGTTTAATTTTATTTTTAAGTCAATGCTGTCTTTGTGGAAGGAGTTACAGAATAATCTCTAAATTGTGTATTGTAGATGATATTGCGCATAAATTACATCATTTATAACACAAATACTTAATAGAATTCACCAATGCTACAATGTAGACTGCAAATTCCTTTGTTGAATGGATATGTATAGATAAATCAATGTTTTGGATAGATAAAGAACTAGTTGAGAACTGTGTATTCTCTCATTTAAATTTTTGCAGTTTGTTGGTCTGTAATAGCTAAGTTATCAAATTTGTGGCACAGTTATATGTACTACCATTTAAGAGTTTCCAATTAAATTATGATTGGAAGAGTAACACAATAATGTAATAGAATTGTATGAAATCCATAAAGAGAAAAATAAAAAGAAATTACTCCTGTAGGGAAGTGTTAGAGAAATCTTCAACAAAGAGATAGCATTTGAAAGTTAATTAGGGAGAACCCAAAAATTTGATGTATGTGCCTGCTCTGTCCCAGGAGAAGGAAAGGATAAGCCTGCGCCAAATAAAGAACAAGAAATCAAGGTACTACCATGTGATTTTAATAATGAGTTATTTTGACACAAATCACTTCATAATTGTTAAGAAGAGGACTTGTCTAGATTTAAGCACATAGGTTATATTAAATTTTGTCAAAACATCTGAAACTTACTTTCAATAAGTTCTTTCTAAATTTCAAAGTAACAAAATCCTATTATAAATTCAATCATTGAGTTAAAGTGCAATTAAATACTTTAGTCTTATTCACATGGATCTATAGTCATAACTAAAGAAATGTACTTCCATATTTCAAATGATGTTGTATAAATGTACAGATAGGTGTACATAACGACAAAACAAAGCCAGTGATGGGTAGGTCACTTTTGTAATCCTAGCTATACAGAAGGCTAAGATCAGAGGATCCCAGTTATAAGCACACTTGGCAGATAAATCTGAGTATTTTGTCATCAGTTAATCAGCAAATTGCTAAAATGGGAAGTGTAGCTCCACTGATTCTGTGACAGCAAAAACAGCTAAGCAAGAATGTGAGGCTCTGAGTTCAAGCTCCACTAACTGGCATAAAAAACAATGACATTGAAAGGCATATGGTAGCACAAAAACTTTAGGGGAACATAAAAAGTATTGCCTCTAATGTTTCATTAATGTACTTTTGAGAATATGGAATAAAGATCATGAAAATAATTAGTTATAGGTGATTATTAGTAACTAATCCTTACCATATATTACTTGTTTGAATTGTAGAGATAGAAAGGCAGATATAATTCATAATAGGATTTGCTATTTATGTTTTCAAAATTAAGTTTGCTGGACTTTTTAGCTCATGTTAACTTACTGTCAGTAATGTTTATTAAAATGTGGTGAAATTAAGGAACAAGTATATTAACTGATAAGATTATCATATAATCTCTAATATAAAATGAATATCAAAATAACCACTCTGTATCTGTCTCCACACAATTTCAGGTTCTGATTATATTTACATTATTATGTTGGTGTTCTATAGGATTATTTTAACCATTCATTATTGGAGAAAGTAACAGTAAAAGAAAAGCTGAAAACTAGAGGATTTATATCATTTTTTGGTTTGATGCCTGGCTGAACTGTATGCCTCCGACCCTCACTGTGTCTTCTCACTGTGATTTCCTTGGCCCATCTATGAATATCAACTCTTCTTCTGGGTAATCTAACACTTGCTTATATGGTTTCCCAAACTGTTGGGACCTTGAAGCATGGAAATCTCTGTGTCAATATTATTGAATTAGCAAGATAAACTTAATAGTCTATCATATTGGTAGGTATAAACTGATGACCAGTGCAATTCTGTACCATAACTTCCCTGCCATTGGTGTGAAACTGTAGCTTCTTTTGTTGATGATCCTTCTGTATCCTTTCCTGTGATTGTACTCTTGCTATCACTGTATCTCATCTGAATACACTGGATACTGTATATACTGTTATTAGAACTAGGGAAGTGAAAGGGAATATCAAAATTGAGAGACAAGGGATAAAAAAGACAAACGACTCCAAAAGCAATACTTGCAAAACCATTTGGTGTAAACCAACTGAACAACTCATGGGGGGAGAGGGAACGGGGAAGGAGAGAGGGGGAATGAGGAAGGAGGTAACACACAATACAAGAAATGTACCCAAAGCCTAACGTATGAAACTGTAACCTCTCTGTACATAAAAATTATAAAAAAAATAAAGTTACTGAATAAACAGATAAGGTACAGGCAGAAGAATTGTGTGTTATAATGTCAATGTGATAACTCTACCACTTCTTTGTGGGTATATGTGTTTGTGTGCATATGCATGTGCTGTTTCCATGGCTTAAACTCAGGACCTTGCACTCCTGCTCAGCTCTTTTATTCAGGGGTGATGTCCTGCTACTTGACCTGCAATGGAGACTCCTGTGTGTTTGCTTGTTGATTGAGAAAAGAGTCTTGTGAACTTTTCTGCCCTATCTGGCTTTGAATAATGATCTTCCAATCTCAACCTCCTGAATAGCTAAGATTGCAGATAACCTGAAACAGAAGCACCTTCCTTATTTGAATTTTCTTCTCCTGGTTTCCCTGGCCAAAATCTCAGCAAAAATCAATGGCATATTTTACCTGTGGCATATGTATGAAAGATGTTTGCACTAGGAAACTGTGGAAAGAGAAGGTCAAGAGGAAGAAAAGTGGTGAAGCAATGGAGCAACTGACAAAATTCTTTGAATTACTTCTTGAAATTTCCCTCACAAAAGTCAGCCTGCTTTAAAAAGGAGGACTTAACACAGAAGAAAATTCGAAAGGCAGGTTTGGGAAGTTCCATGAATCACCCTGTTCCCATTCCTTTTGATTGTGTTTCCTTAAATGAATCTTTCATGTACAGATGTGATCATCAGTTAAATCGAGAAAGGTGACAGATGTGGTAGTAAGTTAAATATGGAAAGTTAAATATGGATGACTATGTTATAAAAACAGTAATGTTTTGTTACAGAATACAAAAGATTTCTGGAAATAAATGGTTTCTTATTTCCTAATGGCACGCCTTTATTTCTGAACACTGTGGAAAAAAAGGATGATGTGGACATCGTTTGTAATTTTCCATACCGCTTGCTGTTTATGGTGGGTGTTAAAGATTAGAGAGAAAAATCAGTGTAGGTGAGAGAAATGTTCATTTTTCTTCCTGCTATGAAACTCACCCTGTACGCAATCACATAGCATCCCCTGAATTGACTATCATGTAAGATACCTAACAACATAGGGTATAATGAAATTAAGCAGTGTCATCCCTCATTCAATACGGAAGACTATCCTATTGAGTGACATGTGAATCAATGAAAAGTACTTATTTCAGCAACGATTTTACTGGAAAAATAAATCCAGGTTCTCCAAAAGAAAGCAAGTGATAAAAGAATTGAAGTGCTTAAAAGAAAAAGAAGAAAGTATTTTATTTAGCTAATCACTTTGATGACATGTACATGATTCAATTCTAATTACCATTAATTATGGAGGGAAGTAGCAACAAAAGAAGAAACTAGGCAATGAAGGCTTTACTTAATGCTCAGGCCCTCACATATTATTTTGGAATAATCACAGGCTCTGTTTACAGGAAATGAAGTATACTTTTTGACCTTCGGCTATGAATGAGAGTTTGGCTGGGTACAGAATTCTTGGTTGGTAGTTATTTTTATTTAGTGTTTGGTATACTTCATTCCAGGCTCTCCTTGCTTTCATAGTTTCTGCTGAGAAGTCTGGGGTAATTCTGATTGCTTTTCCTTTATATGTTATTGTTTTCTTCTCCCTAACAGCTTTAAGGATTCTTTCCTTGTACTCTACTGATCCTGTTTTGATCACAATGTGTCCTATTCTGGTCTGGTCGGTTTGGGGTTCTAAATGCTTCTTGTATCTGTATAGGCCTTTCCTTCTGGATATTTGGGAAGTTCTCAGCTAATATTCTGTTAAATAGATTGCCTATCCCATTAACTTCTTTCTCCAAGTTTTCCTCAATACCTATTATCCTTAAATTGGGCTTCCTGATCATGTCTTGAATCTCCTGTAGCGATCTGTTTTGTTGATTGGACTGGATTTGTATTGATTTTTTTATCTTTCTCCATAGAATCTAAGGAATCTTCAGCTCCTGAGATTCGATCCTCTGCTTCAGTTAGTCGGGAATGTAGGCTAGCTACTTGATTTTGAATCTCTTTTCCTTCTGACTGGTCTTTCCTGATGATTTCCATGTCATTTCTTAGGTCTTGTATGGACTTCTTTACTTCATTAACTTCATTACTTTGGTTTTGATTGTTGTCTCTCAAATCTTTAAGCTGGTTAGCTATATTTTCATTTGCCTCTTGAAGTTCATTTATCTTTCTATTTGTGGATGCCATGAAATTCTCCATTAATTTTTGCTTTGCCTCCTCTCGCTCTAGAATAATTGACTGAAGAGATTCAAACTTTTCATTTATCATTTTTATCAGTAGCCTTTGTAGAGCATTTTGAGGGTTCTCATCTATGTCTTTGATTGACTGCTCTGCTTCCTGTTTGTTTTGAGTGGGGGATAAGACTTCATTGTTTGCCATCATTCTTGTGTTCCTTCTGCCCATTTGAATTGGGAATGCCAGTCTACCAGCACCTGTGAGCACCGTTTAAGACCCAAAGCAGCCATTACCAAGCACTGTTGTGTAAATCTTACAAGTTCACAATTATATACAGATACCTTGTATACCTGTCTATAGAATTAGATTTGGTGTTCCTAAAGAATACAATTTCAATATAACAACCGATCCTGGGCCCTGTATTCAGTAGTTACTTATTTACTGTTACAACCCTATACACAATTCTTGTTTTTATCTTAAGTTCTTTTAGGACTGGCTTTCTTTATGAACCCCTTTGATTCACTCAGATTAAGCTGGTATACCCTGTATCCAATAACCAGGAGTCAATGGAACCTGGAGGTCCAGGCAGTAAGTCAGGAGGGTAAGTTGGAGGTAGTAAAGAGAATAGAGTAAAATATATTGGGGGGGGGGGGTGATTTTGGTTTAGTTTCAGTGACGTGGAAATGTGGAGAAGAGTAGAATCAGTAGAAAGAACAAGGTTAAAATGACAGACAATGGAGAGTTAGCAGAAAAGAGTGGAGGTGTTATTCATAGGAAAGTAATTTTTAAAGAAAGAGAATGCAAAGAGAGAAATAAAGTAAAAATATTGGAAGACAGATGAACAAAACAGAGAAAAATTATTTAAAAAAGAAAACAAAATAAAAAGGAAAAAAAAAACAGAAAAGGAACAACCCAAACAAACAAACAAACAAAAACTTGATAAAACAAACTGGTAAAAATAGAAAACAAACAAACAAACAACAAAAAAAAACAACGACGTTTCAGAAGTGAAAAAATTAAAAAGAAAAAAAATTTTTAAAAAGTTTAAAAAATGTTTGAAAAGAAAAAAAATGGCGTCCTCCTTGTTTGGGTGGTCTTTCCCCAGTCTCTGGTCTTTCCCCAGTCTCTGGTTTCCTTGCAATGTTCTGCAGTCTATTTTCCTGATTGGCTGGTTTGACTTGATTTCAGTTTGCAAGGGGTGGATCTGTTCTGACCCTTCTCCCCTGTTGGTGCAATCCTGAGTCTCTGTGGTTCTCACAGCTTGCAGGTGGGCCTTGGGTGTCCTCTGTAGATGGGGACGTGAGCAGTCTCAGGTACTGTGGCTCCTCTATCTGCTGCGGGGCTGCTGCCTTTGATACCTGGCTTTGAATAGGCTGTGGACTCAGCAGGGCCGGGCGCCTCTGGCCTGTTTTACTGGGCTGAGAGTTGCTTACCTGGGGGAGGCGGCCTCCTTGGTGCAGGTGGCTATGGAATGCAGCTCCGTTTCGGGCTGGGAATTGGGCTTCCTCTGTGACGGGACCGTTTAGCTGTCCCAGGAACTGTTTGTTCCCCCGTCTGGTGTTTCCGTGCCCCCGGTAGCTGCTTGCAGCTTTCGCTTTAAATTTAGAAATTCCAGCGGGCAGGGCAGGGCGCCTCTGGCTGAGCCATGGCCCAGGACTCGCCTCCTGCCAGGGCAGGGGGCGTTCTCCTGGGCAGAGCTGGCTCTCACTGTTCGGTCCCTCTTGCCCTTTTCAAAGATGGCTACATTGTCCTCGCTTTCCCCAGGCCCACTTTAGTTCCAATCTGGTCTGACCCTATGCCAGTGGCAAAGATGGTGCTTTGCTATGGCAGTGGGGGAAGGGCTGCCTTCCAGAAGCTGCTCTGTGGGCCCGAGTGAGAATAACTTTCGTGGGGTACTCACGCTTTCTCTGCGATTTCAGGTCGTCTGCGCTCAGCCACCGTCTGGAGTATTTCTCGCTGGTCTAAGCTGTGTGCTTTAGCCGCATGGAGTGCGGGTCACTGTGCAGGGCGCTGTGCCGGTGCCGGGCACTGGCGCGGCAGCAGGACGCAGCCAGGAGCTCAAATCTGTGTTTTCAGATGAGCAAAGCCGATTTTTCCTTCCTGGCCAGAATCCCTGTACTGTTAGAACTTACTCTGGCTGTCTTTCTAGGAGTAAAAGTTTCTATGGGGTGAGAAAACTGCGATGTCGGAGGGAGCTCAGCTAGGGCTCTGCTGCTCCTCTGCCGTCTTCCCGGAAGTCCCTCATGAAGTATACTTTTTAAAGTAGTGATTAAGACACAAAATGAAGAGGAAAAATTATACAGAATTTCTATTAAAATGATAAGCAAATTATTATCATTGCCTAGGAGAAAGTGTAACTCCTTCAAGTCAAGCACTGATCTCATCTAAAAATACCCCTTCCTCTCCTAGGCTGGATGACTATAAATCTAGTCAAGCCAAAAGTGAAGAGAACCCATGACCAGGTTTTTGCCACAATTTACACAATTGATGCATGTGGTGATGCTTTTTCTCCTGTGTAATAAGTGGAAGTTAACAGGATGCTAAGTTCTGGAGTTTGTAAGTATCCCACACGTCTCTTGGAGTACATAATGAATTTTAATCTCAGAAATGGTTATTAAGCTTCAGTATATCAGAATCACCTAGATTTTTTTCATTAAAACACAGGGTACTGGGATGCAGTCTGATTTAAATGTCACAGAGGTCTGTGGTGAACCAGAGAAATTAACTGGCACACAGATTTTAAATGATATGAACTTCTTGTCCCAGAGCTCAGATTCTAAGAAGTGCTCTATTGAACACATAACCAAATTGATGCAATGCAAACCAAGTCTATATATAGCTATACAGTGATAAACATAGTTTGAATCTAGAGCACACTAAAAAACGCTATTTTTATCTTGTTTTTAAAAGTTTAACTTATAATTTATTTTATTATTTTTTTGTCTTTTTCTTTTATTTATTGTCAAAGTGATGTACAGAGAACTTAAAATTTCATAAGTTAGGCATTGGGTACATTTCTTGTACTTTTTGTTACCTCCTCCCTTATCCCCCCCCTCCCCTTTTCCCTCTCCTACCATTAGTTGTTCAGTTGGTTTACACCAAACAGTTTTGCAAGTATTGCTTTTGAAGTCATTTGTCTTTATATCCTTTGTCTCTAGATTTTGGTATTCCTTTTCCTTTCCTTGTTCTAATACCAGTATATATAGTTTCCAATGTACTCAGATAAGATACAGTGATAGTGTAGGAACAACCACAGGAAAGGGATACAAGAGGATCATCAACAATAGAAGCTATGGTTTCACATGGGATGTTGAAAGTAATTAAAACAATGATATATCACTCGTTTCCATAACATGGACTCATTTCACTTAGCATTATCTTATGCATTCATAGGGGCATAGCTATAAGGCTCTTGTGATCCTCTGCTGTGACTAGCCTAAACCTGTGCTAATTATTCCCTATGAGGGAAACCATAGAATCCATGTTTCTTTGGGTCTGGCTCACTTCACTTAGTATAATTTTTTCCAAGTCCTTCCATTTCCTTACAAATGGGGCAATGTCATTCTTTCTGATAGAGGCATAAAATTCCATTGTGTATATGTGCCACATTTTCTTGATCCATTCGTCTACTGAGGGGCATCTAGGTTGGTTCCATATTTTAGCTATGACAAATTGTGCTGTAATGAGCATTGTTGTGCTGGTGGCTTTAGTGTGTTCTTATTTGTGGTCTTTTGGGTAGATGCCCAAAGTGGGGCTGTTGGTTCATAAGGGAGCTCTATGTTTAGCATTCTGAGGAATCTCCATACTGCTTTCCAGAGTGGCTGAACCAGTTTACATTCCCACCAACAATGAAGTAGGGTTCCCTTTTCGCCACGTCCCCTCAATTGAGATTCCATCTCACCCCAGTAAGAATGTCTTATATCAAGAAAACTAACAATAATAATTTATTTTAAATAACAGAATAATCCTATGTATTCTATGTATAATAATTCTATGTATAATTCTATGTATAAATGGGAGCAGAATGAGTATCATGCAGGGTAACTAGCACTCTGCTCTTCTTACTATTACTTTACATTTAGAATTGCCTGGTTCTTTTCTTTTAGATCTTCAAAGCATATACCATACAATATTTGTGGACTGTATCTACCTTTATGTTTTCTGTGCCTTGGCACACTCAGAAAAATACAAATAAGGTGTGTGTATAAAATTATATTTATCAAAATGAACCCCAAGCAATGGAAAGAAGAGGAATTTTTATTATGTTTTGTTTTTCTCCTTTCTCCTGTTTTTGTTTATTGTACCTTTGGTCTTGTACATAAGTTTATCTGTTTGGGAAAGGGTAAAGGAGGGACACAGAAATAGTGGGACAAAGGGTAAACAAATGCAACAGTGATACTTATAGACACTGTATTAAAAATGAAGTATACATCTGGGGGAGTGGGGAATCCAGAGGGAACTCTTGAGAAAGCAAGGGAAGGGGTGACACTGTTGCAAAATACGACTTACGTAATTGTTCAAAACTGTAACTCAACACATCACCTTTACAATAACAATAAAAATTTAAAACAAAAACATGTATGAGTTTGTGCCAGTGGTTGGATCTTGAACTCAGAACTAGACGTCTTTTTTCTCATTGTTTGCCCTCTACCTTTCAAGATCTCTACTAGGTTTTGGATGGTGAATTAAACAGAAGTCTCTCAATGATTTGCCTGCCCAGGTTTGCTCTAAACCTATATCCTAGTTATTCAGGAGTCTGACATCTGAGCATCACAAGCTGGCATTGAACTGCGATCCTGAAGAGATCAGGGATAGTGCCTGTGCTCACACTTCAAGCTCGAACACCCAAAAAAAATGTAGCTAGGATTACATCCTTTAACTACTTCTACACAGTTACCCAAAGAGATTTACTTATTGTTTTCTATATGCTGAAAATAATAGAACTATTCAAACTATTCGCTCTAGAGTTTTTACTACAAGGAAATTAAAAATAGGCAGTTAAAATGTAAAAAACAAAATGAACATTTAACAAAATTAATTCTTCCACCTAAAATATGCATATTGCGTTATGTGGTGTATGCATTTATAGTTTCATCATCTGATCCTCTACACCAGAATCAACATTTTCTTGGAAAAATCTTGACATTAAAGACTAGGTTATCTAGAAAAATAGATTTATATATGAGATTGGGAGAGAGAAAATGAGTCTAGAAAGACAGTGTTAAGTTGTAAAGAAATGGAAAAATCTGTAAAGAAATTATGTTAAGTGAAGTAACTCAGGCCCAGAGTGAAAAATGATTTATGTTTTCCCTTATGTATGGAAGCTAGTGTTAGTGTATGAACTTATAATGAAATAGGTTGGATACTACACAATTGCATAAAAATACATTAAAACTATGGCAGATTCCAGGGAGAAATTAAATAGTATAATTTCTTAGAAAAGCAAATGCAAAGTTCACAAGCATAATTACCAGGAAGCTCGTACTTCAAAGGGGTATGGTGGGGTCTAGTAGAGAGGTAAATGAATGAAGAAGATAATAGCAGAAGAATGTAGTCAGGATTCAATGTATATAAACAGATTTAAAAGAGTGGGGGACAGTATAGCCTTGGGAGGAAAGAGGGAGAATTTTGAAAGAGGTGACAGGAACCAAGATGCCTTGCATTCATAAATAGCTTTGTCAAATGACAAAAAAATCAATAAGCATATAAGTACAACAGATTACTGTTTCAGGTGTACTGTTCGTGTGTAATCAGTTATCACTCCTCAGTGATTTACAGGAAAAAAAAAAAAAAAAACATGTCCCAAAACGCTCACTTCTAACTACCGTTTGCTAAAAATAATTTTAAGAGGAATAGTTTTTAATTTAACAGACATTGTCTTGACCTATTAAAACCTAAGAATAAAATATGAAGGCATACTTACACTATAGGTAAACAAAAAGTGGAACTATTCATGTATGCATATATAATTTTCCCCAAAATGTGTTAGTCCGAATATAATTCATGTTGCAATTTGTAAATATGTAACTACAATGTGTGAATTGAATGTTATTACCACATAAGTGAAGAGGCTGGATAGTTAAAAGTGGATATTGGTGTTGCAGAGTTAGACTGGATTTCTGTAATGATGAGACAAGGATCATTTGCATAAGTATGCCTTTTTTGGAACCCTACTTCATTGTTGGTGGGAATGTAAACTTGTTCAGCCACTTTAGAAAGCAGTATGGAGATTACTCAGAAGGCTAAACATAGAGCTCCCCTATGACCCAGTAGCCCCACTTTTGGGCATCTACCCAAAAGACCACAAACAAGAACACACTAAAACCACCAGCACAACAATGCTCATCACAGCACAATTTGTCATAGCTAAAATATGGAACCAACCCAAATGCCCCTCAGTAGACGAATGGATCAAGAAAATGTGGCACATATACACAATGGAATTTTATGCCTCTATCAGAAAGAATGACATTGCCCCATTCATAAGGAAATGGAAGGACTTGGAAAAAATTATACTAAGTGAAGTGAGCCAGACCCAAAGAAACATGGATTCTATGGTTTCCCTCATAGGGAATAATTAGCACAGGTTTAGGCTAGTCACAGCAGAGGATCACAAGAGCCTAATAGCTTTGCCCCTATGATCGCATAAAATGATGTTAAGTGAAATGAACTCCATGTTATGGAAAATACTTATATCACTGTTGTAATTACTTTCAACATGCCATGTGAAAATGTAGTTTCTTTTGTTGGTGATCCTCTTGTATTCCTTCCTGTGGTTGTACTCACACTTTCACTGTATCTTATCTGAGTACATTGGAAACTGTGTATACTGGTATTAGAATTAGGAAAGTGCAAGGGAATACCAAAATCGAGAGACACAGGGTAAAAAAAAGACAAACAACTACAAAAGCAATACATGCAAAACTGTTTGGTGTAAATGAACTGAACAACTCATGGGGGGGGAGGGATAGAGGAGGGGTGAGGGGGAATGAGGGACAAGGTAACAAATAGTACAAGAAATGTATGCAATGCCTAATGTATGAAACTGTAACCTCTCTGTAATTCAGTTTGATAATAAAAACTTAAAATAATAAAAAATAAATAAAATAAACAAAAACCAAACAAAACAAAAAACCAAATGATGGTAAAAGCAATACTTGCAAAACCATTTGGTGTAAACCAACTGAACTACTCATTGGGGGAGAAGGATAGGAGAAGGAGCGAGGGGGAAATGAAGGAGGAGATAACAAACAGTACAAGAAAGGTACCCAAGTCCTAACGTATGAACCTGTAACCCCTCTGTACATCACTTTGACCATTAAAAACAAAAAGTATGTGTTTTTATAGTTCTGGGCTGCTTCTGAGGCAAAGTAAAAGTTGTATATGTTTTTCTAAATATCCTATACCCTCTAAGAGCTCCTCAATATAATTATTATTCAATGTATCTGCATTAAAAGGAAATTAGTTAATAAATTTAAATGAAAAACCCCAGGGGTCTTGCTCAGGAAGAAAATAATAGTCAAACAATGGAATTTAGCTTATAGCAGATCATTACTAGCAAATTGATTTAAAAAAAAACACATAGCATTTGAGGAATATTATAAACAAAAATACTTACATAGGAAATTGGTTATATATCTTTATTAAATGTTAGTTAAAATTAACCAATTAAATTGATTGAATTACTTCTATATTACAAACAAAATTTTCTTAATAGATTTTTCATACCCATTTACAATTTTGAAAGATTGGTTCCTTTTATCTGACTTGTGAAATATATGTGATTACACTAGTTTTTAATATTATATTACTCCTAATGTCTTTAATGCTCATTATTATTAAATTCTGAGTTGACAGATTGTAGTCTTTTCATTTTCTTTACAGTCTTTTTATTAATTAAAATCATAATTATTTTAAGAAATATCAAAATAGTTACTTTGTATAAAAAGTAAGATGGTCCAAAATTATTTTCTTTTATATAACCATGCATTATACACAGAGCTTGTTTTAGTAATCCTTTATTTACTGCTTCAGGTACTCTAGACTAGCAAAATGATGCACTCACAAGGCAACTAATCATAGAGAATGGTACTAAAATAAATAAATAAAACCATGATAAAATGAAATCTATACATTCTAAAATAAGAAATTCCTCCAATATTCCTATATGTCTGACATTTTAATTTTTGTGATTGTTTTTCAGTTTAAAAAGTGCCATGTTCTTAATCAGAACCTGAGTTGATCTTCTAATAGTACTTGTAGTAAATGTACAAAGGAAATAAGACTCAACAATAAACAATGTTATTCATGGTCACACACAATTCTTTGTGAAAGCAAAAATGTAATAACAAGCCCAGTGAGAGAAAGCCAAAAAATAAAATTTCTTTCTGGTCTCTTCTGTTTTTATGTTGTCTATTTTCATATAATTTATTTGGAGTGGAAGGTCAAATATTTAGTATCAAGCTGGAAGACTTAATTAGACTTTGTAGTCACTGTTTTCTAGAGAAATATGTCACCCTGATTAATCTTTAAAAGCAAAAGTATAAAAGGCTTGTGAAAGCAATATCAAACTGGTTTTTATGTTCCTGAAAAAAAAAAGAAAAAAATGATTTATCTGGTCTGCATTATATAAGCATTAATCTCAGTGAGATGAGATGTTCACCAGTCCATGAAAACCTTTGGTTGTTAGGGGAGGAACAGATACTGTGTTCAGTGTGGTGTTTGTGAGCCAGGCTATATCTGCTCTGTTCTGAGGCCTTTGTGGAAGGAAGGTTTGTGTATGTGGGTGAGTAGAAGAAGAAAAATAAGATTAATTTTGAAGAGGCACAAGAGTCTGACTTCTATTTATAATTAAATTGATATCAACTGTGAAATTATGAGGGACAAAAATGTGTTTTAAATCTGAATCTGTGCTTACAGAACTTAGAAAAAAACCTTTGCAATTTGAAAAACATGTCATCTGTTGTTAATTATATTATTAAACTGTCGTTTAAACATACTTAGAGGTGTAGGAATTCCTGGACTTGTGTGGATTGTGGGAATAAATAGGAAAGGAACGAAAAAGTGAATGCCCAAATGCTTATTTTATAAACCATGTGCATTAATAATCTAAAACACTACCACTATAGGGGGAAAAAAGAAACAATACCACTGCATCTAAGCAGTAAAGAGAGGACAAGAGAGGGATAGGATGGGAGGGGAGGGGACCAAGGAAAAATAGAGGGGGAAAGGGGGACAAAAAAAGTTACATTATCCTAGAAACTGTAACTAGCACCTACACAGAAGTTGAGATACTTGCTCAATAGGGTTGACCTCAGCTGTTCATAAAGATACAGCAATGACTGGCAGAAAAAGCCATGGTCATGAGCGCAGAAAAGATGCCCTAGAAACATTTCAAAGGATTATTCTGTCAGACTGCAGTTCTTATATCTGAGGGTATAGGAAAGAGGCCATGACATCCTTGCTAATCCTATTATGAGGCCCTATCTGTAAACACAGTTGGAGATGCCTGAAAAACCTGGACTAGACTGGAGCATTGTGGGAAAAGAAAGAAAAAACATATTTCTCTCTGAGGTGTAAAGAAAATTCCACATTAAAAATTTCTCTGACATAAAATATATTAAGAAATACATGGCTGATGCTCTATAAACTGTGAGAGTAGATCATAAGCTGGACCATTTCATCCTTTATTAGTTAATATTGTCCTAACTTAAACTATTCATAAACCTCTCCGTTGGGCATGCCTCATGGCATTTAGAAATCTGCTTTAGTAACAGGTTAAGGAAACTCACTCATTAATAAAGAACATTTTTGACTAAGTGGTTTTCATACAACTTAAAGCAAAAGCAGGACATAATGGTAGAGCCAATTGTGACTACAACAAGGGAAAATATCTAAGCCTGAATCCTTTACAAAGGTAAGGCTGAGTAATGATTAATTTACCTGCTCTATTCTTTTTGCCTAGCTGCAGTGCTTTCTGATTGTCAGTGTCTTGCTGTTCTTCTGATTTTTTTTAGGTGTGGAGCCTTGGTTTTGTTTTTTTGGAAACCCTGAACTACACAGCATGTAACTGAGCTCTCAAGCTCAGAGCACCACAAGCAAAACTGTCAGTTCCCAAACACTGCTGTGCAGGAGACTCTCAGGCTAAAAGAAATGCAAAACCATCACTTCCCAGGGAACAGCGCAGGTACTGCCAGAAAGCTTATTAATGAAGGATTAAAGATATAAATGATGCTTTGAAATCCTCAAATTTATTTATCACTTCGTAAAATATAGGATTAAAAATAATCATTTTAGCTCAGTTTGAGAAAGTTTCGGAAAGTTACTGCTTTTTTTTTAACTTTCATATGATAAGTGCTTTCATTTTTCTTATCTAGCCCTTAATCACATAAAAATAATGTAAGCAAATAGAATGTACACAAATTGAACACATTAAAGTCCTTGTCAATGTATGGAACATGCGATAAAAATGTTTAAATATTGAGATAAAACATCTTAAGTATTCAGTTCGTGTAAGAAAAATATCAGAAGGTAGATAAGGAATGTTACTCCATTAAAGAACTCTAAAATATAAAACAGACTATGACCATTTTGTAAGTTTTAATCTCATCCATTATTTTTTCATAGTATGACAAAAATAGAAGTTCTCTAAAGACTTAGAGGACTCATATATGGAGTTGATCGTGGGTTTATTTATGTACATGAACACATTTTTCTCTGATAACTTTGCCAGTTGATAATGGTAACAAACCAAAATCCAAAGGCAGGATTGAGTCCTGTGGTCAACCAACATGGGGGGTGGAGGGGTAGTGAAATTGTTATGGAATAAATTGGGGGAAGGGAGAAATGCCAAGTAGAGAAAATTATTGGAACATGATAAAGGGAGAACTCTACTTTCGCTCTTTCCCTTGACTTTAGTTGATCTCTTTTTGTGTTTTCCAAGATACATTGACATTTGTGTATATCTAGTCTGAGTACTGGTATTTATCTAAAATTTTTATTTTCTGTCCCTCAGAGAGTAATGATAGAAATAAGCAAGCAGTCACTAATGGAAGTTCCACATATACCTGTTTGTCTGTTTGTCACTCCATCCTAGCATTGCTGCATTAAAATCTTGACTCACCTTACACTCCAAAATTAACATTGCTGTGTATTCTTCATAATTTTTTAGTAGGCAGGAAATCCCTTCTGGGCAAACTCTCCAGTGGTGGCCTCAATCATTTCTCCCTGTCAGTTATGCATTTCTTTTCATTTGGAACCTTTCTTTGGTTATTCCACAGGTGACTTTGCCATATATATTTGATGAAAAGACACTTAAAGGAGTTTAATGGTGAATATTAAAGAAGTACTATCTATCTATCTATCTATCTATCTGTCTGTCTGTCTATCTATCTATCTCAAGTGCATGCAAAGCTAACTTAATGAAACTCATCACAACTACTAAAATAGAAAAGAAAGGGAAAATAGGTTACAAAAGAGGACTATAGATCATGGGAGTTTAATCAAAGAAGGTAGTTTTTCCTTTTATGACTTTTCTCCACGTATGCCATGATGAAAGAATGGAGGTCAACCTTCCTTGAAGGCTGTTTAACTTTTTATTGATTTATGATTCACACACATGTGTGTATAATACATTTGTATAATCTGTATATAACATGTGTAAATATATTTAATATATATATATTTTCATGGAGTATATGAAATACATGCATGGTTCTTTTAGTCTTTTAAAATTAATTTATATTATGGTTAGCTTCCTGTATCACTAAGCACGCTTTCATAACATCTTAATATCTTATGTCATTTACTGTTGAGGAGCCAGATTTGATGTTCTTTCAAGGTCTTATATCAGTAACAGTGCAAGAAACATCTTTGTCAAAAGACATTACTTAGAAACGCTTTGCTTGAATCTACAGATTTTTCAATAATCCATCCTTTCTAAACAAATACTAGAATTAAATTTAGAACCTATTTTATTTTTAAATTGCAGGAACAATATGCTAGATTTATTTAATAAGCTTATTTTAAATTGACTTAGTCTCATACTATGATGAATTCTCTTGTCCTCAATACTCAGATAATATATGCTTTTCCTATAGTTGAATTTGTTTATCTCAATATGTATCAATCTAGGAAATGATCTTGTCAACTACCTGTTCTTTGTCAAGTGTAGAGATTATGTGTTAATTTCTTATGTATCATAAGACAACTTGATTCATTGGTATATATATTAGATTTATAGAATTAAAGAAACTGGTTCCCACAATGTAGCACATTATGGAAATTAAAACAGCTTATTTGAACTTAGTGCTTCCCAAATGTGTTATACTAGTGTCCCCAAATACCCATCCATCTCAAATTTTGACTATAAATTAATGAAAACATTATTTTACAGAACTGTCAAGCATGCTTAAGGAATCAGTCATAGTGAACTGTCAAGGACTAGGAAGCGTCAAGAACGATCTCCTGCACTAAGCTGAAGACATAATAAATGACCATGTTTCACTTTTCTCAATAGCAACTGGAATCATGAACCATGGGAGATTAAAATAATATATATGTATATACATACACAGAGTATATCTAGTCTGAGTACTGGTGCTCAAGTAAAATTTTATTTGTTGTCCCTCAGAAAGTACATACAGACATAATACAAAGGCCCAGCGTGTTTCCTATAAACCATGTGGGGAAAAAACTGGAAGTCTGGAACATTTTGGCACAGATGATTATTTCCTGAGTAAAACCTCAGGTACATACATAGATACATATATCTTAGCTTATGTATATGTATGTATATATCTTACATATATGCATCTATGTATGTGTGTAAGTGTATACATATATGCGAATGTGTGTATATATATATTTTGTGTACATATGCATATACACTTCTCTTTCAAGATAGACAATAATTCATATAAAGTATATAAAGAAAATTACTAGTGATAATATAGGGAAGAACCAAGTAGGAGGTGATAAGAATAAAATGAATGTATAATATTTAATTTGAATGGTCATAGAACAGCTAACAATGTACAAGTCATGCATGTAGGTGTCTGCTGAGAGAACACTCTGGAAATAGCCGTGAAAGAGAACAAGCACAAAGCCTCAGACATGGATAGTTCCTATGTGTTACAGAACTAGAAGGTGAAGGTGAAGGAAACAGAGTAAGAAATATTATGGCTGCTAATTAAGAGATCCAGGATACAACATAGCAGAGAAAAAGAGGATAAATAGAAGCCTAGAAAGTCTTTCATTTACTTTACAAACTAAGAATTTTTGAGAAGAAAAAAAGATCCTATTCTAATTTACATTCCACAAGTTTATAGTTTTTATTATAGTAGGAGAAACTATGTCTACTAAAGCTCATAATCTCTCATCTATGAATTATCACCTGACTGGGTGCCATGATTATATGGCTATAGCTTGATTCTGGTGTCCTGGAAAAGACATTTGTCTAAGGTTCTAAAAGCTATCAATGCCTCTCTTTTCTGTATTTTTTCTTTTTACTTTCTGCCTTTTTTCCTATCTATCTATCTATCTATCTATCTATCTATCTATCTATCTATCTATCTATCTATCTATGGTTGGTTGTTGGGCTTGAACTTAAGGACTGGAAGCTGTTCCTGAGCTTTTTGCTCAATGACAGTGCTCTATTGCTTAGAGCCACTTCCCTTTTTGTGCTGATTAATTGCAGATACAAGTCTCAATGGTTTCTTTACCTGGCTGGCTTCAAACTTCTATCTTCAGATCTGAGCTTCCTGAGTAGCTAGGATTATAGGTCTGAGCCACTGGCTCCTAGCAATGATTCCTTTCTTAACAACAGTATGTTCCCACAATCTGAACTTATTTCATATAACACACATGTTTGTTGGATATGGAGATTTTTTAAGGGCTACAGTTAGCACTACAATGGAGATCCAACGTATGATCACAACAACTTTACACTGTTCCAGTGGTTCAGAGATTCACCTCTCTTTTTGTGTAGAACAGCAGTTGTGAAAAAATTTGAAGATTTGAGTAATGATATCAGGAAGCAATGAAAAGTTTTATGAGCTGAACAAATCCTTTAGTGATCAGGGACTTCAAGTGCAAGAAGACTTAAGAGGATGTCAGGATATAGATATTATACAATGTCAAGTAACAAACTTGTATTTCTGGTTGTGTCTGCTTTAAATTAGCCCAAACCATGTTGATTTCTACTATTTACCATCAGGCAGGAGTCTGGCTGATTCTTCAGTTAAGTTTTATTTTTATATTTATAGTAAAACTGATGTACAGACGGTCACAGTTACCAAAACCATGTATTGAGTACATTTCTTGTTGAACAGCATCATACTTTTCCTTCATTTTCTCCCAGTTGCTTTCTTCCTGAACCTTCTCTCCCCCAGGTTTTATAAAGTGCCAGACTCAAAGTCTAACTTCTCAGTTAAGTTTTTAAAAAGTAAATTCATATGAAAATGCATATATATTCATGCATACATATATTTGTTGATATGGATAAGCTACAATATATCAACATAAGTAAGTAAGTAATTGTACTTTTTAAAGCAACACTTAGCAAATAGAATTCAACCAATAGCATTCAACAATTTTAATGAAGCATATTTGAATTAATCTGTTAAATTAGTACCTTACACAGAATAAAAAAGATCATTTCTAAAGTTATTCTTTGTATACATTACTTAGATGCCCCAGATTGTCATAATTTCAACCAGGTTTGCTTTAAACTTGGAATCCTGCTGCTCTAGCCTCCTAGGTGCTCAGATTACATGCATGAGTTACTACATCCAGACCTTGTAATATCTTTTCATATACAGTGTGGATTCTTGTGCTAGAACCTATACTCTAAAATTCAACCTCATAACTTCTCTTTTACTTCCTTCATTTTTCTAGTTCCTGGCTTTGAACTCCAGGCTTTGTGCTTGCCTAGCAAATACCGAGTGCTCTACCACTTGCACAATGCCTATGACTCGTACTGCTCTGGTTATTTTGGGGGATAGAATCTCACTTTTTTTTTTTTTTTTTTGTTACAGGCACCCTGTACTGCAGGCTTGTATGTAGGCTTGGCATTGTAGTTGTTGTAACAAATGCACATCAGTAAGCCCGCTTTATGTTTCTGTTGAGCTGGGGTGTTGTGAAATGCTGTTGCATGCTTTGGGCTCAAGCTGTAAGTTTTCAGATTTCATCTGGGATGAGAGTCATGCTGTCCTGCATGAACGTTTTGGTGAGATGGAGGACTCAAGATATTTTGTTCAAGTTAAGCTGTGATCCTACTCAGCTCCTAAAATGCTAGCCTTACTAATATGAGCTGCCATGTCTGGCTCTTCCATTTACTTACAAATTGAAAAATTACATGAAAAGTTTCATAACTATTTAATACATGATCAAAAACAAAAATCAAAACATGTATTTTTTCCTATTCTTTCCTCTCACCTTGAGAGATAAGGCATTCCTTTATAACATTGATTTCTAAGGGCTACAATGAACAAGATCTTAACTGCTTTATTAAATATACTCATATTGATTAATTTTATATAAGTACTTCCTGAGAATTATACCAGTGCACCTTGCTGAATTTGATGATCCAACCTCTGGCAAAATACTTGGGGATCATGACAAGATTTGTCTTATTGCTAATATCATAACTAAGTCTGACTAATGTTACATGAACTCTCCACTGTGTCAAATTGTCATCTATGAATTTTATAGTGTTCAGTAAAAGAGTCTGAATATAAGCCAGGCACTGGTGGCTCATTCTTGTAATCCTAGCTACTCAGGAGGCTGAGCTCTGGGGATGGTGGTTCAAAGCCAGTTCTGGCAGAAAAAAATCCATGAGATTCTTATTTCCAATAAACCCTTAAGAAAACCTGAAGTGGCTCTTTGGCTCAAGTGGTAGAGTGCTAGCCTTGAGCTGAAGAGTTCAGGGACAGTGCCCAGGCCCAGAGTTCAAGCCTCATGAATGATCCAAACAACAACAAAAAGACTCAATATTTCTATTCATAGCATAATGAAAAGCAATGTAAAGAAGTCTTCCAATTTCTCTATATTTATCAGTACAAAATCACAAATAATTTGTTATTTGTGAATAATTTGGGAATAAACCTGAAAATTACAAGTTCAATTTTTTTCTGTCGAAAGATTCAATAATTGAATTGTTAATTGTACAAGATGGACATGTGACAAAGTTACTCTAAAGGATATATTCTTATTTGCTGTATATAAGGGAAAAAAAGAGAATGTCCTTGTATATAAACTTACCTTTGAAGTGAGCCAGACCCAAAGAAACATGGACTCCCTTATTGGGAATAATTAGTACAGGTTTAGGCAAGTCATAGCAGAGCATCACAAGAGCCCAATAGCTATACCCTTATGAACACATAAGATGATGCTAAGTGAAATGAACTCCATGTTATGGAAACGATTGTTATATCACAGATGTAATTACTTTCAATGTACCATGTGTATCTGTACCATCTATTTTAGATGATGTTCTTGTATCACCTTCCTGTGGTTGTACCTACACTATCTCTGTAATCTTATCTGAGTATATTGGAAACCGTGTATACTGGTATTAGAAGTAGGAAATTGAAAGGGAATACCAAAATTGAGAGACACAGGGTAAAAAAAGACAAAAAACCACAAAAGCAATACTTGCAAAACTGTTTGGTGAAAATGAACTAAACACCTGGGGGGGGGGGGAAAGGGAAAGGGGGAGGTGGAAGGGGGGTATGAGGGACAAGATAACAAACAGTATAAGAAATGTATCCAATGCCTAACGTATGAAACTGTAACCTCTCTGTACATCAGTTTGATAATAAAAATTTGAAAAAAAAATAAACTTACCTTTTCTATGAATTAAATCCTCAGAAGTAAAATTAATCCATTTCATTATTGATAAAATATTCACATGTAACAAGCTGCAAATTAGATAGGCTTTAACGGTAAAAAATACATTTGCAATTTTCTTTATGTAATACTGAGTGGTAATTTTTCTATTCTGTGAATGCATTCACCACTTAACTATCCGCTCTCTTTAAAATATAGGGTTACAAGTTTCTGTGTTCATAGTATGGATCATTGATAATGGACATGCAAGTGGTTTTTTGTTATATGCCTTTATTTTAAAGCATCCACTCACAAGTACTGTTAGACATCTGCTCACAACAATATCAGGAGATGAGATCAATTTGCAAAAGGCTTTCTTGTGGAGAACTTGCACATTGTTATCACCACTCAAAGAATTTCAAAGCCAATACAACTGTAAAATTGTTTATCTCCTCTTCTTTTTCCCAATTAGAGTTCACTAGTGTTCATGGAGTGTTTCAAGCCTGAAAACGCTATGAATACTTTTACACCAAACCTAGAATGAGTCCAACCATTTCCCTCTTCAATATAGCAAAGTAAAATATCATAGAAAGCTTAAGTGCTTCAATAATCTTAAACTGCCATGGAACTGAAGTACTTGTGCTTCCAGCTGCTGGAAATGTAGCATCTTAACTGACAATCTCCAGAGAATTTACTATCAATTTGAAAGAGACTACATTCCAAACTACATCGGCTTCTGGAGGTTCATGTACATCCAATGAACATTCTACACTGGATTGGTAGGTGGGGTCAGAGGAGGAACTGTTACAAGGCCCAGATCGGACACTTCCTCTCAATACAATTGTGGAAGACCACTTACACTCCAGTGTGATTGACAGAGGTGTTTGTCTCAAGGATAGGAAGTTAGAATAGTCAACCTGCACCGAAGTGTAATTTGTCCTCACACAGACGTTATTACTGGAAGCAATAGGCTTCTAGAATGCACATCAGTATCAAAGCCTTTTTTGAAGATGCTGACTCATAAGACAAACCAATTAAAGATTACCCCACTCGATTTTCTTGCCAAATCTGAAAATTAATGAATTTAAATCTCCCCTAACTGAATTATGTAAAATGAGAGACCGATGGATGGATTTATTTTCAACCCAAATAGTTTTCAGACATAGCAAATCATACCATTTTAATATTTTATTTTATCTTTTTCAGTTTAATCACTAAGTATAGCAATAATTTGAGCAGTTTTTCACATGACATAAAGTACAGATTAATGTTTACTTTATTGCACACAAGTACATAATTTCTTCAATGAAATCTAAAAATACCATTCTTCATTTACCAATATTTTGCATGTTCTTAAAATTCATGTCAATATTAAAATTAATATCAGTATAAATATATATGTCAATGTATTTCTCAACTTTATTTTATTTTAATATTTTTCTTTTACCAGGGTTGAAATGAAAGTTTTAACTCGGTCAGTTGGCATTTCTCACCTGTACTTAGTCTCCGGCCCAGCTAATTCCTGCTTCTCTATTATTTTTCAGCTGAAGCTCAGGCTGGCTTTGAATCCTGCAAACCTGAGTTTCTTGAGTAGTCAGTTTACAGATGTAAGACACCTGCAGCATTTTTTTCCTATTTCAATGTCAGTGACACACCTGGAAAGTGATATTTAAGTAGTTTGAGTCTAAATATATGTGTTTCTAATTATGAATTCAATAAGCTCAGAAATAGTCATAGAGAAGGTAACAAGGCCAAATGTCCAAGACCAATTAGCTAATCACATCCTACATAGCTGCTTTCCTCATTAAACTCTTGTGTTCACTATTTATTGTATTGTATTATAAAGTGGTGTACAGAGGGGTTACAGTTACATAAGTAAGGAAATGACTGCATTACTTGTCCAACAGTGTTACCTTTCTTCATTTTCTCTGACTTTCCCTCCCACCCCCACTCCCATCCCTTTGAAGTTATAAAGTTCATTTCCAACATACCATCTTGTGAGAATCACTTTTACATTTTTCAACTCTGCTGTTTACCTTGTCTCTGTTAAATGTGCAGGCAATGCTAACTAACATACCATAATGAATGTACAACACACTTCCTGTTTTGCCTCCAGGAAATGTAAATTATTCATTTTTAATTATTTATCCATCTTGGGTGGGTAAGTTTGCCAGTACTGGGCTTGAACTCAGAGCTTCTCACATGGCTTGTTTGCTAGAGCCTACCACTTAAGTCATTTCAGGCTTTTTGGTGAGTAATTGGAAATAAAATATTCCACTTTGTATGATGGTTTTAAACAATCATCCTCAGTTCTCCACCTCTTCATTAGCTAGGATTAGAGAAATGAGTCACTCATGCCTGGCCTTTTAATGTCAATTTAAATCACACTTATGACATAAACTATTGGTTCATGATTGTTTTCTTTGATTATAAACTGACTTGATATTCCTCTGTCTTCATCTTGAAACAGTTTCCTCACTAAATATTATTCAATTTACATTGAGAGTTATTTTAAGCATAATTTCTCTATAGAGTTTGTTACAGCCTCAGTTTTTATTGAATGTACTGTGATTCTTTTAACTTCTTTCAAAGTAATTTTATTTGTAGTTAAGTCCAATATTTTCTTCTGAGTTTTGATTCAATAAATTGAATTTACATTCCTATTTGCAATGAATTAAGATACCAAATTTAATATTCTCCATCTCAGTGGTAATATTAATATAATCTTATTTTTACTGTATTCTATCTTCAAGAAAAACAAGTAATACAGCTCTTCTTCATTTATTCTAATATGTCATTGATTTATTACAAAAAGCAATGTTTAATACTATGATCATCTACAATATTTTTACTGAGATATTTTGTTATTTATTACTATTATTATATTTCATAAGTGAAATACAACATAGAAAGAAGTAAATGTCTTTGTTGTCTCAGAAGCAAAGAAAACTAAATTGACTCATCTACAAAAAAAGCTATAAAGTATATAAATATCATTATCTTTCTAATTTAGCCAGTTCTATTTATAAACCTAGCAACATTGGACACAATACTTTATTTATCTAGACCCTAAAATTAAAGTCACATTGTTTTAAAGCATTACTTCCCAACAAAGATCCCTGTTCTCCTGGTGATTTAAAAAGAGAACACTATCATGAGAATGTATATGTAAAAGAGAAAACAACAAGAAATAAGCAAAAAAAAACCTAAATTTGCCCCAAATTTTTGTTGCATAGTAATCAAAGGAAGGGGATAATTTTACCAAAGTCGGCTTAATTATTCACTTCCTGGTTAGTTTAGGGTCTTTGATTAGAAAAGGATACTGGTATTACCTAGGCATTTTTAATGAACATTCCTCATAGTGAAACAGGATTAAAATTGATTTTTTTTTTTTTTCTTTTTGGCCAGTCCTGGGGCTTGACTCAGGGCCTGAGCACTGTCCCTGGCTTCTTTTTGCTCAAGGTTAGCACTCTGCCACTTGAGCCACAGCGCCACTTCTGGCCATTTTCTGTATATGTGGTGCTGGGAAATTGAACCCAGGGCCTCATGTATAGGAGGCAAGCACTCTTGCCACTAGGCCATATCCCCAGCCCCATGAAGCAGGATTAAAATTGAGAGCCTATGGCATACAGATTGGCAAAATTTAAGACACTTAACAAAGAATTGTTAAATTAGTTTAGGAGTCTTGTTCTCCATTTTCTCCAGCCTTTTAGTCTTCTTGGCTCTCCTCTATTTACAATTAACATCGTGTTTGATATCATAGATAACATAAACAAAATAAAGTTTAACCAAGATGTCTTACATTATAAAAAACAAACTTCAAGCATTTGTTCTTGTCAATATATGACCTTCATATATGAATGTCATCTAAAGATAAATACTAATCTTCCATAAAATAATGTTTACATTGTTGCATGTACTTTCTACTTTTTTCTGATTAATAAACTACCAAACTAGAAAGCTTTTTTTTCCCCCCTGTGGATAATCTTCTTATATAATTTCTAGAAACTATTCTTTAAGGCCTTATGAAATCTGTTATGTTTAAACCACTGTATCTTCTATACTCTCTCCGGTTATGTTTAATAACTAAGGAAGCCATGTGCTGAAACCAAGAATCAGGATGCATGGTTCTTGATAATTTTTGTGTTCGTGTTCTCCTCAGATGAAAAATTAAAAGGGCAGAAAAACTTATTATAGCCCAAGTAAGTTTATTTAAGAGCAAAAGGAAGAGCAAAATGGACTTTGTGTGCAACAAGGCATGATAGTGTATCTCAGGGCCTGTGATAGAGACTGTCTTGCTTCCCTGTGATCCTGCTCCAAATAGTATAGGGATGGGCATGTGTTGTGGGGAACGTGGTGGTTGATTCTCCTGTCTCCACAGGTGTCTTGTTGAATCAGCTTCACCTCTTCTCAAGGTCATATGCATTTTGCTAAGCTATTCCTTCCTCTTCCTCCACCTCTTCTTTGAGCCATGGTGGAAATAGTTCCTTCTGCCATCTTCTATCTAGCAACAGAGGCCTAACTTTATCATAACTGTGTAACTGAAAATTAGGAGTGAAGAATTATAATGTTTTTCTGAATATTTGTAAACCATAGTTACTTAAATGAAGCAGCTTCTATTTATATTCCTAAGAAAGATGGGAAGTAAAATTTCAACCTCAGACACAAAAAGGAGGAAGGTGACAGGCAAAGTTTTTGAAGTCAAGATTGTATTCATTTTTTCATTCCTATTTGTGTCAGAATACTATGTCACATTTGGCTTGGTAAACAACTAGCAAATTGTATTTTCTTGCTTAAAGTATATCAAATTTGTTTCTTGGAACAAACAAACCTGAAATGAGAGATAAATTTCACTTTATAACTTACTTTTGTCAGCTTAAATAAGTATTGATTTGCTAGGGAAAATTAATAACCTTGGATCGACATGAAAGCTGTATTTATAGTTAAAATCTGAAAAAAAATATATTTCAACATGAGAAGCCTCTTAACAAATGGTCTCATATGCAAATATATACAATTAAGAAAATGAGCATTAATTAAACACAAGCTCACATAGCAAACACAATCATTTGTCCTTACAATAGAGTATAAACAAAAGTAAAAATAGATAATATTAGAATTTCTGCGTAAGGAATTATTTAGATGTAAATGTATTACTGTATTCCATACAAAGATAATATTTTAACCTATTTGTTCATAAAATAGGCTGATTCATATGCTTATTTATGGAGGTAATTTGTACAAATGAGATTTTCTTTTCTATTAAGCAGTCAAGATAATAATGTAGCAAAGGCAATGCTATTTGACAGACCTAGAATTATCTCTAAATTGCTTGAGATGGTAGACTAAGTGAGATGAAATCAGTGAAAAGAGTCATGATCCAACTGACCCAATGTATTTTACATTGTATAGTCAAAGAATGATTTAGAAAAATTTCAATCTAATAACTAAATTGTTTCTCACCCAATGATCTTTATTTAACATATTGGGACAAACAAAAAGTGATTCTAAAAAGGTAACATTATTACACACTCTACACACTCTAGTGCTGATAAAAATTAAAATAGAGTATGGAAATATATTAAATATTATAAGTAAATGGGGAGGCATTAAAAAGGAGGAGAGAAATTTGATCGAGGTACATTATAAGTATATAAGTTTCTCATAGAGCGATTACAGGTCAAAATAAAACAAATATGACCACACTAAAATATGATAGTAAAAAACTAAAGTGAAAATCACACATTATACTTTCTGAGATTACGGACATTTCTTGAGTTTTATCTTTTTCAGAAAACTACAAAGTAATTGTCTTGTTTGTTGAGTCGTTCAGATGACACAAATTAATCCAAGATGATGTCATGCAATTCTTTTTCCAGGGTGAAAAACATAACTTCAACAGCTTCATCAAAGCCAACATGTTTGACAACAATCACATTGAAATTACATTCATGGTGTGAGTACTGTGGGCTTCCTGGATTTTCACATAGAAGTTTCTGGTTGTTGTTGCCCGTTGTTTCGATCATTTGTGGGGCTTGAACTAAGAGTCTGGGAAAAGTCCCTGAGTTTTTTCAATCAAGGCTAGTGATCCACCACTTTGAGCCACAGCTCCACTTCTAGGGCTTTCTATTGGGTAATTGAAGATGACAATCTGAAGGACTTTCTTCACTAGGATGGCTTTGAACTGTAATTCTCAGATCTCAGCCTAGGATCCCAGATGTGTGTGACTCGAGCCTGGCTATAAAAACCATTACACGTGGTTTGCTGCAATGTTTCATTTACATTACCATTATTTTCTGTATTTAGAGAGGATTCTGGTAGTGGCAAATATTAAAAGTGATGGTGAAGGAGATATGGTGGGTTGGTACTTTTTGAGAAGAATGGGTAAAAGCTATATAGCAAGAAAGAGTTGCAGATCACAGTCTTTTTCTCTGTCACTGCAAATACCTGCTGATTCCATGCAGGAGCAATGTGGTTAGTTGTCTCTCCTCTGTTGATAGCAAATAACCTCCTGCAGAGTTGTTCTTTTTTTTTTTAACTGAATTACTTTGATCTCTGTCCTCTTCTTCTGAGTTATTGCTACTGCTGATAGTGGCATATGCATTTCTCTTGGATGAATCATTTATAACTCCACTAAAATAGAGTAGTGCAGGCAGTGTTCAAAAATAATTTAAAGATCTGGCTTGAAGTAAAAATATGGTATTAAAACTATTTGAAAAGAGACTAAACCTTTTTTGATACACATTGTAGGTAAATATAGTTACCTCCTAGGATTTTAAATGCATATTCATAAATTATTTGGCCAAGTTTCCATAGCACGTGCCTAGAAGACATGTAAGATCAGTTTGGATCTGTTTGGATATCTTCATTTTTCTCACATAATTTAATTACATATTTTTTATATTTTCTTATGGAGAGATGACTTACCAATTAATACAACATAGAAAACATGCTAATACATTAGTTATCTATCAAAAGAAATATTAAGTATTCATGAATATTTGCCATAGGTATAATAGTGAAATATTTAATATTCTAGCTTTTATTGTTGTTATCACTGTGATGATAATACCAACCATTTATTTTTCCTTGAAATTTTCATTAAAATACATTGCTATTATTTATTTTTACCTTTCCAAAGTAAGATGATCCACTAGTTATATTTATATTATTGTTTTGAAATTTCAAATTCTTTGAGATTAATAACTTTCTCAGTCCCATTACATTTTGAAGTAATACTTGATACTTATTTTTTAAATTTTTTTGATCTATGTATAATATGTATGTTAATGAATTAAAAGGTAACTTTTGGGGTTCTTGGATAAATTGGGTAATGAACAAATCAGGATAATCATAGTCATCACCATTAATTTCTCATTTCTTTATGGTAAATAAATTTAATATCTCTAATCAAGCTATTTTCATATGTACAATATACTATTGTTAGCTTTATTCACCCTACTCTTCCATTTGACATCGAGAATTCCATGTCCTGTGATATGGTACACGTTGACCAAATTCTGTACATCCTATCTATACTCTTTCCATTGTCTGGTAAATCATTGTACTCTCCTTTTGCACATATGAGTGAGATCAATGTGTTTCTTTTCGTATATGAATTAATTAACTTAGTGTTCTCTAATTCCAACTATTTTGATGCAAATGACATGATTTCCTTGTGTTTTGCATTTCTACATGTACTACATTTTGTGTCTACCAATATCTTTTACTTTTCTTCTTGCTGGTACTGTAACTTCAACTCTAGGTCTTTGAATTGTTAGCTTTCTTTCACAAGGATGGCTCTCTACCACTGGAGACATCCTGTACTTGCAGCTTTTGCTGATGAAATGGAGATAAGAGAGTTAGGGACTTGTCTGCTTGAATGAGCTATAAATAATTATCCTCATTTAAAGTGTCTTGAGTAACTAGGATTATATGTTTGAGCTATGCAAACTCAATTTACTGCCTTACATTTTATAATTTTAATAGTATTGACAATAATAAAATATCATCTGTGAAGATTGTTTCAACATTTAATGAGGAGCAAATCAATGCCATTGAATATATTGATGAGCATAGTTGTGCTGGTCCCTAGTGTAGCATTGTTTGTGTTCTATTGGATACATGTCCAGGAGTGGTATGACTGGGTCATATGGAAGCTCTATGTTTAGTCTTTTGAGGAAACTCCATCCTGCTTTCCAGAGTGGTGGGGGATGTTCACATTCCCACCAAAAGTGTAATAGATCTCCCTTTGGTCAATCAGTGCCAGCAACTGTCATCGTTAGTATTGTTGATAATGGCAATTCTAATTGGGATGAGGTAGAATCTCGATGTTGTTAAAATTTTCATTTATTTTATAATAAGGATGTTAAACATTTCTTTTTCTTTTATTTTTTATTGTCAAGGTGATATGCAGAGGTGTTACAGCTACAAAGGTAAGGTAGTGGGTACATTTCTTGTCAAACTTGTTACCTCTTCCCTCATTTTCCTCCTACTTCCCTCCTTTCTAATCCCTCCTCCCCAAGTTGTACAGTTACTTTACAACATATTGTCTTGTAAGTATTGCTGTTGCATTGGTTCGCCTTTTACCCTTTGTCTCACTATTTTGATGTCTCCCTTCCTTTCCCCAGTTCAGAAGAGCACATACAGCATGCTCAGAGTACCACAATCAAATGCAGTGATGACGGGGGCTAAGCCATCAGGAAGATAAACAAACTGAAAAAGAAGTAATGTCAGACGTTACATTAAAAATAATAACAATGGGGCTGGGGATATGGCCTAGTGGCTAGAGTGCCTGCCTCGTATTCATGAGGCCCTGGGTTCAATTCCCCAGCACCACATATACAGAAAATGGCCAGAAGTGGCGCTGTGGCTCAAGTGGCAAAGTGTTAGCCTTGAGCAAAAAGAAGCCAGGGACAGTGCTCAGGCCCTGAGTCCAAGCCCCAGGACTGGCCAAAAAAAAAAAAATAATAATAATAATAACAATGATAAGCTGCTTGGTTCCATATCTTGGAGGTCATTTTGCTTAGTGTCATCTTATGTGATCGTAAGTTCATAGCTACAGAGCCATTGTGATCATCTGCTAGGACTACCTAGACATGTACTAATTTTTCCAATGAAGGAAACCATAATGTGACTATTGGCCATTCTTACTTCATTCACTGAGAAGTCTCTCTTAAGTCTTTAGCACATTTGCTGATTGTATTTTTGAATTTTTGAAGGTTTTTTTTTTGAGGGGGAGTATATTTTTTGAGCTCTAAGTATATATTCAATATGAGGTCCTTGTCTGATGCAAAGCTGGTTAAAATCTTCTCCACTTTTGTGGGCTTTCTATCTGTCTTGTTAGTTATATGATTTACTGTGCAGAAGCTCTTCAGTTTGATATATTCCCATTTATCCATTCTTTCTTTGATTTGTTATGATTGTAGATCTTTACTTAGGGAGTTTCAATCTGTGCCTGGGAAACCTAGTGTTTCCCTACCCCTTCCTGTAATATTGCCACAATATCTGGCCTTCCGTTGAGATATTTGATCGATTTAGATTTAATTCTGGTATAGCATGATATATGAATATCTAGATAAAGCAATGCCACTCCTGGTCATTCATCCAATAGAACACAAACAATGCCACACCAAAGAGACCAACAAAACCATGCTCATGGCAGCATTGTTTACCATAGGCAATATATGGAAACAACTCAGATGCTCCTCAGTGGACTAATTAATCAAGAAAATGTGGTACATATACACAATGGATATCTACTCATCCATCAGACAGAACTATATTCTACCATTCCTAAGGAAATGGAGAGAATTAGAAAAAAATTATACTAACTCAAGTAAGCCAGAGCCAAATGAACATAGGTTGTATGGTTTTCCTCATTTGTGTTAGCTAGAATGTGCCTATAACACACAAGTAAACACACTTAAAATATGCATACACATACACTTGTAGATGTGTATATATACATGCATATTGTGTGCATATATGTGTGTATATATATGTATATAGTACATATATATATATATATACACATACTTGGATATGATCAGTTATATAGGGCTATAGACAGCACACATTTAGACCAAGGGCCAAAGGAGGATGCATATAGGTGCAGCAGATCTCAAAGGCTGAATGTTTTGTACATATGACCACATAGACTAATGTTTTATGCAATGAACTGCAAGAAAGGGAAATGAGATTTTTTTAGTTGCTGTTGGCTTTGTTTTCTTTTCCTTTTGTCTTCTTTGTTATATTTGGAAGGGTCAGGGGTAGGAACAGAAATGGTGGGATGATACAAACTATGTAGAAAATGAACTACACATGTTGTGGTTGGGGATGGAAGAGAATAAATGGGAAAGAGTGGGGTAAAGGGAGACATAGTTTAAAAGAATTGTATTCTACATGAATCTTATAACTGTAACCCCTCTTCATATTATCTGTACAATAACAATTAAATCATATCAAATATGTAGGTGTTCATTGAATATCAAATTGCTATCTGTCTTCGGCATTTTTCAACTTTATTTTCCACTGAAAAATATATTATTTAATGTTTTATATAAATAAAAAATATTCTTAGTTATATTTTCCTTTGCATTCCTTTTCTGACTACATATAGTTTTCAGACATACCTGTTTTTATATGAAACTAAATGCATTTGTATATTAAGTTTCATAATTCATTTTTCATAAAAGATTGTCATAACTGTGAACTTAATAAATGAAGACTGAGACTATACAATTGGCTAGAATTCTTTTGCAGTAGACTTTGATATGATCACGATGCTCAAGTAATGATATTAGCCATATTGAAATGGACCAATATTTTCAACATAAATATAGTTGACTAGCCATTGGAGCACGATCAGAATGTTAGAATTGTTTACTTTTTTCTTTCTCTTCCACTCTCTTTTTTTCACTCTAGGCAAACTGTGAAATCAATCTTGACCTCTTTTTCTCTCATATATCACAGCTAAGAAATCAGACAGAAAAATTACTCAGAAAAAATATGATGTATATTTGAATGTTACACAATCTTAAAAGCCTGAGACAAAGATTTCTTAACTGTGTGCATTTTACCAGTTCTGTTGCTTTTATTTATTTAAGTAAAACATATTTTGACATGGTGAAAGTTAATATTTCTGTATTTTATCATTTAAAGTATTAAATATTTAAAATGAAGTTAGTATTTAAAATGACAAAAATAATTTATAAAACAGTGTAGCCACAATACAATAATTCTTCTGGTTTATGTTTTTACACACAATTTCTTTCATAAGGGAGGAGTACAAAGTAGCTATGTCTATCAGCCTCTGATCATATAAAGTAAAATTTATATAAAAATGAACTCCAGGAAATGGAAACAAAAAGATTTTTCTGGTTTCTTTTTATTGTTGTTGATGATGATGATGTTCTGTCTTTTCTTACTTTTCTTTTTGCCTTATTTTTATGTTAATCTGTCTTTGGGACGGTAAGTGGGTGAACACAAAAGGAAGGAGAAAGACTGAACAAATGCATCAGCGGTACTCACTTGATACTATGGTAAAAATGAACTACACAACATGTGGGTTGGGGACAGGAGGGGAAAACTAGGAGTGAACAAGACATGGAGTGACATTTTTCAAAAATATACGTACTCTTTATCTGGCTTATGTAACTGTAAGCTTTCTGTACACCACTTTCATTATAATAATAAAAATTGAAGCAAAATACGCAAATAAAGAAAAATTTGCAATTTGTTGCCTCATATAGTGTGTGCTTGATTAATTTCTCTTTGAAGCATTTATAATGAGAATAACCTGTTTCTTGGTAGGAAATACAACTTAAAAATATGTATAACTCTTTGACTCTTCACCTATAAGTCAATATGAATTAAAATCAGTCAGGAAGAACGTTCAAAGTATACTATTGAAGTGCCAGACTTTGAAGTCAGGCCCCACTTTACCACGTGAGCCCCACTTTACCACGTGAACCCCATTTTACCATGCAAACCTGAGATAAGCAGGCCCTGTGAGCAAACCCAGGACAAGCCCATTAGGGCCCAGCTGGTCAAGAACTCTAACCTCTGGGAATGCTTAACTCTGACGGCCCCCAGAGTGCCTCGAGCCCTGAGCCAATCAGATTTGTGCCTGTGTCCTAATCTTGCTTGCTTGAACACCTGATTGTTGTAACTTTGTTTTTGCCTTTTGAAGCCCTGTGTAATCGCAGCTCGAAGCTTCCTCCTAACCTCCGCTGTGTCGGTGGGTAGGACGAGGCCCGAGTTGCAGCTCGCTTAAATAAAAAATAAAGCCTTGCCTTGCTTTTGCATTTCAGAATGTCTGAGTCTCGTTGGCCTTCTTGGTGGTCGTTTTGTGACTTGGCACAACACTATGATCCTGAAATTTTACTGATGGTACAATACTAATTGCAGTTCTAAGTAGAAAATATGTTTATATGCCTTGAATAAATAAAATATTTTTAGTTTGGATAGGCATATTCACACAGAAGAGAACTATCAATTATTTGATCCACATCTGCCCATGTAGTATGATCTAAGATTGTGTCCTTACTATAACAAGTACTACTATTACAACTACCACTAATGATAATAATAAGTTTAAACATTTAAATAACTAGAACTGGCATGAATACAGAGACTTTAGAGCTCCCACAGGTTGCATAAAATAATATGTTCTTTTATTTAATTTCTCTTTGTATTACTAATCTTACATTTCCCCAGGTAGTTCTATATTTTTTTTCCTCACTGCTTCAGTGTTACTCTTTTATATTAATAAGGAATGTAAGCCAGTAAGTGATTTTACAGTGATTAAGAATAAGATTTGTAGCTCATTATCTGTGAGAAGGGTATTGTTATAGACCTACCAACACACGTCCTTTGATATGTCCATAGGAACAAGGGAACTAATCTCCATTGTACAGATATTAGCATAGTGAATGAGCTGGAAATCCAAACAGGAAGGCCCCCCTATGGAATTACTACACTTATAATAAGCTACTTAGAAAAGGGTCTTGTTTCTTCTCTCATCTTGATGTTGCATTATTCAATTTTATTTTCACTTAGACAGCATTTGATTCTTATATATCAATTATCTATTTTACATCTATCTTGCCTATCTTTCTATATATGCATATCTGTATCTAAGTAATTGATATTAATTTCAGAAAATACACAAGCGTTAAACACGGTAGGTATATTTTGGTTTGTCATAATTCAAATGGCAGTTCATAGTCTTTCTTTTGCATAGCAGTTTGCAGAGTCTTGTAAGTAAATTGTTCATTCACATAGTAGACTCATGGTCAATTATGTCAAGCTATTTTAACATTATCAGCAACAGCCCCCTAAATTGTTTCCTGACACCTGTCTTCTGAAACTCTATCATTTTCATATCTACCTGCCAGAATTTTTATCCTATAAATAAATGTATTCTTGTCTCATTGATTCATAGTTATTATAAAGGCAGAAATCCAAAAGGAAAGGAAGTAACATAAATACAATGGTTCCTTTTGACAGGCTGTATGCTTAACATATATGCTATCTACTTAGGCTGTTTAATAGTTCTTCAAAAGTGGCAGTGGTTTTCCCAAGTTTAATTGCTAAGGAAACAGAGATGAATCCTGTTCTTCTGACTGTATCATTCTTATCTAGGTTACTGAAACTTCTGAAGAATCTGTCTGTGGTTTTCTGTTCCTTGCAACTTACATTATTATTGTGCACTGAAATATCAATATTAACATTTAAAATAAACTACAGGGAATGGCATGAATTTAGTAAAGTGGCAACAGAATGAAGTAAACTAAGTATTAGCAGACCAATATAAAACTTTAAAAATTAACTTTAGTATCTACACTAACTGTAGTGTTGAAAATAAAAACCAGATGAGGTGAATACAGAATGCTATATATTTTTACCAGAAAGCATAACAATGTTATATTGCAAATTCTGTGAATATATTTCATTAAAAGTTAATTTTATTCTCTATACTTAAAATGTAATATCATTAATATATTTGTACTTTAGAGAAATTGTTACATAGGTTGGCTGAGAAATAGCAAGCACAGCTAAGCATAACAAGGATAGTTGAACCAGCAGATGCATAAGAACAGTAACTATCCCTACCAAATATTGAATGGTATAATAATGATTCTGTGGTAGAATATTGCAGTATGGACACAAGATGACAGAACTGAAAAACAAGCAGAACAAGTGAGAGCGAGAAGTCTTTCTAATTCTCAAAATGAAATTCACCCCAAATTTAATACTTGAAGCTCTTAATACTCTTAAAGTAAACCTAGTTTTGGGAACCCTACTTAAAGCTCTAGTTTAAAACTATATGATATCTTATCAAGGATAAATGTATGCTCTTGTACCAGAACTTTGTATTTTTCAGTAAGGAACTAAAGAAAGCTTTTTTGTGTTGGAATTTTTATTATTGTTCCCAGTCTTTGTCAATGGGACCTCCTGAATTCTCATAGTCTATAAAACAGGAATGAAGTAATTTACTCCTTGTATTAGTAGCTTAACTTTTATTTATCTTAATTTCCCACATGATGGTTAATTAGGCTAACATCTAGTAATATTATTGACATTTCTTTAACATACACATTAACCTAGTTGCTGTTAGACTTTAACTTGCCTTGCACAGACTAGATTGATAATCTTGTCCAAACCCATGAAAAAGTAGCAGGACTGTTGAACACAAGAGTTCATAAAATAGAACAGGTTGATTCAGAGGCACCATTTGGACATTTGTGCTAGAAGAACAGGTTTTAGTCAAAATAATCCCACTGGAATTGTCACATCTTGTCTTCAGGAGTAGAATAACACAATAAAATTTAAAAGTAACTATACAAGGAATTTTAATGAAATTTTCCCTCTGTCCTTCTAAACTATAATATTTATTTCACTAGAATAAATGTAACATCAGTAATTCACTTATCAGCACATATTCATGCTTGATCACAGTAAGAGTTCTATGCACCTATTATCATTTTTAATACATGAATTGCATATATTATTCATTTTTAGTACAGATGCACCTGGTTTTAGATTATTTCCTAAAAATTGGTGTCTATAGGTCATGTGAATTATTATTTTAGATATACGCTCATCAGGAAATAAATTCCTAATAAAAGTAATAAAAATGATTTGTGATTAGGTACAGGTTCTTCATTGGATATGGAATATAATTTCTGAAGTAAACAAGTTTGCAGATTTGTAAATTTCACCGTCCCTTCTATCTGGCATCTAAGTGCAGTTCTGTGAATTTTTCCATGCTGCACCTTTTAGCAGCACCCTTTTTTTTCTCAGCTAAGGCAAGAATCTGAATCACACTATTTACCAATCCGTGCTCTAAGTCACAAGAGACAGAAAGCAGTCCCTCAGGCACATGCCTAAAGTAGGAATACTGGAAACATATTCTACTGTCTTTTCCTTCTAAAGATTTAGCCAGGGGATTATCTTTTCCTTTTGATTGCATGTTGTGGTGCCTTGAAAAAAGATCTGACACAGTTGAGATGAAACAGTCTTATTCTCATACATGAGACTTTGAGCTTCCCGGAATACTGTGACTTCCTAGAGCATTTCTAGAGTCTTGATAAAGGCTCATATAGTTGCTATGTCAGTACCTCTCTGGGGAAATCAGTGGGTTTTTTTTTTTCTACCAAGTTTAGCTGCCAACACTGTTGAAAATAATTTAAATGTTAATAGAAAGAATCCATACTAGATTATTCATGAAATAATGTGATTTTCATACTGGTATATTTTTATTGTGAAGATGATGCTCAGAGGAGTTACAGTTATATAAGTCAGGTAATGAGTATATTTCTTTTGGGACAGTATCACCACTCCCCTCATTTTCTCCCAGTTGCTTTTTTCCTTCTTGACCCACCTATCCCTATGAAATATATAGTTAGTTTTAACATAGTGTCTAGTGAATATCATTGCTGTATTTGTTCACCTTTTGTCTCACCATTTCTGTGGTCCCTTTAATGCTCCCCCAGATGGATAAACTTACATACTAGACAGAAGTTGCAGAAACTACAAAAGGCCACAAAGGAAAGAGAAAGGATGACAACTGAAGTTGTGTGAGACTCGTTTTGCACATTCATTTCACATAGCCCCAAGTGACATTTGCATGAGAGCTTCTCTTGGCTTTCAGTTCCTTTTGTTCTAATCCTTGTCACCTTCAAACTGGCTAACTCTGACCTACCGTTCTCGTTCAATGGAAACTTCATAATTATAGCACCAAATTTTCTCTCCTATGTAGCACAAAATCATCAGAAAATCTGTACATTATTTGTTTTCTAGTATATCATCACTATATTACACATTTCTTTTTCTATGAATTCATGTAATACATACTTTCTTTTAATATTTTCAAATTCCTTGTTAAATACACATGAGTGCACAGTATATATGAAGTTTAAAAATTCAAATTCAATGTTTTATAGTACTCTTTTATCAAAATGAGAATTATGACAGTGGCTCAAAATTTCTTGATGTTAGTGGGCTCATATCAAGTGAATTTATACATCATCGCATCCAAAGCTGGACCATACTTAAAAAAATCGTTTGTTATATGACACCTGCTGTGGTGATAATAGATTTTAGGCTGAGAAAAGTTAGAAGTTGTTTCATGGCTTTGAAACTCATTTTTTACTTACATCCTCTAATATAAATGCTGTCTTCATACTGCCAAATGCTTCTAAACATAACAATGTGGGATGTGGTGTTAAGTATTGAAATTACTTCCAGTGGCAGATTTTGATTAGATTTTGATTTTTCAATAGGATATTCATATCTGTAAACTACTTTTAGATTATGATTACTTTATTTAACATACAAGTAGGACATTCTATTTCTGTGAGAAATTATTAAAAGTTTCCAAGGCACCATTTCCACCTTCCAAACAAAGAAGAGAGCTGATCAAGCAGATGATCAACAGTCAGTTCTTCTGAGATAATATGAAAAATGAGGTCCTTTGACAAACTGATATCTTGAAACTGGAAAGAATGTCACAAACAGAATCACAGCTTGTCAGGAATACAAAATTCTGAAGCAGGTACAGGTGGAATGGTAATATCTGCACTGTAAGAGCATGGTATACAGGGGCCTGAGCATTGAAACCTCCAGAGAATTCAGTCTTCAAGTCCTTGACCATATTGATTCCAAAGGATGAAAGTCTGAAAAAAAATCCTCTCATGCCACCAGCAAGGAAGTGACAGAGAAATTAATGATTATTGAAAACACTTGTAAAAACAATTCTAACGTATGCAAAAGTTCTAGTTCTATTTGTTTTCCTGAAAGGAAATAGTTTTGCCATAGATTATCCAAATATGGAAGATCCATCCAAGTTGTTCTATAGCCTTCATGTATCACTAAGTGTTGTGGGGGAGAATGAGAACCATTTTAGAAGTTCACCGTCCAAGAGATCTGCATCCACTCAAAGCCTAAAGTCTAATCATATAATTAGGTAAAGCTTCTTTTGCCCTCTACTTTATTAACCTATCAGTAGAGCTGCAGTATAACATAAAACTACGTTGATAAAACTCCAAAACTGAAAGACATCAAAGGAGCCCACAAGAATGATAGGAAAAACAAAAATCTCATACATTTGTACCTACAACACACAGTAAACAGCAAAACCTAGCTCCAAAATTATATACCTTAATTCACAATTGTTCTTACTCATTACATCATATCCAACTTTCAACAAGTTACAGGATTAGAAGGTGAGAAGTTAAAAGAACATGATTCATTCATGAGTGTGGACAGACATGTTTTCATGGACAGAAAAGACATTATAGTACTCAGTATTATCAATTACCCTTGTGAAACTTTACTGGCTGTAACAAAACGCAAGTTCAAAATGCTTTGCCGACATGAGAAAAGCCACACTTTTTGAGAAAAAAAGTTATAGTGAAATCAGAAAAAGTTAATTTCTGACATTGTTAATCTTGAAATTAATCCAAACATAAATTTCAAAATCAGGTCAATATTATGTATTTTTATTTTTTACTGTTAGTTTTACAGACTGGAATAAGTCAGTAGTAGAACTATTTCCTGTCATGAGCAGGGCCCTGTGATATATCCCACAAAGTATTGTAATTAGTATTTACTCTCCCATGGATAACTGTTAGATTGTATTTTGTTACAATTGTTTTTAATCCTTTTATCATTTAATCATTGTATGAATCATT
Organism: Perognathus longimembris pacificus; assembly: GCF_023159225.1. NCBI lineage: Eukaryota > Metazoa > Chordata > Mammalia > Rodentia > Heteromyidae > Perognathus > Perognathus longimembris. Next base: position 21,572,847 of record NC_063172.1, read on the forward strand.
AAGTAATCTGTCATTGTATGTGTCACTAGGAAATCTGTTGGAGTTTTGAAAATTTGATAGTGATATAATTACAATAATCCATATATTATATGTGAATTGTCATATTTTCTTCCGAATAAGTTTTTAAAAGGCACATTATTTCGGTGTATATGTATAGTTAATTTTCTGTTCTCATCTGGCATATATATGTATATACGTAAATATACATATATATAAAGTTTATTGATCAACATGTTGATCAACATGGCCCTTGTTTTCAAATTAGAGCTGTTGAGAATACTTACCTAGGATCATGCTCATTATAAGTTTTGGTGTGAAATAGTTACAAAGATAGAAAGAAATAATCCTATAGGAAAATGAAAATTAGTTCACTCAGAGACTTTAAAGTTAAAATTTCTTATGTATAGTAACAAATTAGTAACAAATTTACTGTAAAATTACTCAGAAGAATATAATACTACTGTGTAACTACTGCAAAAATCTCTAGCAGTTTTTTAGTCCTCTGTGATTCCCCATAAGTCTCTACATGCTTTATATTTAGAACTGGCAGAGTAACAGTTACCAATTGTTAATTGGCTTTGTGGAACTCATTTGTAGGAAAACAATTCACATTTACCACGGTAGCCAATGCACTTGGACCCTTCCCCTGTGTACTTCTGACATTCTGCCTGCTAATTCATTTGATTTTGTGTACCTGGAGTCTTTCTACTTACCAGGGTAGTTAAATGTAACAGTTATTTTCAGAAGAACATACTCATTTCCTTGAGTGATAAAACAAAGCATTTATTTACACAATTATCAATTAAAAATAAATTCCCTCCACATAATAAGAAAGGAATGTTACACTGCAGCTCTACTGATAGGTTAATAAAGTAGAGGGCAAAGGAAGCTTTACCTAATTATATGATTAGACTTTAGGCTTTGAGTGGATGCATAGCTCTTGGACTGTGAACTAATAGTCTGAAGGTTCAAGTCATTAAGATTTTTTTTTCCAAATTTTTATTATCCAACTGATGTACAGAGAGGTTACAGTTTCATACATTAGGCATTGGATACATTTCTTGTACTGTTTGTTACCTTGTCCCTCATACCCCCCTCCCTCCTCCCTCTTTCCCCTTCTCCCCCTGAGGTGTTCAGTTCATTTTCACCAAACAGTTTTGCAAGTATTGCTTTTGTAGTTGTTTGTCTTTTTTTACCCTGTGTCTCTCAATTTTGGTATTCCCTTTTAATTTCCTACTTCTAATACCAGTATACACGGTTTCCAATATACTCAGATAAGATTACAGAGATAGTGTAGGTACAACCACAGGAAGGTGATACAAAAACCTCATCAATAATAGAAGCTACAGATACAGATGGGACGTTGTAAGTAGTTACAACTGTGATATAACAATCGTTTCCATAACATGGAGTTCATTTCACTTAGCATCATCTTATGTGTTCATAAGGGTATAGCTATTGGGCTCTTGTGATGCTCTGCTATGACTTGCCTAAACCTGTACTAATTATTCCCAATAAGGGAGACCATAGAGTCCATGTTTCTTTGGGTCTGGCTCACTTCACTTAGTATAATTTTTTTCCAAGTCCTTCCATTTCCTTACAAATGGGGCAATGTCATTCTTTCTGATAGAGGCATAAAATTCCATTGTGTATATGTACCACATTTTCCTGATCCATTTGTCTACTGAGGACCATCTGGGTTGGTTCCAGATTCTAGCTATGACAAATTGCGCTGCAATGAACATTGTTGTGCTTAAGATTTTTAATGTGAGAAAAATGCAGCAAATGTGCTGATTGAATATACTTGTAAAGAAATATAGTTTTGTTATAGGTTTTTTGTTTTTTGTGGGTTTTTTTTGCCAGTCCTGGGCCTTGAACTCAGGGCCTGAGCACTGTCCCTGGCTTCTTTTTGCTCAAGGCTAGCACTCTGCCACTTCTGTCCCTTTTCTATATATCTGGTGCTGGGAAATCGAAACCAGGGCTTCATGTATGTATATGAGGCAAGCACTCTTGCCACTAGGCCATATATCCAGCCCCTGTTTGTAGGTTTTCATTGTCACTGGGTGAAGAGAAAATAATACTGAGTGCTAGTGGTTGAATATAGAAATCTAAGCATAAGAGAGGCATTGTTTGAAACATGTAAGAAACTGCAAAAGAATAATTCATGCAGTATATAGTAAGGAGTCTACATTCTGCTTAGTGAGATTTACCATCTTGGAACTTCTTTAGAGTTTACAAGTAATATTTGTTACATGCACAAACATACATTCCTGGCATATTAGGAAGGTGTTTATGACAATGAATATTACATTTACCCATTCTTTATACTTTTATTTTCATCATCCATTTTCATAAAAATATAGCATTTAGGGCCTAAACACAGTTTTTCCCTTATGGCACAAGATATAGTCACTAATATAATTCCCCAGTGTGTCTTTTTATCACCTACCAGATTCTAAATTCTGCAGTATGGAATATTCAGTGCATTGAAAAGTATTGCTTTTTTGCTTTAACTTAATGAATTTTACCATTCCCCTTAGTGTGATTACATTACATTCAAAGTTGGCTAAATTTCTCGATGTTGTAGTTTCTTTTACTTATAATAATCTAATATAAAAAGGAGAAATGTTGCAAATCAATAAGTTAGAATGTACAATATTTATGATTGACCTAATATTTTTATAATAAGCATGATTTTAATATGTTTCTGCAATTTAGATGAATGAGAAAATTAACTTTTACAGTTGTCATAAAGTCTGTTCTACATTTGCAATTTTCTGTTACTAGCTTCTTAGAAGGCATGGTCACAAAATACGTATAAAATAGCAACATTCTACAAATGGCAAGTGATTAATTGTTAAGTAATGTTCCATTAGTGCAGACACAGCTTATCATCATAACTAGAAAGTGCCACACTGATAAAAGTCATTGCAAAACAAATTGATAGGATATAAATCTTAGAAAATTTCTAATATTATTTGGCATTAAAATATATATGACTCAAATAATTACAGAACTATTGAATCTCATAAACCTTGTTGAACAGTATTATCTGACTAAAAAGAAAAGATACTGGGGCTGGGAATATGGCCTAGTGGCAAGAGTGCTTGCCTCCTATACATGAAGCTCTTGGTTCGATTCCCCAGCACCACATATATGGAAAATGGCCAGAAGGGGCGCTGTGGCTCAGGTGGCAGAGTGCTAGCCTTGAGCTGGAAGAAGCCAGGGATGGTGCTCAGGCCCTGAGTCCAAGGCCCAGGACTGGCCAAAAAAAAAAAAGAAAAGATACTGGCTGTGAGCTGAGTTTACAGAATGGCAGTGTATTTACATGAGAGAGTCACATTATAACATGCTAAGGGTTAATCCCTGTAATAAACACAATCTCTGAAAGTTTTTTGTAGAGTTAACATTGCTATTTCTTTGAAAATGAGACTATAAAGGTCATCTCAATGAACATAAAAACTTTACAATTCATGAATAACTTAGTATTTATGAACTAGATATTATATTTTCATTAACCCAATATCAATCATTCCATTCAATAATGAAAAGTATGGCACGTCTCTGAAAATATAGGTAATGTAGCATGGGAATTATTTTAAATGATTTGGTTTTATGTTACTACTTTGAAAATTCACATAACTAACACGAGTTTGTGAAAGATGACAGCTACATGTTTCATTGTTTCACTATAATGGGGGGGGAGGAAAAACTCACTCATTTCACAAGATATTTCAATGCAATATTAAATAGAGAGACCAATTACTAAAGTAATGAGAAAATGTTCACTTCTAACTACCAGAGCATATGTGAAACAAAATTAAAGTTATAAATTTTAATTACAGTGATTACAAAGTGTTGTCTTTCTAAAAATGTTCAAAAGGCTCTGACAGTGCTGAGAGTGCTCTATTCCTCTGCTGTTTTACAATTTATATTGATTAAATTTTCTTTTTAAAAAAATCTTTTCACAATTCATTGCATATCTCTTTCTGTGACATTCATTTGTCAGCAGCCAGCTATTGTTTAGGATAAAGCTTCCTTGAAACTACTTTACAAGCATTTATGATTATCGAACAGATGTTTATTAATAACATATATGTAAAATGCTCAAGAGACATGCTAAACATATATTTAAGCAGTATCATTCAACATAATCCTCCCAAAATTAAGTGATATTTTTCTACCGTTTTACTGATACAGTTTATCTGAAATTCTTTCCCTCTTGATGACCGTGGGGATACATACTCAAGAAACATGTTCTGAAGTTAGTTAATAGTCTAAATTCTGAGATAAAATGTATTGATACAACCAGACTCTGTTGCCTTGATGTGAGTCTTGTCTAGTCATAAGCTCCATATTCCATCAGCTTTCAATCCATAAAAGTTATCATAATTTCTCTGAAGATGATTTCGGGGATCTGAATGTGAATTCAGAAGATAGACTAAGATAATATATTATGTCTTAGTCCACCTTCTCCACCCCAAGCCCACATATTATCTTGTAAATATTGCTGTTGCTTTGGTTCACCCTTTGTCTCACCATTTTGATGTTCCCCTCCCCTTCCCAAATTCAGATCAAATTATATATAATACCCATGTTATTGAAGGAAAATAAAAAATAATTACACATACTATATTAAAGTAACAACAATGAAAACCTCTCATTTCTATATCTTGGAATACATTTCACTTTGCTCATCTTATACAATCATATGAGCATTGTTATTGAGCTATTGTGATCCTCTGCTAGGACTATCCTAGACATATACTAATTATTGTCAATGAGGGAAACCATGGAATCTATGTTCCTTTGGGTCTGACTCACTTCACTTAATATGATTTTCTAGCATATATTTTGAAATATTAAAACCTTAGAATTCAGTACAAATAAGAATGAAATACAGGAATAGGCAACTCTTGACAGTAGATATTCAAATGGTCAGTAAACAGGTGAAATTTTACTCAATAAAATTAGCTATCTGAGAATAAAAATTGTAATAGATATCAGCTTGTACTCTCAGGGATACCTTTGTGAAAATACAAACAGACTGGTTCTGGTGGCTCCACCTGCAATCCTAGCTAATATGCACAAGACTGAGATCTGAGCGTCACAGTTAGAAACTAGCCCAGGGAAGGAAGTCTGTCAAACTCTTATCTCCAATTTCCCACAAAAAAGGTCGAAGTAGAACTGTGGCTCAAGTGGCACAAGGCTAGAATGAGCAAAAGGCTGACGTCAAACCCCAGGATAGTCACGCATAAAAACAAACAAGTAATAGAAAACAAAAATAAAAATGGCAATGAAGAAAAAAAGACAAAGGATTGGTAATGATATGGAGAATGTGGTAGTCTCACACCTTTGACAAGCAGTTTAGCATTTTTTCCAAAATATGAAACCATGTCAACAAAGGATTGAACACATTTACTCCTAGATTTGAAGGAAGAGTAATGAGAATATCTGAAAATATATGCAACTCAAGATGGTGCAAGAGTATTTGCAGTGTTATATATAAGTGCTAAAATGTGACTCTAACCCAAAGACCATCACTGGATTATAAAATACCCACAGAATGGAATAGTTGAATATTAGTGAATATTAAAGTGAAATAATGATCCACACTGCACAAAGGACCTTGAAAATGGTGCATTAGAAAAGAACACATGCTGTATAATTTTATTCCTGTGAAATCACTGGAATAGGGAAAGATATCAATTTAAGGTGGAATTTTGGTATGGATGAGAAAGAGTGGTGAATAGGTACTAGTAGATATGACTTATCATTGAAATGGTTAAAATACAATTAGGATTGCAACTGGTATCATACCTCTATGTCTGTGCAGAAAAGCTGAGAATTCTACCTTGAAAGATTCAATTTTCAATGTATATCCAATAAAATTAAGAAAATTAAAGGAAGGGATGGGATTGTGAGGGATGAATGTCCAAAGGGACGATGTTGATCAAGATGCATTGTATTTATAAAATGCTTTGTTGAATAGTAACACCTTTGTACAACTACATAAAGATAATTTTTTAAAAAACCTTTATTTCAAATGCAGCAGTGATACTCACTAGACACTCTATTGAAAATGAATTATAAAACTTGGTGAGGAAGGTTGGAAGGGAAAAATAGAGAAACTAAGGAAAGAGGTGGTAGTGTTGAGAAAGAAATGTATTCAATACCTGGTTTATGTATCTGTAACCCCACTGTACATTACTTTTACAATAACAACAAAGTAAAACATACATAACAGAAAAAAGTGAATGTCTGTGTTATGTACAACAAAATACCATCTCAGACTATTACTTTGAAAAATAGTGGACATGTGTTCAATTTATTCTATCTTCAGTGACACCTGAGGCAATTACAACCTTACCACACCTCCTTGAAAGAATAAATATGGTCGACTGGCAAGAGGATATAATGTTCTTCTGTGAGCCCCAAAAGTACACTATTTTATGTAGAATCTCTTTAAGAAGAATATATATTCCATCTCAATTGTTTATTGTAAATACATGTACAAGTATAGCTATATGGGCTGTATTTATTCTGAAAAACAGAGCTCAGTTGTGTAATATTGTATTATTTACTTATCTCAGAAGACAAACAAGCTGAAACTCATAAACCCTGTGACCTCCAATGTACACTTTATATTGAGGAGTAAGAGTGGGAGAGAGATTAATGAGCAATTTTTATCATTTTATTTTGTCTATATTACTTCCATTTACATAACCTTTTTTATTACATAAATCCAATGATTTTTTTTAAAGATTTAGACTACTTTTTAAAAAGTTTTTTATATAATATTTGTGATGAACATCTGCCTTAAGAGAGTCTGCCTAATCATTACAAAGGGTATTCCTGCTTTATATAATTTAGCCCAATTATCTCTTCTGAATGTTAGATAACATGAAAATATTATTCATACTATTATGAAAGAAATGCACGTTTTATATGTATATATATATATGGTATATAATGGTGTGCAAACATTATATATATATATCTTGAACTTCTCCATCACCCATTAAATTTGCACTTAATATTTAAAATTGAGACTAGAAATGGCTCGTTTCTTTAGCATCAAAGTGAGGATTAAGTTGGTTTATTAAAACATTATCTTTTCATGGGATTTCCATATAGCTCATTATATTTGGAACATGATTTAATACTATTTCTATGACCTTTTTTTCTTACCATTCAAAGATATACGCCATTACATTTTAGCTGATAAAATAGTAAGGGCACTTATGAAGTCTGTAGCACATTTTATTCGGGGCCTCAATTATTTAACATTTAATATAATAAAGCACATTACAAATTCTGAAAGAACTTGGCCTCATATATATTAAGTTGTATCATTTTTGTTACTCCTATTCCTTTATGTTGGATTTGAAGTTCCATGAAAAGTTTATATTAAATATTATTCCAGAGTCCACACCTCAAGTAATTTATATGACTTCAATATCTTTCAATATCTTTCAATAAAATGTCTACTGACTTAAAAGTGACACACTATTTAGTGTCTGTGAAGTGTGTCTTCCTTTTTTAAGAACTCATGGATGCTTTATCTTTCCTTCCTAATTCCACAAGTAATTCCTCTCTGACAAATTTTCTTTTGTTTTTCAGTTCAATCAGAACACACTAAAAGAATCAAAATTTGTTTTTGGGAGGAGGGGACATAATAATGTCAGAAAGTTAAAGAAATTGTAGGAAAGGTAGGGATGTTTTGTAGTCCTTTTTTCTCATTTCAAAGAGTCCAATGCAAAGGTTAGATAGATCACTTTTTTTAATTGTTCACATTCAAATAAGCTACTAAAAAGCGAAGGTGCTGATAATGTGGTATCAGTAGGATATTTAAAACACACAAATTATTGTCTGTTATTAGAAACATGTAACCTGGTCCTATAACCTAACCACAAAGAAAAGAAAAACTTGACTTCTTTTGTTTGCCCTGGAAATTACTTTTAAAAAAGATCACCTGGAACAATAGATTTTTTTCTCTTTCAAAATCACTTTCTATTTCAGTTGAGAAAAGTATTTTCCATTTACAGGGAGAATAAGAGGATTATAAATGAGAGAAAGTTTAAAGAGAGTTTAAATTCAATAGGTACAGAAGAAATAATACTATATGTATATCATTTATATTTTCATAAATAAATGTCTCTTCCTGCTCAGAATGTAAAACCAAATTGAAAAAAGACATAATACTTTTTTAATTATTATTTCCCCAGGATTTCTGTAACATAGCGCTAAAAATTGAGTGGCTTAACAAAATTAATTGAAGTCTAGATGAAAGCTTGAGATGGGTATTTTGAGAAAAAGATATTTCCAGTCCTGTATTCTTGCTCTATAGATTGCCATTTACTCCTTTTTAATTCACATCATCTTCCCTCTAACAATGTCAGACAATGAGTTTGATTGGCTTAGGGGTGAACAAAATAACATTTTGTTAAACTGATTACCTCTGTAAATAAGGTATATCCACATAATGTCACATTCTTGGGTCCTAGAGGTAAGTTCTTCAGTCTAAGGGCTGTTATTCCAAATGGTTCTGATGACACCATCAAGTAAAACTGTTAGCAAAGAGATAAATAAATGAATAGGTGATACATTGATGAGAGAGAGAGAGCAGACAGTGAATCAACCAAAAGTGCAAAACTATAAACACCTTCAATACTAGAATGAGAATAAAAATAAATTTCCATTTGTGCAACTTGTGATCCAACCTTCTAGCTTAGCCAGACAGCTTATACAAAGCACTAAGAGAAAGAATGTTGGTATATTGTGATCAAACACCAAGATTATTGTTACTACAGCAGAGCAAAAACAAGGAACAGAGGTGAAAAAATTAAAAATAGTCAAAGTATGATTCTGTTTTTACACTCTGGTATAAAATTAGTATTATCCAGAGTATGACAGTACTTTCTTCATTCTTGATCATCAGCAAAAACAAGGAAGAAAGAAAGAAAAAGAAAGAAAGAAAGGATGGAAGAAATAGAGAGGAAGAAAAAAGAAATAGAGAAAGAAAAAGAAGGAAAGAGAGAAAGAGATGGAGAAAGAGTGAGATATAAAGAAAAAGAAAGTAAGAAAGAGAGAGAAAGATGAGAGTAAGAAAGAAAGAGAAAAATAAAAGAAAGAGAAAAAAACAAAAGTAAAAAAGGGAAGAGTATATGTAAGCATGTGGACTTAGAAATCATCAGAGCTTGTTCAGGCACATAATGCCAGTACTAGGAAGCTGTTGCACTGGAAGTGATACAATGTTTGAGTTTAGGAAATAATTTGGGGTTATAGTATGAATTTACCATATGACTCTATGTCCAATGAGGCTAGGCTATATTTCCATAATGTAAGGACAGGAGATTAGTATAGGAATACATTTGGTGGAACACAAACTACTGAATCCTATTGTTGTTGCTGTTGTTGTTGTTGTTGTTGTTGTTGTTACCAGTCCTGGGGCTTGAACTCTGTCCCAGAGTTTCTTTTGCTCAAAGCTAGCATTCTACCACTTGAGCTACAGAGCTACTTCTAACCGTTTCTGTTTATTCAGTACTGAGGAATGGAAGTCCGGGCTTCATTCATGCTAGGCAAATATTCGACCACTAGGCTACATTCCCAGACCCAAGTCCTGATTTGGATACAGTAAAAACAAATATACATTTTATGAACCAAGACATTCATGTGATATGTGCAGTTCTTGGGTAATGAGGAACTTTAGGAGGAAATAGCAACTGAGTGCCATGCTTTAATGTCATTATCTCTGGAACTGGCAATTGTGCCCTTGAAGTGAATATAAAGAAGGAGAAAAAAAAAAAAACCAGAAAATTTATTCTAGCACCCACCACCATTCACACTTAGGGAATAAGAAAAACATCCATGAGAAAAAAAAGGCACTAGAATAAAACAGACATTTGGGAGGAAAAAAAGTTATGGGATTGCAAAAGATGTAAGAAATGCAAATCAAATAACATTGAGATTCCACCTCCCCCAATAAGAATGTCATTTATCAAGAAAATTAACAATAACAAATGTTGGAGGGGATGTGGCCAAAAGGGAACCCTACTTTAATGTTGGTAGGAATGTAAACTTGTTCAGCCACTCTGGAAAGCTGTATGGAGATTATTCAGAAGGCTAAGCATAGAGTTCCTCTATGACCCAGCAGCCCCACTCTTGGGCATCTACCCAAAAGACCACAAACAAGAACACACTAAAGCCACCAGCACAACAAAGTTCATTGCAGGTCAATTTGTCATAGCTAAAATATGGAACCAACCCAGATGCCCCTCAGTAGAAAAATGGATCAGGAAAATGTGGTGCATATACACAATGGAATTTTATGCCTCTATCAGAAAGAATGACATTGCCCCATTTGTAAGGAAATGGAAGAACTTGGAAAAAATTATACTAAGTGAAGTGAGCCAGACCCAAAGAAACATGGACTCTATGGTTTCCCTCATAGGAAATAATTAGCATAGGTTTAGGCTAGTCACAGCAGAGGTTCACAAGAGCCTAATAGCTATGCCCTAATGAACGCATAAGATGATGCTAAGTGAAATGAACTCCATATTATGGAAATGAGTGTTATATCAATATGCCTTATGAAACAGTAGCTTCTTTTGTTGATGATCCTCTTTCATCACCTTCCTGTGGTTGTTGTACCTGCACTATCAGTGTATCTCATTTGAATACCTTGGATACTGTATATACTGGTATTAGAACTAAGGAAGTGAAAGGGATTATCAAAATTGAGAGACAAAGGATAAAAAGACAAATGACTCCAAAAGCAATACTTGCAAAACCGTTTAGTGTTAACCAACTGAACAACTCCGGAGAAAGGGGGAAGGGGGAAGGGAGAAGGGGGAATGAGGTAAGAGGTAACAAACAGTACAAGAAATGTTCCCATGGCCTAACGTATGTAAATGTAACTCCTCTGTTCATCACTTTAACAATGAATAAGTAATAAAAAAAAGAGAGAGAGCGATCGATTTGGAATAGATTTTTTAATGTACAAACTTGGAAGGTACTTGCGACTGGGAGTAGAGTTTGAAGGGAGTCATAAGTAAGAACACTTGATGAGTGAGTTCAAAATTAGATGTCTAATGACGACCTGAGTACTTCATTTGTACCGCTGCTTTCACTGGAATTATAGAAATCAGTGATTTGTAGTGGAAAAACTATTCATTTTTTTTTTAGCCCAAAGGATAATATCACAGTGAGGCACAAAGTATGACTTGTGATTATTTGATTACAAAGGTGTTGCTTCTATACACCAGGGACATGATTCACAGGGCAAAAAGATGATCACATTGTCAATTACGTGAATAGGAGGAAGTGGTTGAATCCATTGCTTGGGTGAGTTTGTGCACAGGTAATCAGAGAATTGACTCATCCATCATGCCAATATGTAAGGCCAACTGTCTGACAAAGAAGCAGGTGTTTTCATAGATTAGTGACAGATGGATAAGTGAACATTTTCCTTTGATTGTTTCATTTCCCCAGAAAAATAAGAAGTAAAATAATATGACAGTAAAGAGCAGAAAGTTTGTTTTGGTTGGTATATTTGTTTATCTGAAATTTTGAATGAAGAAAATGTCATGTAAAAAAGTCAGCACAGGGTGAGTATGCAAAGTGAGTAATTGAGATTAGTAAATACATTTGATCCTTCCTGCTAGATTCTCTTGAATAGATGATGAAAAGATGATTATATAACAATGTTTCTAGCTAAGTAATTATGGAAAGAGAAGAACAAAAGAAATAAAGTAAATTAGATACAATAATATACATATAATTGTAATACTTACATTATTTTATTATATATTATAATGTGTTATATGCAATAGAGAACAAGAGAGAGAGAAGTCTTAATACATAAAGTAGCAAACAGAGGACATGGGAGAAGCATGTGGAATTGTGTCAATAGAAGGTACATTTGTTTCCATGAGAAAAATTAAAACATTTTACAGAATGTTCAGAGATACCTCAACTATAGTTCAAATTTTGGAGGAAGAAGCTTGTTTATTGTCTTTATCTAATTTATGACCATGGAAAAGAAGTTGATATAGGATGAAAGAAAGTATCTTTGAAGAGAATTACTAACAGAATCACTAATCTGGAATGTTAGACCAATTACAGAAATGGATACTTTATTACTCATGACTCAAAGTATTTTTCTGGCAAGAGCTGACAAACTTGTGTCAAGCAAATCTTTTGAAAAGCTTAATAGAAAATCTTAGAAAGTATTTTAAAACACTTTGAGACATCAGACTGGAGTATCACACAATAAGCTCAATGAGTCTATAAAGTTCTATGACGTAATTTTTCTTTTTATATAACTGTCAGTTTATGTTTCCCACACATATGTGAGGGGAAACAAAGATGAGATGCAGGTATTTTTCATGTAGGTCATTAGGTTATTCCATGTAGGTGATTCCATGTAGACTCCTGTGTCTAAAGCAAATTGAAATTCTAACACTTTCATGAGAAGATATTCATTGTCAGACTATATATTTACTTCCCAAAATAGTACTTCTAATAATTAAAGGTGTATAATATAACTTTTTCATGAATATGATAGTTTTTCAATATTTGTTTTATCTGTTAATAGATGTAAAATTTATATAATGTCAAATCACAATGCTAATCATTTTATAGAGCCCAACATGTTATTAAACATTTTTTATCAATCCAGATGGATTTGTATATTCATGGATGTGTATATTCACAAAACATTTATTCCTATTCTCATTTTAGCCTTTTGCTCCCAGGCACCAACAATCCCAATATGCTGGCTCTTCTCATGGAATTGTCGAGTCTAAATAAGTGTAAATAATGTAATATTATGGCATTTGTATTTTTGCATTTCATAGTAGGATGTCTTCATTAGGTAGTATTTCATGCCATTATTAATTTGCATATAGTTTTAGATATTTTCTTAATAAATGTTTTTTATTATCTACCATATGTTTATCATAAACCAGCAATCTATCTATTAATTATTATTCCGTTTTTGATAGGTCATAATGATGTTGATTTTAGTATGTGACTATTTTTAGCGTGCTGATTTTCTGTATATTCATAAAACATATTCATTTATAATTTGTTGCTCCATGATATAGTGGACTATCTCTGATATCAGATATTAGAATATGTGCCTATCTTTGGAAGACATTATTAACCTGACACATAAAGCAAAAATTTGTCAAGACACAAAGCCCATGACTGACTTGACTTAGATCATACCCTCTCATAGAGTAGTTTTCATGAATTAAAAACAGTATCTATACTTGTTTGGCTTTCAAAACATTTTGTTAGCACTTCAGACAATGCACTTATGTTAAAGAGTCTTCTGGTATCATTTTTTTTTTGGCTATTCAGATAAATTAGGTTTCCTTTCAATTTATTTATATGAATTTATTGAATGAAGTTAGCATTGGCTTCATTTATTTATCTTATCTTATGATTGGGGAATATCTGTAGGTTTTGTCATTGATGTTAAAAATTTTCTTTCCAGCTAGCATTGGAATCTCACTTATATGAAACTAAAACTCATAAAAGTACTTTGAAATCTATATCTAAAAAAATCTTACATTCCACAACCAGGATACAAATTTACTAAAGACTCATGTTACTTTTTCTAGGATATTGCAGTGTCAAAGACTGTACATTTTCTTTTTTTTTTTTTTTTTTTTTTTTTTTTGCCAGTTCTGGGCCTTGGACTCAGGGCCTGAGCACTGTCCCTGGCTTCTTCCCGCTCAAGGCTAGCACTCTGCCACTTGAGCCACAGCGCCGCTTCTGGCCGTTTTCTGTATATGTGGTGCTGGGGAATCAAACCTAGGGCCTCGTGTATCCGAGGCAGGCACTCTTGCCGCTAGGCTATATCCCCAGCCCCCTGTACATTTTCTTTTATTCCACTGTTGAACATTTATTTTTTCTTTATGTTTGACCCTCAATACTTCTGTTATCTGAAGTATGTTTCATATCTTTTAAATGACTAAAATAATAATTCTGTATTTTTTTATAAGTTAGCACTTTAAGAGGCGTGATAGCAAATTACAATGGGAGATAAGAACATTTATTGTTTGATTTGTGAGGGGTTGAACATAAGCATTTCTATTGTTTAAAGTATGTTTTCATATTTTTGAATGTCTAAAATAATAAATCTATATTTTATTAAGAGACTGATAGTGATTTTCAATGGGAAATATGTTGATAAACATCAAGAATATTGCCTTAAGGACTGAGTTTTACTTTTAATGACATGATTAACAGGATTAACATACTGACATTGTAAAAAATATCTTGTTTGTGTCTAAATGATTATGAATATATATGTTTGTGGTCCCAAATTTAGATAAGTAATTATTACTTTGGTCTGGAATATTTTATTTCCCAATTAATTAAATTTGGAGAGTTTTTACCAATAATACACAAATTATAGAGCCCACTCTCATTACCTTTCTCCCTTCTTGTTTTCATGTGTTTATGATATTTTTGGTTTGTCCATTCATATTGGCATACAAGGCTATATCTACATGAGTTATATTTGCAAAAGATTTAGAATCAGAATTAAGCCAGATTTTGTGTTTGAAACACACACACACACACACACACATATATATACATATGTACAGATATACATATATACACATATACAAATATGTATATATATTCATACATAGCACATGTTGATAACATTGAAATGATTACCTATACACTCACAGGTTATATTACTATGGTATATATATTTAAATAATGTATTATGGTGCCTGTATATAGGAAAAACATATACACACCTACACACATACAAACACACACACACATACATACATACATACATATATATATATATATATATATATTCCATTATTCCACTTTAGAGGATTCCAGGAGCTATGGTTCATTCTCTCATAGCATGAGGAAAGTAAAATAGTATGATCATTAGAATCTTTCTATCAGAATGAATGTGGACAAGGAAACCTCATGTTGAAAGGATTGTTGGTGACAGTACAAGATAAGGATTTGGAATATCGGTCCCAAGATGATTTCTGAAGAAGAGACTACAGTTACATAGTTGACATGACCATCATAAGAAATCATGTAATTTCTGAACATTTAATGTAGCTGAAAAGGTCAGCCCCTTGACTTTTCCTTTGATATATTTTTGCTTCAATATACTGTTTAAACTCCAATGGTTTCTCAATCTATTAGTGTTTTACTCAGCAATTCAAACAAAATAAGTTATTTGAACATGATTTTTAATTAGATATTTAAGTATTTGTAATTTGTGAGTATTTTTCAGTTTAGGCTTTAGGGATTTTTATTCTGTTTTACTGATGGTTTGATAAAAAAAGCTGCAGTTAATAATTAATGTACTGTCAGAACAATGATAATCCAATAAAGACTGGAGTTATCTCTTTGAGTTGTTACCTAAGCCATCTGTACTAAGTTGAAAGTAAGATTTCATATGCAGTTATTGGTCATATATATGCCATTTGATGGTTTTATTTAAAAATAAATATACATTAGTACAATTAATAAATACATGCATGCTCTAAAGAGAAATTCTTTGATATCTAGCCATAATACAGATATCAAAATATAAAATAGTACAAGTAAAGGTACAAGGGTGCATACCTTGGAACAGATTGTATAAATGTGCACACAAAAACTGAAAAACAAGATAGGCATATTTCACCCAAAAGACAGTATCAGAATTCACTATATAAAATGACATTTAATCCAGTTATTTCAGATGTAAATATACAATGATTCAAAAATGAAGTTGCTAAAAGCAGAGATTTAGACAGGCACAGTACATACTCAGGTAGGAATAATTTATTTTGGTATGTAAAATACCATCTGAAAAGATTGAGGTCAGATCTTGAAACAACCTTCTTTGTGAAGATATTTTGAATTTGTGAACATTACAAAATGTGATTGGAAATGTTTAGTGGGTTATAAATACATCTAATATAGCTAATAGTTGCTACATTCTAGGCGCTCTCTATGCATTTTATTTCAGTATTCATTTGATGAATCTGAAGCCCTCATTGCATGAAAAATGTAAAAATCTTTTCCAGAATGAAATTTTAAGAGAACAGAAAATTATGTGTTTACATTTTAATTTGTAAGCTTCAATCAATTCCAATCAATTTTATATGATCATAAAGGGAAGGACCTTTAAAAATTACATTGTCAGTTTTCTGCTTTAGATTAAGAAATATATCCATAACATATTAATATTAAAATGGCTGATATATGTCCTAGATTATATGTTAATATATAAAAGACTGATTACCTTGAAAGGATTGTCATTTGGAAAATAAATTTTAATTTTAAGTTATTTCTGTATGTACACAATTTGGGACATGAAATATTTAGAAAGCAATTTATTTGGTTTCCTTAATAATGTAAGGAGGTTTTTATGTTGATATTTTCCACAAAGGAACTGACTTATCTTTCATGTTTTTGTCAATTAAGCGCATCTGCATTCATTTTAACTTTCAACCTCCACAGATAATTCATTGTAATATACATAGTTGGAGAGAGAACACTTAGGTATGTATAAATGTAGGCTGATTTAGACAGAGACAGAAATGAAAATGGGGAGATAGAGAGAGATGATGTAGAGATATGATATGGATGATATATGTATGCAAATATAGTCATAAGAGATGTAGATGGTATTAATAGAGATGTGGTATGCAATGGTACATGACAGATATGGTCTTAATTGTCAAATTGATGGTACTGATAATAGAGATTTGTAAAACACATTTCTTTACTGGTCAGTAACAGTGTTTCCACAGAGCACAAGTAAAGTGGAAAGGTTGAAAGATGCAATTTGAATTAGGTTGTCATCTTTATGGAGGCTGGGGGTTCTAGATGGATTGGAAAGTAGAGAAGTAAAGAACAGGAAAGATTGCTAGTTCAAATATTCTCTTTCTCTTCTCTCTCTCTCTCTCTCTCTCTCTCTGTTTCTCTGTCTGTCTGTCTGTCTCTGTCTCTCTGTCTCTGTCTCTGTCTGTCTCTGTCTGTCTGTCTGTCTGTCTCTCTCTCTCTCTCTCTCTCTCTCTCTCTCTCTCTCTCTCTCTCTCTCCCCCCCCCCCCTTCCTCCCTCCTTTTATAGCCACCTGGAAGTAAGTTTCTGCATTCCCCTTTACCTGCCCGTGTAACACAAGGTCTTGAAATTGAGTCAAAATAAATCATTATTGTCAGTTGTTTCTGTCAGATGTCACAGGCATGGAGAGTCTGATTAGCATAAATGCCATTTCTGTTTCTGTGAGGACATACAAAGATGAAGCAGTGATATAAGCCATTTTTAGTAATAAACAAATCAACTATAGGTGTCAGATTTCAAACATTGTGCAAAAAGGAGAATGGATACAAGGGGACATAAATATATCATAAATCTATTGTGTGGAAAAGAAAATCATGGTGTTCAGTATGATTTCAAGTTTTGAGAAGTGACACAGAGTCAAAGTAATGACCACACCTACATCTGCAAGTAATTCTAATTATTACTAAATTAAAATACTGTGTTTTTAAAAATTATTTACTTATTGTTAAAGTGATGTACAGAGGGGTTACACAGTTTCATACGTAAGGCAGTGGGTACATTTCTTGTATAACTTGTTACTTCTTAAAATATTGTTGTATTGATACTTAATCTTCTGGTAAATTTAAAGTGCAACTGCCATCCCCATGTATTATATGTGGATTAGAAATGTTCAGTGATTTTTAAAAATAGCTAGTATTTCTTTTTTAAATATATCATAAATGTAACTATCTAATGAAATCCTGCTCCAAAGTATTTATCCTGAAATAAAGAAAGTGCATATTTACAGAAAAAATATAGTTTATAGATTGTTTAAGATGCCTTTTTCATCATTGACTGAAGTTTTCCCTAGTAAGTACACATAACTGATTTTTATTATAGTTCAGGAACAGTCATTTGCAATAATTTTGCTCATATAAAGTTAAAATTTTGACAGTCATGCGTGGTTAGTTGAATATAGCCATCGCTTTGAGATGAAGATTCTTGCCTGTTGTACTTCTTAAAGAATTTCTCTAAAATAAGTGAAGAAAACATTAAATCAATTGTTGATTTAAAGAAGTAGCTCATTTCCTTTAGAAATTACATCATATTTCATTCTGGCTTCATTTTATTTATAAATAATTTTCCTACCTAAAGAAATACACTATTTTATTTATGAACTTCTGACATGACAGTGAAAAAGACTGTATGTTTAGTTTGTGCTGCTAGATAACAGCTTCCAGTTGCCATAGAAAACTCAAGACAAACACAAGACAAAATTGAAGTTGATGTATTTGTTGTCACAATGGGAAAAATTTATAAGATGAGGAAATTAGATCATAGCTATTTCATTTTTATACAAAATATTTATCAAAGGGAGATAACCCTGAGTTGATTTATTTATCTTGATACAAATGAACAAATTGATCATTGTATTCCTGCTCAGAAATTGAATTCTGATTGACTCAGAGTCAGGGAACAAGGTGGAAAGTCAGGATTTTTTAAACTTTTGTTTTTGATTACACCTAATTACTTGTTTCTATAATTTCAAATCTCTCTCTTTTTTCTTGTTTTCTTTTTCCTTTATTGTCAAGGTGAAGTACAGAGGGGTTACAGTTTCATATGTAAGGCAGTGAGTACATTTCTTGTTCAACTTATTACCTCCTCCCTCATAACATACATTAATTATCAAAATTTTATATAAGCACTTTTCTATGTAAGCTATTTCTAAATACAGCTTAGTAAATGGCTCCATATACATAATTATTCCCCTGGGCTCATTGTCTCTAGAAAAAAAATGCCTGTCTGTGGTCAATTCATTGACCCTGGACACAGAGAAACAAATCTATGAAAATATGATTTCTGATTCATTTCTCTCTTCTTGTTAGTGCATTGTTATACTATTGTTTTTTACACTTCCTTTTTTTTCAAATTTTTATTATCAAACTGATGTACAGAGAGGTTACAGTTTCATACGTTAGGGGCATGAGGGACAAGGTAACAAACAGTACAAGGATGTACACTTCCTTTTAATGAATACATACTTTTCCAAATTTATGGGATTCTGTAGGATAATTTGATGCTCCTCAATGAATGTCAAGAAATGAATGGGTCAAGAAAATGTGGTGCATATACTCAATGAAATGTTATCGTCTATTAAAATACTGACTGTATACAATTTATAGAGAAATGAAAAGACTTGCAAAAACGTATATTTAGTCAAGTTAAGCCAGATCCAGCAAAGCTAAAGTTGCATGGCTTGTCTCATGTGTGGTAGATAGAATTTGCCTATAAATCTATAAGTAAACAAGTTGAGTGTCATGCCAGTGGTTACAAATGAATTAACTGAAGTATAATAGTCAAAGCCCAACAAAATCACCACCAGGAAATGAGTAAATGCAAAAGATGGGTTGAGACAAGAGGAAATAGGTAGGCCAATGAGGGGAAGAAACCGGAGAATGCAGTCAAGGATTCATTGTATATACCACAAATTTAAGAAAAAAGTAATGGGAAGAAGTGAGTCGAAGAAATTTAAGAATGTTGAAAGGATGACACTGATCAAAATGCATTGCATTCATGAACTGCTTTGACAAATGAAACCTCTTTTGAAAACTACTTAACTATAATAAAAAATTAAAGAAACTAAAAAAGTTCATATATACAATGTGTAATGACTAGTTCATCGTTAGCAATTTATTCTTTATAAACAGTTTACATTTATTTGCATTAGGCACATTTTAATGTTTTTCTAATGCTTCATGTAATATATTAACATATTGTTACCTACAGTCAACCTAGTAGAACACAAAACCTATTTTCCCTGTGTAAATGCATTTTAGTACTTGTTTCTCAATCTCCTTTGAACTTCTTTCCTGAATACTTTCCCTAACTGCTTTCTATATTGATATTTTAAGTATAGGAATGGGGCTGATCCACTTATATAATTTGTATTATATGTTTTGATCTGTTAAGCACAAAACAAAAATGAATGCAAAATATATCATTCTTTTTAATAAATTTTAAGATAAGCATTAGTCATTAGTTTTCTGGGGGAAATCTCAATTATCTACATTACTACAGTTGAAGTATTGCAAAAAGATGAGGGAAATAAGTCCATTTGTCCACAGCTCCCTGCATTCACTGTATTTGCAATGTGACTTTGAAGCAACTCTTCATAATAGTTGTATTTGTTCTTATCCCTCAAATTATAAATAATTTTATGAACTGCTTTGTTCAATAAAACATAATGGCCATGACAATTCATCAATCCCAAGCTTAACAAGTCTTTATTTACTTCTCAGTTTTGGTATTTCCATCTTAGTAATTAGCATAAGCTTCACACAGTATACTAGAGCACAGACTCATTAAACAGAGACAGTCTTACTAATATTCTCAACTACGATTGCTGAGATCAGCCAAGTCCATCAAAGAGCAAAGAGCTCATATGATCACAAGCTACTAATTGTAAATACATATTATTTATGTCACTGAATCAAGGGATATTTCTTGAACTAGTCCTCTTACTGTTCCAGATTTGTTTCATTAACAAGAAGCAAATTCTCTAATGTTGACAGAGAAATGTGGCTCTTTAAATTGCATTTGTTTCATTTATTCAATACAAATAAAGGAACATACATTTTGACTGTATATTTCTATTTTTTGAGAATTACTCTAATTGCTTTAAGAAATTATGCTTTTTTACTAATATAGAAGCAATATTATTATTTCAATCTTATTTTGCTTCAGGTATAAACTTCAAAAATAACAACCTTTTACCTGTGTAGAATTTTTTTTGGTTTTTGTGTTTATTTTACTTACAGTCTTATAAATAAAGTGATATAGAACATTTTCACAAATATAAGCATAATTTTATTCTGAATGTTTGTGGAATAAAAAAGGAAATGCAAATCAAAACAACATTGAGATTCCATCTCACCCCAGCAAGAATGTCATATATCAAGAAAACTAATAATAACAATTGTTGGAGGGGATGTGGCCAAAAGGGAACCCTACTTCATTGTTGGTGGGAATGTAAACTGGTTCAGCCACTCTGGCAAGCAGTATGGAGATTCCTCAGAAGGCTCAATATAGAACTCCCCTATGACCCAGCAGCCCCACTGTTGGGTATCTATCCAAAAGCCCACAAACAAAATCACAGTAATGTCACCAGCACAACAATGTTCATCGCAGCACAATTTGTCATAGCGAGAAGCTGGAACCAACCCAGATGCCCCTCCATAGATGAATGGATCAGGAAAATGTGGTACATTTACACAATGGAATTTTATGCCTCTATCAGGAAGAATGACATTGTTCCATTTGTAAGGAAATGGAAGGACTTGGAAAAAGTTATACTAAGTGAAGTGAGCCAGACCCAAAGAAACATGGACTCTATGGCCTCCCTTATTGGGAATAATTAGTACAGGTTTAGGCAAGCCATAGCAGAGCATCACAAGGCCCAATAGCTATACCCTTATGAACACATAAGATGATGCTAAGTGAAATGAACTCCATGTTATGGAAACAATTGTTATATCACAGTTGTAACTACTTTCAACGTCCTATGTGTATGTGTAGTTTCTATTATTGATGATGTTTTGTATCACCTTCCTATGTTTGTACCTACACTATCTCTGTAATCTTATCTGAGTATATTGGAAACCGTGTTTACTGGTATTGGAAGTAGGAAATTCAAAGGGAATACCAAATTCGAGAGACACAGGGTAAAAAAAGAGAAATAACTACAAAAGTAATACTTGCAAAACTGTTTGGTGTAAGTGAACTGAACACCTGGGGGGGGGAGGGAAAGGGGGGGAGGGAGGGGGGCATGAGGGACAAGGCAACAAACAGTACAAGAAATGTATCCAATGCCCAACGTATGATACTGTAACCTCTCTGTACGTCAGTTTGATAATAAAAATTTGAGAAAAAAAAAAGTCAGTAGCAAAAGTTGAATTTTATGATTTCTAAATAGCCATTAGAAATCATTTTTGTTTGGTCCATATTTTTTGATGTCCACACTTTTAGTTTTTACATGCTACACATACACATATTACTTATATGTAGAGCAGCAGATCAAGAGACTCAAATTCCATATAGTGAATCTCTTTTACTGCTTTAAGATTTTCTATTTGTGATCTTCATCATCTTTTCAAGGATAAATCTAGTCATGAATTCCTTTCGTTCAATTCACTGAGCTCCTTTCAGATATGGGTAAATATAATTTCAGAAATTTTCAATAGTATATATTGCATGATGAGGATTAAACCCAGGGATTTGCACACACTAACTAAACACTCTACTACTAAATTACACCCCAAGACCTCTTACTTTTTTTTCTTGCTCATTCTCTGTCTTTGCTCCTTCTGATGTTTCTATTACACATTGGTGAAATTACCATTGTTCCAAGTTTCTCTGAGAATTACTATTTTATTCTTTCTTTTCTCTGTGTATTTCAGATTGTATGTTCTATTGATTTATCTTAAAGTTCTTGGAAGCATTGTTCAAATATTTCAAAATACCACTAAATTCTCATTAATATTTCATTTGTGTTTCAAAATATCCATTTGTTCTCCTTATATTTTCACCTTAATTGATGTTCTCTATGTGATTTGACATTTTCATGATCATTTCCTTTAATTCCCTAATCACAGGTTTGTCTCATTATTAAACATATTTCTAATTGCTACTCAGTACTCTTTGTTAAATCTTACATATGTTCCCACTTTCAAACAATTTCTGCTAAACAATTTTCTTTCTTATGAAGAACATTTCTGTCTATGTTTTTGTATGCCCCCTAATTATTTGAAAATAAGAGACCTAAGTGAACATATTATAACAATTGTAGATAATGATGTCCTTCTTCAAATTTCAGGGCTTCTTTTTGCTCTTATTTTTATTTAACTCTAACGGTATGGATTGAATCCTCTGTTTGACTACAGTTTATGTAAAAAAAAGCAGAAGTGGAAGGCATTTCTTTCAGGTCATGGACCTGATTGAGTATAGTCATGTTTGGGTGACAAAAGTTTTAGCAGACATGTCTTTAACTTCTGTTCTTTTTGTTTTGTTATGGCAATTACATGAATTTGATATTACAGCAAACCACTTAAATTGTACTAATTGTAGATCAAGTGTCACATTGTTACCCACCAGTGCATTTGGCATATATTGTTTATCATTTTGTTCCCATTAAATTCAAGCAATGATATATTTTAATCTGTTTTCTACAGTTAATTGTATATCCAGGAAGTTAATCTTTCCTATCTATTTACCTGGTTCTTCCTTGTGACCTAGTGACCTAGGGTTTAAAGTGTACTTAAATATAAGAATTTATTGTCTTTGAGAAAACTAATATTCAAAAAACTACCCTGATACTTTCTCTTTGTTTCATAGTAAGTTTTTTCTGTGTTCACACAGAAGGAGAAACAGACAGACAGACAGACAGACAGATAGACAGACAGAGAATGAATGCTGATTCTGTTGAATGAGGATTACCTTTCTGAATTCATTTAACCTTCTCTCCCCAATGGCCCATTGTCCAAACACTGTATGCAAGTTCACACACACACACACACACACACACACACACACACACACACACATTTCTATATATGATCTTATAGAAAGGCACAATTTAGGGCTGGGGATATGGCCTAGTGGCAAGAGTGCCTGCCTCAGATACACGAGGCCCTAGGTTCGATTCCCCAGCACCACATGTACAGAAAAAATGGCCAGAAGTGGTGCTGTGGCTCAAGTGGCAGAGTGCTAGCCTTGAGCGGAAAGAAGCCAGGGACAGTGCTCAGGCCCTGAGTCCAAGGCCCAGGACTGGCAAAAAAAAAAAAAGAAAGGCACAATTTAGTCTAAAATAGTGCAGGAAAACTAAAATCATTCCTAATGTTATCTATAATTTAATTTTAATAGAAAACTGGCAAAAGAAGATTCTTTAGAAAAGCTTATTGAGATCATAGCTGTATTTTTGCTAAGGATCTACTGAAATGTAATTCACTTGTGTAGTAAAATAAATAGCTTTGAAATACCCTATGGTTGGAATCAAATCAGTAAACAGATAACGGTCTCATAGATATTGAAGATCTCATGAGGTTCTAATTTTGCAATGCAGACTTACAATTGGTACGTGTGTATGTGTCCCCATATGTGTGTGTATGTATATATATATGTGTGTGTGTGTTTCTCTATATGTATATCTGTATAGATAATGTATACACATTTGTATAGATATTCATATATATGAACACATACAATAAAGGTAACTATAAGAATGTAAGATTTATAAGAATAGAAGATGCCAAAACTATTTGAGGCATCCAGTTGAATA
The DNA here is from genome assembly GCF_023159225.1 of Perognathus longimembris pacificus. NCBI lineage: Eukaryota > Metazoa > Chordata > Mammalia > Rodentia > Heteromyidae > Perognathus > Perognathus longimembris. The sequence goes on from NC_063172.1 coordinate 21,597,212, forward strand.
TGAGCCTTTCTTAAGACTTAGTATGCCTAGACATCAGTAGTTATACAAGACTTTTTACAGTACTCATTTGGGAAAAAATACCCATGAATTAATGAGTTTAAAATGTACCTTTTCATCTACTTTATGATAACAGAGATGGCATCAGTCATCTTGTATATCTATGTGATTTGACTTTTTCTTCCATTTTAATTTGACCTTTTCCTTGTCCAACATAAACTATTGATAACTACCTTCATCCATTTGTTTCCTATGGGCCATGCTTGTAGAATAGAAGTTTGTGTAAGTGCTGGCCAAACAACACATCTCCGCATTGGAAAATCAAAGTACCTTTAAAAAATGTTGAAAGTCACAGAAAGCCATTATCTCAGTCCCTCAGAATTTTAAATTCACTAACAGTGAGTAAATCTAAATCCTGACCAACAATAGCATCTGACATCATTGCTGTTCGAGTTTCTGTTCAAAGGGGGTGACATCATAACCCACATTGCCTTTATAATTATATTATTTCTAGAACTAGAACCTGTCTTGCCCTTGTCTTTCCAGCTATTTAAACATATTCTCCATGTTTAATTAAATATAAGTAAAAGTCAAGGGAAAAGCAGGTTACTCACAGACAGAAAGTAGTCCTTGTCTGCCAAATGTTCAGATGAATTTAATTAATTTTTTACCTCTGTGATCAAAATTTGTTAAGTTACAGAAATTACTTTGAAAAATACATGTGGACACTAAAGGAACTAATGGAACTTTTGAAAGTTTAATCTAGGTAATTTATTTTTTAGTGTTTTAGAAAATAAACAAAGAATGGTTCTATATTTGATTAGGGTGACCTAAACAGCAAGTCTAAAAAGCGTACAACTAAAAAAAAATAAACATTGAGAGTATGCTCTGTGATGTTTTAAACTTCCATGCCAATTTTGATTACACTGCATGTAAGAAACAATCATAACACACATTGTATTAGAAGAAACCAATAAATAAATAATTATTTCATAGCTAGTCAGTTAAATAATTTGCAATGTTTTAAATCACTGAATGTGTATATGTATATATGTACATATACATATATTTGTTTTATATTTACTGACAAAGTCTTTGTAGACTAGTTTTAAAACTCGCTCTGCATTTTATCGTGTTAAATTATGTAATATTTTTACCGATACAGAAAGGGAAACTGAAGTATTCTAAGTTTGCCTCATATTTGCATACTCACCCCTCCGAGCCAATTTTTAAATCAATAAATAAATTCCATTTCCCGTATTTCTTCAATGTCATCAGGAGTGATGATTCAGTATGTCTTAAATTTTACTCTACTTTTATCTCCACAATTATTTCACTGATAACACCTAACAACATCTGTTAGTTTATAGTAAGATTTCTTAAAACTAGTATTAAGTTATGAAATAAATATACTTTTTGTACTCGAAGCATAATATATAAAATTATTTATGATTTTAGTGATTAAATAAACTGTATTCATAAGATACAGAAATGTTTATTGTTTTTAAGTTCAATTTCACAATCAAATACACTGAATAATATAGTTTGATAACCAAGATTACTCTGTCAGTTATAGTCTACATAACTACTTTATATTCATTCTACCCTTTGTCTAAGTGAACAACAGTATGTCTATTTTTATAATGAACATTTGAAATGTTTTTTAATAATGTTTGTGATAAGGAATATATTTTTAAACGACTCACCATTCTCAGTTTCAATGTACATTCTTCTTATTTCAACTCAGTTTCAAATGGATGAACAACTGATCTGTAAATTATTTCTAAGGTGTATTGTTAAGGTATTCTTGAATCTATACACCTGTACTCTCTTCTGTTTCCAATCATTAACAAATCTCACATTATCTATCCTTCCTGCTTTGTTATTATCATTAATCAGTATACCTACTTTTAAATAATTTCTTCATTATTATCATTATCTTTGAGTTGATCACCAATTCAGTGTGAATAGACATTTTACCGTTTTTCACCTTTTATAATCATAGTGCTAAATTTACTGTCTAACCTAGAATGGACAATTAATTATTGAACTGACAATTGTTTGATGTAAGGTTACGTCTTTGCCTCTTTTTCAAACTTAAGTCTTGTGCATTTATTTCATTTTTATCTTATTATTTTAGAGAAAGTCATCACAGTGAACATAAGCTGTAATTATTCTTCTATGGTTCCATACAGCACAAAAAATATAAATATTATACAATTTCCAAAATCTGAATACTGGGCTTATATATAACTTCTTCCAGATGTTAGGTGTAATCACAATCATGTTACAAACCTCGTTTTCTCATCCACTTACAGGGTTTGAGCATTTGGGCAGTTTCTATAGTGGCTATAGAGAAGGGTGCTGCAGTCAATGTGAATTTACAGATGCCTTGAGTGAATTTTTACTCTTTCATTTGGATATTTCTAGACCACAGCTTAACACTTCTTTTAGCATTTAGGGAAATCCCTGTACTGATTTCTACAATAGTTATTCCAATTTGATTCCCACCAACACTGTAGGTTGCCTTTATGGCCACAAACCCAACATTTGTTGGTCCTATTCTTGATAATGGTCATCCTTACTGGAATGACATAAAATGCCAACATTGTTTTTATTTACATTTTCTTTATAGCCAGGGATGTTGAGTATTTCCAGACCATTGAGTATATATTGCCCATTGCTCATTTGTATTTTTTTTCTGGGAAATATCTGGTTCCTTTGTCCACTTATAAATCAAGTTACTGATATTCTGGAATTTTTTTGCCTATTTATATATTCAAGTAATTAGGCAATTGTCAGACATATAGTCAATCAAAGTCACCTCCCATTCTATTGACTGCTTTTAACTTATTTGACTACATCTTTCAGTATTTAGAAGCTTTTTTGCTTCATGTAATCTCATTTGTCAAATGTCTTTCCTAATTTCTCATCTCCTATAATTGTATTCAGAAGTTCCTGCCTATGTAAATAAGTTCTAGTGTTTGCCCTACTCCTTCAATAGCAATTTTTATTTATGTAGATTTTTATTCTCTTGTTCATAAAGCAGGAAACAAGACTATATAAATTACAAACATCCAATTGGTGAAATGTTTTTTTTCTTTTCTTTTCTTTTTTTTTTTTTTTTTTTTTGCTGGTGTGTTATTGGAGCTTGAATCTAATGTCTCTTTAGCTCTTGTCTTTTGGTTTAAGCTTGACAACTTACCAGTTGAACCACACTTCCAATTCCATCATTTCTTTTCTCAAAAGTGAAATAAGAAAATTTGTATTTTATTTATACTCTCCTTAATTGAAATTTCCACCTTTGGAAACACATATCCTACAGTAGGGATGAACTAGGGATGTTTTGTCTACAAAAATTGCATACGGATTCATAAATGATACTTTACATAGATATTCACCATCCACTGGAAATCTGTCAGCGATCCACCATATCAAAAATTCAGGCTATGTTTTTATCTATAGCTTGCTATATCTTTAATTTTGATATTCTTACAAGCCTTAGAAGTTATTTTGCTAATAAGACAACCACCAGTAAAATGAAAACACTTGTTTAATGTGTGATTGCTAGTATCTGGTGTAACTTTTCAAGCATAGACATTAAATCAACCTCAAGATGTCTTCCTGAAGAGCCAGAGTCAAGCAATTTTCAGTGAAAAACAAAACAATCAACCTGAATGTGTTTTCTATTTATACATACAAAAATATGTACATGTACATATATATTATAGTAAAGTAGACTTTACTATTTATGAAAAGTTTTCAGGAAGCAGGAAATTTTCTCCTGGAAACTACTGAAAAGTGAAATGACACAAATTGAATTATGTTGACAGATTACTCTTTTCATTGCAAGAATTAACATGGGGAAATTATAGATCTATTGAGTTAGTAGTTCAATGATATTGAAACAAATCAAATATACATTCTTCTGAATAAATTCCATGATGAATAAAAGGCTATTTCAGTAATAACAATGACAATACTAGAACTTGTACATATTCAATTCTGGTAGTTTAAAATTTAACCTTATAGATGATATAACTTGTGAAGCCCAGGACAGAGAATAAGGTTTTATGAAATAAATAGAATTTTAATATTATAGCACTTGAAATTTAGATTGAGAATAAGGGTAAAACTTCACCACTATTCATTGTAATGATGGGTAGATGTAAAGGATATTAGTATGTTACATTTAATGTATACTTTCTCAATTATAAGCATGTATAATAGTTTCACTTATTCATTGAAGTGCTGTATAGATACAATTTTGCCTGAAAATGAAGTAGAATAATATTTACACTTGATGATACATTTTTTCTTTGTTTGATTTTGTTTTTATCATTTTTTTCAGAGCTAAGGATTGATCCCAGGGCTTGTGCATACGAAGCAAGCACTCTATCCTTGACCTGCATCTTCAGTCATAAATGCTTAATTGTAAGAGATTTTCATGAAGAAGCCATGAGAACACAAGTATGGGTAACAAATACAAACCTCAGCATAAAATTTAATAAAATTGAAAAGTGGCAACTAGGAAATGTGAGCATTTTTAAAGAAATAACTTCAAGTCATATTCATACAGGAGGAAACAGTGTATATGAACATGAGAAAATGTAACCACAGAAAGAAAAAAAAAAAACAGATATCAGGATTCACTGATATAAGACATTTGCCATATCCCATATTCTCACATAATAATGAACATACTAATAGAAAATAATAAAAAGAACTATAATATACTTGAGGATTTGACATACCAGAGATATAAATACTGTAAAAAGAAAATTATAGTTAGTTTGCAAAATATTAGGCTAATAACTCCCATTAAAGAACTAACCTACACTATACCATTATATGCATCAAATCCTTTCTAATTATAAGAATAAAGGGGGGGGGGTAGATGGCATAAATTAGACACTTCAAATAATCAAAGTCCCCAATGAGATTTAACCGACCATTCTATACATAATGACTTTCAGAACATAGAAGCAAATTTCTAAACATAGAGTACTTCTTAGCTTAATATCACTGAATTAACCTGGGAAAAGCCAGATACATTTTACAAATGCACATTATAAGCCTTAAATCACAGAATCTTCCAGATTAAACAATTTTAGCCTACCTAACTACATTTACTTCTTTATTATAAAGATTGTTGAAATAATCTAAAGTTCATTGGAATATTTTGTACCTTCATTACAGTTAAATGTTTCTAAAATCAAGATTCTTTTCTTTCAATACTACCCACTACTTCCTGAGAATTTGCTGAATTTTATTTCACAGAAGACCACAAACATTTTAAATATTTTTAGAGAATCCTAAAATGCACTAATGGCAGAGAGAGAAAGAGAAAGTAATATTTCTAGAGAAGACAAGACTCATTACCAGTCTTCATATAATATGTACAAAATATTAACAGCGTTTGAGAAGAATATGGGGAAATATTTTAAGACAAATATTCCTGTAAAAGCAATTTTGGAGCCCAATTTTTGTCATACCCAATTCTTATTCATATATAACATAGATTTTTAGTGTGTATGAGAAGATATTATAATTATAGAAATAGTTAATGCTAACAAGCAAATGTTCAGAAGTGAGTTCCATTGTTAACATTCTACAGTGTCCATTGATACCCTCACATGAAATATTTATGTGCATTTAATTTTAAGTGAGGATTTATGCAGAGTGGATTTTGCCAACTCTTAGGTATAAGAAAAAGATAGCTATAAATAGTCTTTCATCAAAATATTTTCTTTTTATTACACATTCTTAAATAATCAACTGCTCATTCTCCTCTTTATATCTCATTTCTATGTAGACACAGAGAGGTAAACATTCAATTTACTACTTTCCTTTCATTCATTAAGTTCCAGTTGCAAAACCTCATCCATTGTGCAAATAATACTCATTCTGTAGAAAGAAAATTCATAATATGTAACTATGGACTGATAAATACTTAGGTTTATTTTGCTTCTTGTTTAAATATTCGTAGGTCATCTGATTATTGAATACTGCTTCTTACAGAGTGTTGATAGCTTCATGAAGCTAAAAATATAAATTTGGAATTTTTCATATTCTAAAAGTTTAGCATAAAGCATTTTGCAAATAAAATGGCTATCTGTACATTTCTATATCTTGACAAATGTCTTTTCTGCTCCCTTTTTATGTCCACAAGTTGGTTAATGTAATAGCATTAAAAAGCAGATATGTTGAAGTCTGGAGTCTTCAAATGTAGAACGGTTTAGACATCTTAAATATTAACTTTCTGTTCCCTATCTAATAGATAAAAGCCAAAGAAACATATGAAGATATGCTAAAGTAAAATAATAAACTATATCTCTATTTCTTTATTTTGAAGGACAGGTACCAGGGCTTGATTCAGGGATAGTTCAATTTACAATCTATGACCTGAGCCATGCCTCACTGGGTCATTTTGCTGAAAATTTTGGAAATACTTTTCCCAGACTATTCTTCCAGGGCTGGCTTTTTGCTATAATTATCTGAATTTCAGCCTCCTGGATAATGAGGATTACATATTTAGATATGAATGGCTTGTTTCATCTGTACCTTTGAAACAGCAATATATACTACTGAGAGAAAAGAAGGAAAATATAAATCAGGCACATGAAGTCTTGTCTGTTTATTTGAACTTGAGTAAAATCTTGTTAAAGACAACATAGTGTCCTAGATTAAAAAAGGGATGTGAACCACTTTAGGGAGTTGCCTTATGTCTCAATTAATCAACAGTTTGTCTATGAAAAATCATTACAATTAAAACTGTTGTGGGCCTGGTGAATACTGAGAAAGAGGAAAGACTAACACAACTCTGTAAGTTACTGCACTGGGCTTAATTTTAGTATTCTATGAGCTACTTATTAGGAATTAGTATTTACTATATGAAATCAAGAATTATTTTTACTATTAAGGGATTCCGTTTTTAAACATTCCAAGTGGAAAAAAATATAGAATTTACACATGTTGTGGTAACAGAAAAAAACTACAATACATTTTGTACCTGAAGAGACAATCTTAGAGCTTATTAAGAGAGTAAGTACGAAGCTGGATGCTGGTGGCTCAGGCCTGTCATCCTACCTAAACAAGAAGCTGAGATTTCAGAATTGTGGTTCAAAGCCAGAATAGGCAGAAGAGACCACGAGACTCTTATCTCAATTAACCACCAGAAAACTAGCCATGGAGCTTGGCTCAACGTAGTGGAGTACTAGCCTTTAGCAAAAGAGGCCAGGGATGGCACCCAGGCCCTGATTTCAAGCCACACATTTGACAAAAAAAAAAAAAAAGAAAGGAAACAGAATGTACGAAAATAGCCCAATAGCTATGCACGTGTGAACACATTAGATGATGCTAAGTGAAATGAACTCCACATTATAGAAACAAGCAGTATATCATTGTTGCAATTATTTTCAATATGCCATGTGGAACAGTACCCTTTTTTTTTCTCATAGTCCCTTCCTGTGGTTTTACCCCTGCTATCAATGTATCTGATCTTAGTACCCTGAATACCGTATATACATGTATCAGAACTAGGGAAGGGAAAGGGAAAACCAAAATCAAAAGAAAGGATAAAAAGACAAACCATTCCAAAAGCAATACTTACAAATCCATTTAGTGTAAACAACTGTACAACTCATGGGGGGAGTGGGGAAGGTAGGGGAAAAATGAGGGAGGAGGTAACAAGTTGACCAAGAAATGTACTCACTGCCTTACACATGAAACTGTAACCCCTCTGTACTTCTCTTTGACAATAAAGAAAAAATATATTACGTTTAGCTCTGCATGCCTTTATCTCCCATGGGCCCATAGTTTGCTCTCCCCCTAATAAACTATTTTTCTGCCTGAAAAATATTTTTATTTAATAATAAAAATAACAAAATCACTAAATCTGGAATGTATTATTTGGGGATTTATAATTTTATATCATTCTAACATATATAAATATATAATTATATAAATATAAAGTTACATATATAAATACATTATATATATAATTTTGTTACATTCCAAGACATACAACTCAAAATTTCAGAAATGATGTAAGAACAGATTATTTTGATAATTGTACTTTTTGTCTCATTTTCTTCTTACTTTGCCTCTGTATCATGCTCCTCTCTTCATCAGCATGCATGAGGTTATATTACAGTGTATTTCCACCTTCTTAGTACTTTTCCTGAATGAAATGCAATTTCTCAAAGACTGGTCTACAGCCTACTCTTTCTTTCCCTCTTCATTACCACTAAATGTCTCATTATGTCCTCCCTTCTACATAGTTAGTTTATAAATAAAAAGATAAATTGTGCAAACAGAAAGAGCATTTAGCACAGTGAAACTGTATCATACTATCGAGTACTATTTTTTTTTCAATCAAGTGAGTGCACTGATGTTAAGAAACCTGTGCAAGACCATATTATAAACATTTCACAGACTGTGGAACCAAATAGATGCTGTTCCTCCAATTATCGAAATTACATAGGTGCTCAGTGGAAAAAGAAAGAGAGACTGGTGTTATAATATAAGACCTAATTGGCTTAATTCAGTTGTAACTAAATTATTGCAACATGTCAAATGGAATATGTGTCTATTTTCAAATTCATTTTGACAGGCTTGCTGAAAATAGTAATTCAGTATAGTGATTTAAAAACTATATGGCAATAAAACTGACATAATAAAAATAGCACAATTATTTCACCTTAATAAAAGAATAACATTAACAAATGAATTCATTTGATGTATCTGAATATGTGTGTGTACATCCTTGATTACATTGCTGCAATGAAGGTAGTGAATATATTTATAATTTTAAAAAATTCTATTGTCATTTTAGCTTTGAGAACACATATTATAAGATATAATATCACAGCAATTTTAACTGTACCATATTCTATTGCCAACTCTAGACTATTATGTACAGCAGATATCTAAAGATTATTTACATTTACATTCATCAAACTTTTAATGCGGTTTGTAATGTCTCCACTTGCTCTTACACTTGCTCCTGGTAAGCCCATTATATTCTCTGCTACATGGGTATAACAGAGGAAAGAATATATAGAGCAATGTAGAGGAGATATTAGTAATTTAGGGACAATCCAGAATGTAAATGTATTGCTAATGATTGTCTGTCCCTAACAAGGTTATTTTATGTGACATAAGGTCATCCACATCTAAAATTTCCTATGACTATATTCCCATGTTCCTCTCTTTTTTCATTATTATGTTTGCTGTTTTACTGAATGGTTTATTGTTTTCTAATTTGTATTTACTGATCTACTCTTCTAATGAGATTTGTTTTTTCTCAAACTCTTATGTTGTATCTTTGACTTTTACATAGTACATGTTATTAATGCATTCAATTTTTATTTTTATGTATCAATTAAAAATGTATAAACACTGGAATCTATGAGCAATCGCGCTGTGTCTAAAACATGATGATTAATACTGAAGTGAACACCATGGTGGCCAGTAGTTAAGTGGACAAATTTAAATTCTTTTGCAGTGTAGGATCCTTAGAAATTACAGAAAAACATCAAAATGCTTTATTTACCCTCCACTAGCATTTATAATGCAAAACAAGTTGATTGTAATGTTCAGCAATTGCTATAAAGATCATAATGTGGTTTCTTTTCCTAAAACATGTAATTAAACATTGAAACCTACGATGGGCTGAGATTAAAATATAATAGGGCATGAACACTATGTTGCATTAACTTAAATGCTACAATAAGAAATCATTCAGTAAGTTATGAAGTTCATTAAGATTTGAGAGAAAAGATTGAGAAGAGAAAGCATAACTAGCTTCATAAGTATATTTTTAATATTTTTATTAGTTTAATTTTATTATCAAGGTGATATACAGAGGAATTACAGTTACATACATGTAAGGTAATGAGTACATTTCTTGTCAAACTTGCCACACCTAATTTATCTCCCTATTTGAAACTATGGTTTTATATATGTTTTAACTATAGCCCTAATAGATTACTAACAGAACAAGAACTTTGTGATTGAATTATGAAAGTAAAAGTACAGGGTACTGCAAGATTAGAATGCTTTGAAACTATAAAAAGCTGACAAGTAAGAGCTTGCAAATAGGACAGAGGGAATGAAAGGTTAGAAGAAAAATTGAAAACAAACCCATAGCGTATACTTTCTTGACTTTTAAAGTTCAGAAGCACTAAACTTTTGCAGTTAAATTTTCCATAACTACCAGTTTCAAAATTGATAAAAATAGTTATATCCAAATTGACCTAGTGTCCTGAACAAATAAGTGATATGATCTTCATTAAATAGTTGCATTAAAATTCTGGCTAAGTGGGAGTAAAATTGAAATATATTCAGGAAAATTATATTGGCTGTACTAATATAATGTACTTGTTTAAAAGAAAATCCACCTACCTGACTTAGTCCATAATGAATGTATTGAAGACAATATAATAATATCATAGTTAGATAATACTTTTTCCTATTTGCACTATAAGAAAACTGGGACATACTTTTCTTGTACTTCCATTTTCTAGCAGTATTATTAAATACATTTTACTTTTTGAGTGCTACTTTTGCAAGGAATTTTTAATATCATTTAGTTAATTCATACGGATACCGTTCTTTTAATCTGAAAGCTCCTTTTGTTGGTTTTTGAATTGTTTTTGAAAACAGTGGATTTTAATGAGCTTCCATGGTTTCACTGTTCCTATTTTAGTCATAGTTTTCTTAACTGATATTATTGTCTATACCTCAATTTCATTTACATGTTACATAAAGAAATTTCTTAACAGATTCATTTCTTTCTCAAAATAATTCTGTGACTCAGTTTTGAAGGTTCATAGGATATAAAATTTGTGCTATGATTAATTATTATATGTCAATGTAGGTAGATTCGTATCTCTATTCACTCAAGCACAAAAAATCTGTGTGGTTAGGAAAGTACATTGTTATGTGATTTAAACATATAATCAATTACTTATAAATAATAGAAATAGTCCTAGACGATCTGAGCTGCCATGGTTGAACCAATTAGAATCTACGATGAATAACGCTTTGGCTTCTCTATGGAATAAAGCATTTTGCCTCAAGTATCCCATTTCACGGTATGCATTTCCTCTAAGATTCTGGTGGTGTGTAAATAACCCCAAATATGTGTAAGCCAATTTCTTTCAATAGCTTCTTTATTATTTATCTCCTACTGGTTTTGTTCCTTACTTTGAACCCTAACCCAGTCAACACTTTCTCAGATATAAGCAGAAAATGCATTACTTATAAGCTATTAGATTACTAAATTGCTCTACTCTCAGCTTGAATTGAATGCTAATGTGTAATCTTGAATATTTCATCTCTTTCTATCTTCATTTGCAACATATGACTCTTTTTTTTTTCTGTCCTTGCATTTTTTTTTAATTCCCTGGGGCTTGAACTCGGAGCCTGGGCTCTGTCCCCGAGCTGCTCTATTCTCAAGGCTAGAACTCTACCACTTGAGCCACAGCACCACTTCCACCTTTTTCTGTTTATGTGTTACTGAGGAATCAAACCCACGGCTTCATGCATGCTAGGCGATCACTTTATCTGTAAGGGACATTCCCGGACTATGCATAAATTTTTATACAATGTATATCTTCTGGAAGTTCATGGTTTGTCCCCCGTACTTCGGTTTTTAGTTCTGAAAGATTGCTAATTAGGTTGGGTACAGTGTCACATGCTTTTATTCCTATGCAATGGGGAGAATGAGGAAGGAAGATTGCTTGAACCCAAGAATTTGAGATCAATCTAGTCAACACAGCAAAATACCACCTCACATATTGAAAAGAGGACTATTTACAGTTCATTCTATATCTAAAGCTAGTTAAGTTCTACCAAGCCACAATTACTGTTGAAAAAATATTGAACACTTTAGATATAAGGGTATATCTCAGTGGCCATGTAAGAACACCTGAGGTTTTGGGTTTATTTCTGAGAACAAATAATTCTGAACTGTTGCATTCAAAACCAACAAAATGACAGCCTGTGCATCACAAAGTAGATCTAATGCTTACATTTCCTTCTGAGGACATATCAACTTTCTCAAGCTTATTTAAAGTTTACTTGCACAGCAGTCACTTGTAATGGAAGACTCACTGAGAAAAAAATCACAAAAATACAAAAAATAACAACAAAAAGATCCTTTGTTTATAATTTGTTTATAAGGCTAGGAGGTAGAGTATCATGCTTTTCTGCATCAGTGGGGAATATATATCTCTGGCAACTCAAAGTGTTGACTTTTAGTCAAATCTGTACATTTTAATTTATGCAAAGATTACAATAATATACTCTTTACAATTAGACAGATGGCCATACTGTCAACAAATATTAAATATTGGTTTGAGGGATCACAAGTTTTAGTAAATGAGCAAATTTCCAAATACAAAGCTACTCAAAATAGGAAGGATAGTGGCTAAAAAAATGCTATCAAGTGAATCCTAGGCTTGTAAGGTGCTTACATTGTCTGGTGATATTCCCACAATAGTTATGGTAGTTGTTTTAAATTTCGAAAAGATTCAGAGATACCTTTCCTTCGCTGGCATTGTTTAATCCAAATTTGCCACATTTTTTTTCTCAAGACATACTATTTCTGTCACTATACATTTTTTTCTCAAGATGAAGTATATTTCTTGAAAAATGATTAAATCTGTTATCTAAAACAGTGTCATATAATAGGTTCTATAATCACAAAATTTGTTTCAATTATTTCTGACACTTGTACTGTTTTCTTTCACATTAGATATTAATAAACACATTTTCAGAAGTAAGGTGCCAGACAAGAGCACTGCAGTAAGCTGCAAGTTACATGCTTTCTTTCTACTTCATTCTGTTCCAGTAGCAGATAGAAGAGACCAGAACTCCAATCACAGCCTAGCATCCAGCCCATAGTGGGAAATGATACTCTAACACCATGACAGACATATCAGTGCAGACAAACAAGAGGTTAAAATTCTATCTGCACCCATTGGAAGTAGAGTGAGACAAGGCATCACTGAGGTTAAAATTCCACCTGCACCCATTGGGAGTAGAGTGAGACAAGGTATCACTTTGCTTTTCTAAGCACTGGCTCTATAGCTTGTTGTCTACATCTAACCCATGAATAGGGTTATAATTAAATAGATGCTGAAAACAGAAGAGTAAATAAAATTTAGACACTCCTAAAATGTTGGAAACAGCATTAAGAAGATACATTTTTTTCAAAGAATCATGAAAACCATAACATGAATGTGAAATATCACAGATGCCAATATGGTGGCATGTTAAATTAGGTAGAATTATCTCACAAATATTTGTTTAAGTAAATATGTAAAGTCTTCAAGGAAAAACAAATGAGAAATGCAAAGATGGAAAGCCTCAGTAAATAATCAATGAATTAAAGTAGAAATAACAATAAGAAACACATTCATATAGGTGTAATAACATAAGGCATGGGAAAGAAAGAAAGAAAGAAAGAAAGAAAGAAAGAAAGAAAGAAAGAAAGAAAGAAAGAAAGAAAGAAAGAAAGAAAGAAAGAAAGAAGGAAGGAAGGAAGGAAGGAAGGAAGGAAGGAAGGAAGGAAGGAAGGAAGGAAGGAAGGAAGGAAGGAAGGAAGGAAGGAAGGAAGGAAGAAAGAAAGAAAGAAAGAAAGAAAGAAAGAAAGAAAGAAAGAAAGAAAGAAAGAGAGAGAGAAAGAAAAAGAGAAACAAGAAAGTAGAACACTAGAAATTACATTGTCTAAACCACAAAAGGAAAAAAAATGGGGAAATTAAAATCATGGACACTAGGACTCAGTAAGATAATAAGACTAGTAATAATAATAATAGTAATAGTAATACAAATCATGAGGAAGAGGAGGATAGTAATAATAATAGTCAATACTAGACCTTATATCTGTGCAATTGTATTTACTAGAGGATAGAAGAATGAAAAATGACATTGAAAAATACTTAAATAATGGATTTAATGACTATGCTAGAGAAGTACACCTAGTCAGATACATTGAACGGCAGTAGATATTTCAGCCCAAACCACTAAGATCAACAGGAAGTAACACCTATTTTGAGTACTGAAACAAGACACCTCTCCACTAAGCTGCTATATCTAACAACACACCCATCAAGCATGAAAGGAAAATTTATGAGAATTTACTTATTTTATATTAATGATTGAAAGGAATTCTTTAAACAGAAAACAATTATAATTTATAAATTAATCTCTAAATATAAGAAGGGAGGAAACAAACATGGAAAATGATAATAAGTTATCATCTAAACACTGGATGTTAGCTATCAAATGGATAATATATTTAGGACTATGATGTGTCTCCAGTAATCCTAAAATAAATCACCAATCTCACATCCAATGAAATGTTTCCAGTGGTGTCCTATTATGAAATTGAAATATTTACTTGGAAGCGTAAATGTACCAATAGCTTCTACAGTTTTTAAACCAAGGGACAAATGAAACTTATTTCAAAACCATATCCATTCAGAAACTGCATAAAATATATAAAGTATATATGCCCTATAACATCACACTTAGATATACAAAACTAGGTGACTCAATGGTCATTAAAATTTCTCTTTAACAGCAAATGCAGATTCAATACACTTTCATCAAGTTACCTACCATCTATATGCATAGTATTTTACAGAAAACTCTTCTGAGAAAATGTTTAATATTGAAATATTTGACGCTATATGGTTCCCTTTTTATAACACCATTTATGTTACACATTTTATCGATAAAAGAAGAAGAGATTGCCAGAAGAGAAGACAGATAGAGGACTATGATGTGATGGACAGTTCAATATGTTGATCAGAGTGTGATTACACAAACATTTAAGTTTGATAAAATTTCAGGAAACAACACCCAGCCACCAATGAGTGAATTGGAAATTGGTGTCATGCATGTCTGTAGAAAACCGCAATGCCAGTTTCTATGTATTTTCTCTTGTGTTAGTTATATAAATTATTACTATCAGAGGAAAACTGATAGAAATTCCACTGCAATTGGTGGTCAATTCATAATTACTTCAGAATAAAGGTTTAAAACATCAAATGTGTGTGGCATGGCATTATTATTTTTTCAGTGCCTGTCTGTAAAAATAAACCTTAAAAATGAAAGATTTACACTGTCAACAAATAGACTTTTGCAAAAAAAAATTTGATGAGAAGTGGAATAGTTTATACTCAAGTTAAATGAAATGTGTAGCTCAAAAATTAGTTTATTCTTATATTAGTATACCTAAGTAACAAGTATAAGTATTATTATTGTTGTACTTCAAAGCTAATCAGCTAAAACTTTGTGATTTTTAAAAAAGTTTTATTATTAACTAGGTATACAAAGGGATTACAATTCCATCAATCAAGTTATGCATACAATACTTCTTGGTCAACATTGCCCCGTCTTTTCTTCCTTATCTCCTCCTTCCATTTCTACCTTCAAGTTATGAAGTTTATTTTATATGTAATATACATTATATATAATAACTATATTTGCTCATCCTTCCTCTATTCCTGTGAACCTGCATTTTTTGAGCTCCCCCCAAAAAGACATTTCCACTTCCCATTATTTGTTTTTGTAAATAATATATTACTTGTTCAGAGGAGTTACATCTCTAGACTCTCTTAATTAAAAATGTGTGCAAATGTATTGAGCCCTTCAAATGCTATACATATTTGTATTTTGGACCTAGCTTTCACCCGTGAGCCCTTTGTCTCTCTAAGCCTAGCTCAGATTTTTTTCTCTTGACAAAAAAGCAACAATAACATATTTTGCTTCTGTTTTGCATCTTGTTCTATAAGCATAACACTGATTACTATAAGGCCCTTTACAATACAGTTTATTGGCTGCCAATCAGCTCTTACACTTAGGGTCTTACTTCAACAGTTGTTTATTGTTTTTATTTTTTCTTTCCCTTTGAGGGGTCTCTTCCTCCAATTAATTTCTCAAGGAGAAATCTCATAATCTTCTGGAAGCCTGGGCTTAATAACGCTAGATGTAAAAGAACAAAATTAGGCTGTAGAGCTTCATGTATATAACAGTAAGGTGCTCATGTAAACACTGCTGTGTTTTTCTGAGTCTTGAGAAAAACTACCATCAGTTCTCATTAGGGAAAAGTTTCCACTCTTCTGGGAGGGTTGGGATGGGTGGCTCTGTGACGCTAAGATGATGAGGATTTAAGGCTTTAGTTTCTTCTTTTACAGATTTTTGTATGATGATCCATTCAAAACCACACTTGATCCTTTTCTCTCAAGGTTCTCAGTGTCATTCACTACTGGGCTTTTCTGGGATTCAGCAAAAAGAGCCAGACATCCTTGTCCTTGATATCATTTGAGGTCTGTGATTTCAGTAGTTTTCATTCGAGGGAAATTATGAATTTTCTTACCTTTCCTTCATCTAGTAATGCAGTGGTATCTCCACCAACCTCATCTCTGACTATTTCATTGTCTGTGATGACTTAAGCATTGCTGAATTCTTTTCCATATTTTAGTACAATTTTCTGGGTGCAATTGCTTGAAATTATTTCCTAGGATCTATGAGAAAACTTTCTATTTAAATTTAAAATAGCTGAATGTATGGAAAATATGTATTAACAATATTCATACAGAAAACTAGAATATTATACTAAAATGTTTTTTAGATAACACTGAGCAAATGAATTTGGACATCAAATGATTTATTGAAGTTCATACACTCGGTTTTAGGGTAAAAACTCAATGCAATATTTCTGCCCACACAAGTTCTTATACAATATAATTCTGTTATTGCTACCTATAAGAACTCAAAAATGCTTCCAAGGCTTCAAACTTTTGTATAAAAGTTTCATTTTACTGGTTCAGACAGCAGGATAGTATACAGAAAGATATTAATCTTTAATAATACTTTTCCTACAAATAGAAAATACCCTTTTTACTATATTTCACCTCAGTTTATTACTTTTGGATTAAGAGCATACAGATAGGAAAAAGGTAAAACTCAGAATGGAAGTCATAAATGGAATGAAAATGTAATGCAAACCTGTGGAATGACTTTCATCAATATTTTTTTCATATGGCTCTTATCCTGCTGAATTCCCTGGGGCTTTCTTCTGTACTTAAGATGCTGGGGTGTGTTAAAGACCAACTGCATGCTCAATTAGGCAAAGAATTGTCAGTTTCAGACAGCAAGTTAGATTCATTTTTCAGAAAATAAACCCTGTAGAAACAGTCTTTTGGGGGTGTTGGGATGAGATTCTAGATCCACATGCTAAATGGATTGTTGTACTGCTGGAGCCCAAACGTGCAGTTGTAAAAACTCAGGGTCAAGTAATGTGGATAAAATTTAAAAGGCAGAAGGATAGAGAGAGTAGGTTTTTTAAAAATCACAACACAACACACCAAAAGAATTTTAAAAGGAAAAAAAATTGCCTTTAACCACTGTTTTTGATAAATTGGTTTTGTGTCCCAGCACATGAAAATAAAAATTTTGTTGTTGTTGTTTTGTTTTTATGTTTTTTGTTTTTGTTTTTGTGAGTCCTGGGCCTTGGACTCAGGGCCTGAGCACTGTCCCTGGCTTCTTTTTGCTCAAGACTAGCACTCTGTCACTTGAGCCACAGCTCCACTTCTGGTCATTCTATATACGTGGTGCTGGGGAATCGAACCCAGGGCTTCATGTATATGAGTCAAGCACTCTTGCCAGTAGGCCATGTTCCCAGGCCCGAAGATGAAAATTTTATCTTTGACTAAATCATATTAATGATTCTGCATCTCAAAATATTGAAGTGTGCATATTGATTCAAACACCTTCATAAGATACCTTTATATAAATGTTAAATTCAACATTAATATAATCAAATCTGGCAATTCACGAAGCACAACACAATATTCTCACATTTTAATTGAGACATGTAAATGATTTTGGCCAAATTCAGTGGACTTGAAATGGAAAAAAATGGGTAGATACAGAAGACACATGTATATTGAAATATTGTAGTATTTTAGAAAAAAAGATATTCCCATGCAATATTCTTTTAAAAATGATAATGGTTGTTTTCCATTTTTTTTATTAATTTTATGTTTATGAGGTACCAAGCAATTGAACCCAAGGTCTCATGCATGCTAGGCAAGCTCTCTACAACCAAGCCACATTCCATACCACCTCCCCTTCAAATTCTTATATTGATGGAATCCAAAATGAACAAGAAAACTAGCTGTTTTAAAACTGTAATTAAACCTGTGCTAATTATTCCCTATGAGGAAGACCATAGAGTCCATGTTTCTTTGGGTCTTGCTCCCTTCACTTAGTATAATTTTTTTTCCACGTCCTTCCTTTTGCTTATGAATGGGGCAATGTCATTCTTTCTGATAGAGGCATAAAATTACATTGTGTATATGTACCACATTTTCCTGATCCATTCATCTACTGAGGGGCAGCTGGGTTGGTTCCATATTGCAGCTATGACAAATTGTGCTGCGATGAACACTGTTGTGCTGATGGCTTTAGTGTGTTCTTGTTTGTGGTCTTTTGGGAAGATGCCCAAAAGTGGGGCTGCTGGGTCATAGGGGAGCTCTATGTTTAGCCTTCTGAGGAATCCCCATACAGCTTGGCAGAGTTGCTGAACCAGTTTACATTCATTCCCACCAACAATGAAGTAGGGTTCCCTTTCACAGCCGAGGATCACAAGAGCCTAATAGTTATGCCCCTATGAATGCAAAGATAATGCTAAGTGAAATGAACTCCATGTTATGGAAATGAGTGATATATCACTGTTGTAATTACTTTCAACATGCCATGTGAAACTGTAGCTTCTATTGCTGATGATCCTCTTGTATCCCCTTCCTGTGGTTATACCTGCACTATCACTGTATCTTATCTGAGTACACTGGAAACGGTATATACTGGTATTAGAACTAGGAAAGTGAAAGGGAATACCAAAATTGAGAGACACAGGATAAAAAGACAAATGACTACAAAAGCAATACTTGCAAAACTGTTTGGTGTATACCAACTGAACAACTCATGGTGGGGAGAGGGAAAGCGGGAGAGAGGAAGGGGGAATGAGGGAGGAGGTAACAAACAGTACAAGAAATGAATCAAATGTCTAACGTATGAAACTGTAACTTCTCTGTACGTCACTTTGACAATAAATAAGAGAAAAAATGAAACTATATTTAATTAGTTTAGTTAATTAGAATAAATTACTTTAAAACCTAAAAGCAGGTCCTATAAAATAATTCACTAACCTATTTTTCATAGCAGTGTTCAAAGTGGCTATAATGTACCTTGTGGACTAAGTGACTTCACAGATAGTTTTGCTAGAGCTAAAGAGAACACAAATATCAAAGTAATAGCATACAGCAAGGATAAATAGAATGCCTCTTGTTTAGAATATAACCATTTGACCTAAAGAAACTTTTATTACAGAATTTTTCTTTCTCCGTAAGATATTCCAAGAAAAACCATATCCAATTAAGAGATAAATTAATATTCAGAAGATGAATGTCTTCCCTAATACAGCAAGGCTGATATTTACACCCATGTTGCAGTTAGATCCAAGCTATGTCCTTCTGTTGGATGCCAGGAACTTTGCCATTCACTGGCTTTCAGAAATATCACTAACTACTTTCATTAAAATATGCTTTCTTCTTTACATGTCTCTCTGCTAATAAAAAAAAATGAAGTGATCACATACAATTTATAAAGAGAAAACATCCCAGTGAAGCACCATCTCATGATATTTCCAAGTGGAGGAGAGTGAATCAAGGAAAATTATGATAAATCCATTAGAGTTGTTTATAAATACATTTACTTTAAAAATACATTTTAAAGCCTAAATTGATGTAAGATAGAGAAAAATAAGATACTATTTCATATTTTTGAGGGATTGGTCAGGGAACTAGTTCAGCAAGATCTTAGTATATGCTATTACATTTGCTCTTCACTGCAACCCTGCTTAATTGACACTATCTTGTGTCTCATAGATTAGGAAACCTGTGTAGTCATAGTAACTTACCATGGTTGCCAAAGCAACAAAAGTCAAAGTTGCAACTTCCACTCAGATATTTACATTCAGACTCATTTATGGAAAAAAAATCACCTAGTATTATCTAGTGATGGCAAAAATAATTGGAAAAAAGGTGCAAAGTAATAAGTAAACAAAGAATAAAATAAAATTCCTCACTGTTACTTCCAAAAGCCAAGAACAGGGTTTCTTCAACAAAGACATTTCATCTTTATGCTCATCCATCTTGGATGGTATGGGACTAGACCAGCCAAATGTTAATTCATACACAAGGAAGTTTTCTAACATTTTCCTCTTAGTATAACTTTTTGCATATAAACTATGATAAAAAGTAAGAGTGAAAGATAATCAGGGATGTGATTACTATTGTAAAGATGGCATGTGATTGGGATTTGTGCAGATGTTGGACTGTGGGTATTCCAAACATTTTATTTATGTCAGACTTGCTTTCCTGGTTACAAGGAGGCAATCTTTAAAAGAAAGCATTATGTCAGTTTTATTTTTTCCTTGAAGAAATTTTGTATGTTTTTAACAACATAAAAACTGCACAAAATATTGGGTGGATCCAATAGTAAAAGAATGAGAAAATTGTAAAAATGCTTTAACATGTACAAAAATCAGAATGTTTACCTTTAGTAATGTTACTGCGATTGACAGTTGGTATTCCATTAGAATCAATAAAAAATTCCAAAACATGACAAAGTTTCAGTTTTTTTTCCTTTAGAGGAAAAAAAAGATATGTAGAACTATAATTTTCTACAATAAATGATACTATGTGAATAAATATAGTTGTTTTGAATTCGTTTTCATTTGTTTATTGTTCTTTTTTTTTCTTTTCTACTGGTCATGGGGCTTGAACTCAGAACCTGGGTGCTGTTCCTGAGCTCTGTTGCTAAAGGCTGGTGCTCTACCACTTTGAGCTACAGCACCACTTCCAGTTTTCTGGTGGTTAATTGGAGGTAAAGCTCTCCTAGAATGTTTTAAAAGTATATCCAATATGTTAACACTCACAAAACAGAATGGACCAAATCACTCTCAGGACTCAATGACAATTGTAAAGTTAAGTATTAATAAAGGTTTATCAAAGTAGTCTTCTACTTGTCTCAAAGCTGCTTTGCATATTTAATTGTCCTAGGCCTCCAGAATGAGCAATGTTACTTCTCATTAAACTAGTGTCATTATAGAGTTGAACATATGGCTAGTCCAAACCTAATTAAAGCAATGATTTAGCATAAGGATAAGATTAAAATTTCATAAATACTAGTATCATTATGATTCTTATCCAGAGAAAGTATACATAAGTTTGAAGCAATCAACATGAAATAATTAGACAGCTTTTGGAAATCTCCAGTCCATAAAACAAAAGGGATACAGTGACTGGTATCAGCAATTCTTTCGGCAGCATTCCTCAGAGAGAAGAAAATACAAATATGAACAAAAATAATAATAAGTTTATATACAAAACATTAATATAAAAGCTTATCACCTGCTTGATAATGCATCATTTTTATGGTTCCATCAGTTTAAGCATTCTTTGCCATATCATCAATGATAATACTAAAACTAAAACTAAACTATGGTTTGTTCAAATCAGCATTACAAATACCCATAAATACAAGAAATCAATTCACTGAAAAGATTAGTCCTCAACTACATAGAGTCAAATTTTCACAAAGAGAAAATGGTATTAAACATTTATGCATGACAGTTTTTCCAATGCTTTGACTTCTCCAAAGTTAGAGTACATAAGTGAGAAACTGGAAGAAAATTAAGTGAGAAGCTGGAAAGAGATCTCATTTGTGAGGGTAATGGAGGGGGGAGTGTGAATACAATCAAAGTACATTCTATGCTTCTATAAAAATATCACAATGTAACCCATTATTTTGTGCAATTTGCATATTCCAATCTCTCATCTCCAAAATGTAATTGTAGCTCTGAATGCATTCCACTCTTTTACATTTCTTCATATTTCTTTATAAAGAAAGTTGTGAAAAAAAGAAAGTTGAGTTTAAGAGGTTTTGTGCTCCCTCACAATCTTCTGCTACCTGCATATTGCCTATGGGTCAGTAGAAAGTGCAGGTGTGGAAATTCTGTATTCCATCATTCATCTAGAAGACATATAAATAATGCTTCTCCACTTTTGGTCATTTTTTTCCTGAGTAACAAATGCATCCCTAAATGTACTCAACTCTCTTGTTTGGTATTCTACTTGGTTCTGGCCCAGTAATGTAACATGCACATTAGACAGTTATTCTACCACTGATGATTACCTATCCCTGTCCATTAACATTATTGTTTTTATTTTGCTTATGAAATAAAGGTTTCCCTAACTTTGATAGTGCTAAGCTGGAACTCAAAATTCTCCAACATTCATCTAAGTAAATAGCTGTGATTGGGCCGAGATTGCCCAATAATTTTTCACTAGTGTTTCTTCTGAGAGGATTCCCAAATGGCTTGTCTTTTGCTTTAGATTTTAGTTGTCATTAGCAGGACAATTGGACCAATTATACATTTTACCTTTCAAAGAAGTGAGGCTTTTTCCTGGACTTTTAAATCATTACTATGAAATATGCTACATATTTTCAATATTTTAATGAGTTATTGTTTTTAATAATATTTTATTTTATAGTGAACATGCTGTACAGCAGGGATACAGTTACATAAGTAAGATAATGTGTACATTTGTTGTCAGAGTTACTCCTTCCCACATTTTCTCCTACTTTCCCTCCCTCCAGGAGTCTGCTCCCCCCAAGTTGTAAAGCTAATTTCCAACATTGTGTGTTGTGAGTATCATTGTTGCATTGGTTCACACTTTGACCTTTGTCTCACCATTTCGTTATTTCCCTTTCCTTCCTCAAATCCGATAAATGTATATGCAAGACAGCCAAGGGTGCCAAAATCAAAAACAGTGTAACAGTGGATAAACCAAAGAAAGAAAGAAATAAAAAGAATTAATTTTACACAGTACATCAGAAACCTACAAACAAACAAACGAGCAAAAAAAACCTCGTTTCTCTATCATGGAGCTCATTTCAATTAGCATCATTTTATATGATTATATGTACATAGCTATTGAGCTATTGTGATCCTCTGTTAGGAATATGCTACATATAAATTAGTTATTATGAATGAGGGAAACCATGGAGCCTATGTTTATTTTGGGTCTGGCTTACTTCACTTAAAAATATATTTTTCCCCAAGTCTTTCCATTCATAAGAATGGGGTGATATTCTTTCTGATTGAAGCATAGAATTCCATTGTGTTATTTATAATATCTTGATCCATTCATCTTCTGAGGGCCATCTGAGATGCTTACAAATTTTAGCTATGGTAAAGAATGCTGCAATGAACATACTTGTATTGGTAGTAGAGCTACAAAGTGCCCTTGATTGTGATCCTTTGGGTAAATGCCCAGGAGTGAGATTGCTGAAACATAGATCTATGTTTACTCTTTTGAGGAACCTCCATACTGCTTTCCAGAGTTGCTGAACCAGTTTGCATTCCCACTAGCAGTGTAGTACAGTTCCTTTGTGGCCTCATTCCTGCCAGCATCTATTATAATTTTCTTTCTTGATAATACCCATTCTGACTGGGGCGGGGTGGAATTTCAATTTAGTTTAGATTTTTATTTATTTTATGGCTAGAGACATTGAATATTTCTTCATGTATCTATTGCCTACTCTTAATTTCCTCTCCAGAGAACTCTTTTGTTAAAGAAATTCTTTAGCCCAGTTATTAATGGAGTGGTTGTTTCTATGAGGATTTGTTATTGTTGGTTTAATTTTTTGAGTTCTAGGTGTAGTTTAATATGAGTCCCTTTTCTGTTGTATAGCTCATGAAGATCTTCTCCCAATCTGTGGGATTCTATTTATCTTGCAATCTATGTCTTTTGCCATGCAGAAGCTCTGCAGTTTAATGCAATTCCATTTATCCAGACTGTTTTTGATTTGTTTTTTTCTGGATCTTAATTTGGAAGTTTTGGCCTGTGCCGAGGAGCTCTAGTATATTCAATATACCTTCCTGTAATATTTTCAGGGTGTCTGTTCTTACCTGGAGGTCTTTGATCTATTTGGAATTTGTTTTAGTGCAAGGTGTTGTATAAGGACCTAAGTTCATTTTTCTACATGTGTACAGACAATTCTGTCAGTACCAGTTGTTGAAGAGGCTGTCTTTCTTACATCTGATGATTTGGGATCCCTTACTAAAGATTAGGTGGACACACGTCAGTGGGATCATTTCTGATTCATCAATTCTATTCCTCTTGCCTGTTCTTATACCAGTACCAAGCTATTTTTATAACTACAGCTTTATAAGAGAGGGTGAAATTTGGTATTGTTATTCCTCTAGCACTGTTTTTCTTGTTAAGGATTGGTTTTGCTATTAAGAGCTTTCTATTATTCCATATGAATTTTTGGAATGTTTCCTATATTTCACTAAAGAATGATGTTGAAATATTAATGGGTATTGCATTGAGTTTTTGTATAGTTTTTGGCAGTATTGCCATTTTCACGATGCTAAACCTCTCAATTGGGAGCAATGAGAGGTTTTGCAGCTTCCTTAAGTCTGGTGTAATTTCCTTTATCAAATTTTTAAGGTTTTTATCAGAGTGCCTTCACCTCTTTGGTTAAGTTAATTCCTAGTTATTTTATGTTTCTTGAGGCTATTACAAAAGAAGTTGCTTTCCTGATATCATTCTTGCTCTTCACATTGTTGGCAAACAGAATAGCCATTGATTTTTGAGGATTAATTTTATACCCTACTACTTAGCCAATGTTTTAGCTCAGCTCAAGTAACTTGGAAGAGGAGGCTATGTTTGTTTGTTTGTTTTTAATACAAAATTATGTCATCTGCAAAGAGAGAGAGTTTTACTTTTTCTTTTCCTATTTCAATACCCTTATGTGTGTCCCTTGCTTTATTGTTCTGGCTAGGAATTCTAATATTACATTGAAAAGGAGGGGAGAGAGAAGATATCCTTTTCTCATTCCTGATTTTAGAGAAAATGATTTCAACTTTTCACCATATATTGAACCAGCTTTGCATATCTAGAATGAATCCTGTTTGGTTATAGTGTATGATTTTTTTCATTAGTTTTCAAAATTGGTTGGTGAAAATTTTTTTGAGTAATTTTGCTTCCATGTTCATTAAATAAATTAGTTTATAATTCTTTCTGTTTGATGAGTCCCTGATTGGTTTGGGGATGAGGTTTAGGCTTGCTTCATAGAATGAGTTTGGTAGAGAACTTTAGCTTTCAATGAAATTGAAGACGTTGAGGAGTATTGACGTGAGTTCTACCTTGAAGGCCTTATATAATTCTGCTGTGAATCTGTCTGGTCCTGGCCTTTTTCTTGGATGAGAGGTCTCTTATTGCCGTTTCTAATTCATTACTTGATATGGGTTTATTTAGTTGGTTTAAATCTTCTTGATTTAGTCTCGGCATATCAGTATTTGCTAGAAATTCTTGCATTTCCTCTATATTCTCAAATTTGTTAGCCTACAGTTTTGCGAAATATACCCTTATAATGTACTGTATCTTTCTTGTTTCTTTCCAAATGTTCCCATCCTCATCTCTGATTTTATTAGGTGTTCTCTCTCTCTCTCCCTTCCTCCTTCTTTTTCTTTTTCTCTCTGTCTCCCTCTCTGCACGTTTGTTAAAATCTGTCAATTTTGTTATTTTTTTTGAAGAACCACTTGCTTGTTTCGTTCATTCTTACTATTTTTTTAGACTGCAATTCATTTAATTCTGATTTAATTTTAATTGTTTGTTTCCATCTTCTGGATTGGTGTTTGGATTGTTGCTCATTTTCCAGGGAGGTTAATGTGTGTCATTAAATTGTTGGACTGAGATTTCTCTAATTTATTAATGTAGGACTCTGAGCTATAAATTTTCTTCTGAATACTGCCTTTGCTGTGTCCCAGAGGAGTTGGTATTTTGTATGTTTATTTTTGTTAAATATCATTAACTGTTGAATTTCCTTTCTGATCTATTCAGTTACCCACTGGTGTTTCACCAATGTGATTAGTATTCATGAATTACAGAAATTTCAATGGTGGCTTTTGATACTGAGTTCTAATTTTATAACATCGTGATCTGAGAGAATTCAGGGAATAATTTCAGTATTTCTGAATTTCCACAGACTTGCTTTCTGATCTAAAATATGGTCTATTTTGGAGAATGTTCCATGTGCTGCTGAGAAGAACATATATTCTGATGTTGCTGGGCAAAATATTTTGTATCTACAGTCAAGACTTGTTGGTCTATGCAATTGTTTATTTCTGATGTTTCTCTGGCTAGTTTTGGCCTAGTTGATCTATCCATATGTGACAGAGGTGTGTTGAAGTCATCAAGAATCAATATGCTATGATCTATGTGTGATTTTAGGGTAGGTTGTGTTTGTTTGATGAATTTGGGTACTCCAGCATTTGGTCTATAGATATTTAGAATTGTTGTATCCTTGTTTCCCCTTGGTTTTTCAGACCATCTGATCTGCACCTGTCTGTGGCCAGCAGGTTGTGGATTTCTGCTCCTAGCCATTCAGTTTGCACTGGAAGTGAGGGAAAAGCTGCTTGCACTCTGATTCTGGTGCTTTTGTCCTGGCTCTGTTTGGTTGCCTCCATGGCTACTGCCGCTGATGTATGGTCAGATCTGTCTTTTTAATCAGGGTGCCTGGATTTTCCTTCTGTGCCCCAATCTCTGTGCTTTTCAACTCACTTGGTGTGACTCTCTAGGTGGGATGCTCAAACTGATTTCTTGGAGAGAGCTCAATTAGAACCAACTGCCCTTCCACCATCTTCCTCAGCCTCCTTTCCACAAGTTTTTCTAATTTATCTTTTTTACTTTTCTTCCTACTTAATAATATGAGGTCTGAGACTCCATTATCATTTTTAATTTATCAAATAATTTTAAAATTTGGTTTTTGCATCGATTCATTTTAATAGTGTTTAATGGATTTAGTGTCTGACTGTGATTAATCTATGCGACTTGTACTAATATTATCATGTTAGAAATTGGTTAAGTCTTAACCTTAGAATGGAAGCTTAATCTAGATTACTATTTAAAGTTTTGTTTGTGCTGCTCCTCAAACATTATCATATGTCCTTTCTCAATAAAATTATAATCTGATTCCTGGCAGCACACCATAAGACTCACTTTTTTTTGATGCACTTTATTTAATTTCATAGGAATTCATTATTCCATCAAGAATTTAAAACAAAATTCACAAGTGTTGTCTTTATGTTAATGGAGGGTTTGTCATTACCAGTTCATTTAGGGAACATCCATTTAATTTCCTCTGGAAATGACTATAGCTATTTAAACAGAAATTTTTGTAATATTTGCTTGCTTTTCTCCAAAGAATTCAAATTATAATCAGGAAGTAAGCCATCAAAATTAATAGTTATAGTATAATGTATTATTTTTTATCATCAAGAACATAGTGCTATAGAAATAATGGAGAATTGATTCCTGCAAGTACACAGGTAATGCTAGGAAAGTAATTCATAATTAGTTTGAGTCTGAAAGAAAAACATTCTACTGTGTGAAATAAAGGAGATTTTGTATCTACTTCGTTTTATAAAAGAAAACTTTTGCCACCTTTTCTTTTTCAGCCCCATCTATACAGAGATATATTTGATATCTTCCATTTATAGTTCAAAGTGGTTTTTTTTTTCTTCTTGGCTAATCAACTTATTTCATGGGCTTTCTCACTTTTGTTAAAAGTTAGTTAAAATTCTGTATGTGTATTTCAATTCTGAAAATTGTGTTACTAACTCCATATATTGTTTTTTTTTGCTCTAGCAAATAGTCCTGCTTAGTAACTCACAACTTCTTATTGTTTTGTTTGTAGACCTATTTATTATCCTTTTATTAGTATTTGGAGATGATAAATAAGCATCAATCAATGTCTCATCAATTTGACATATTTTGTTTGATTATTAATGTAAATGGATTCATACCTAGAATTTTATGATGGTTTTAAATCACTTTTTCAGCATTGTTTTACTAGTACAATACCTTCTGTTCATTTGGAACAATGAGGTCAAACAAATCATATGAGGAAAGAATGAAATACCCTGGGAAATAGAAAATTTATAATGAAGGATTTCATTGCTGTTATGGTTGTAATTGAGAATAAGATATGTTATATATATACATATACACATACATAGATATATATATATATATAGAGAGAGAGAGTTTTGAGGAAAAAAGAATAGGGTTCAAGAGACAGGGAAGGAATGAGAGAAAAATCCAAATTACCAGATATTCTCCATGGAAAAATCTCAAAGAATTTGTTCAGCAGTTTAACAAGTAAGCTTAGCTTACTAACTGAAAGCAATAGCTTAGAATAAAAAGATTTCCTTTCCATTTCTACCACATTAACTTCTACAAACAAATTACAA
Source organism: Perognathus longimembris pacificus (assembly GCF_023159225.1). Classification (NCBI taxonomy): domain Eukaryota; kingdom Metazoa; phylum Chordata; class Mammalia; order Rodentia; family Heteromyidae; genus Perognathus; species Perognathus longimembris. The sequence continues at coordinate 21,625,617 of NC_063172.1, forward strand.
TTCAGGAGTCTATAGGACTTTTCCTACACACTTGTTAGTTATTAGAAGAAGTGTAAAAATTAAATAAAAATACACTGTAGTCTGTTAACCTTATTAAATAATAATGTTTATTAGTAAATTTTAGTTGTAGCAATGTGAGTTTCATTCAGAATAAAAAGGTGTTTAACGGTATTCTCACCAAACCCCTACCTCTTTCTCCTTATCTCTATAGGGATATGTATCTCCATACAGATATGTATCTATATACACACACATATGCATATGTACGACAGGCATACAATATACTATATGTACATAATACACATATATGCCTAGATAAAGGGTCTATATTTATATATAAATGTAAATATCTATCTATATCAATCTATCTATTACATTGGAACTAGTCAAATCACATTAATGGTCACAAACTCTTTTTATCACAATGTACTCTTCCTAGATAGAAAAGTGAAACAAATATAAATAAGTAACTTCCCATGTTTTGTGAAATATATTGGAATTGCATAAAGCACATTTCCTGAAAAGCAAATTTGATATACATAAAGTTGTCGGCGTCTCTAGTCCCCCCTCTCCACCGCCCCCCGTGCGCTCGCACCCAGCCCTCCCTTACCGGAGGATAATCAGATGGCCTGGGAGTCAAGTTGGTGCAAGATCTCATTTATTAGGGAAGTATGTGCCACTAATATAAGGCACAGGAGCCAATCAGGTCTAAGATCGGCAGGAAGGGGGGGCATGAGCTGTCCATCAAGGGCGGAAGAGCCGGGAAGTTACAACCCACAAAACCGCCTCCAGGTTATAACCAAAGACACTTGTAGCAGGTGTGCATTGTTGTTAGGCGCCGCCATCTTAGCAACATGTGGCTCCAAGACTGAGAAACAGGCAGGGCCAGCTAGTTGACTTCCAGGTGTGCCCCACATAAATTAAACTTTAAATCATTCCAGATCTTAACCCAAAAACTTAATTTCAAGATATATTTTAAAGGAAAAATAATTGTCAGTGTCTAAGATCAATAAGTCATGATAATCTTTGCATTTAATATTTAACAAGCTAATAAACATAATTACCTGAGTTAATTTTATTGTAAATATAAGCAAATTGAGAAAGAATTCAAACAACACAATGAAATACTTGGAAAATCTACTGAAAATATATTATATTATTAGAGGCATATAATTAAATATTTAACAATTAAAGCACTACAATTCAAATATAAGCAAGAAATAGTTTCACCTTTAAATTCCAAAAGGATATTCACAGTTTTGGTCTTATATAATGTATAAAAATTGGAATCAGAGTAACAAAAATTAACTGATATCTTGGATGCAGTTCATGATAGCTCTTTGTTGTGTTATCATTTTTTAATTTGCTACTTAATGATTTTTTTAACAAAATAGGTATTATTGTTTAGAAGAAATACAATGGCAAAAAATTATCATGGAATTTAGTGGACAAACTGATTTTCTAGGATTTCTACATAAAATACACAAGATGCTCACTTGAGATGTATTTCAACAAACAATGAAGCATGATCAGCATACAAATCTCATATTTTCACAAAGTAAGTGAAACGCTTTGTATTGTACTTAAAACACATTGACTGATATGAAGATATTTTCAAAAGCTAGGAATATAAACCTGGAAATTTTACTGACATGAGATAAATATCTTCAGTCAATTAAAAATTGTTGAGTTTGTTTAGTGCAACATGGTTAAGAAGAACACAGACATTAATTAAAATATGGGAATGAAATGGCATACAACAAATTCAAGAGCACAGATCTTACAATCAAAATAAGTGTTTTCCTTTGATGTTCTTAATTAGCTACATCATTAAAACTAGCCTTAATTAACTTCCCTCCAGGTACCAGTGACAGTTTACCTCTTATTCTCACAGTAAATCAGAATGAATTAAAAATTCCTTTCTATAGTTTCAGGGTAAGAAATAAAGATGGTGGTATTTTCTCTGAGAAATAATTGAATGGCAGTGCTACTCGAACTCTGGGCAGAGATCTATGCTAAGGTACCTCCTTGAAGTGGCTGCCAAAACATAAACTAATATGTTTAAATGAGGAAGTGCAAATAAGGAAACATAAATTTGTTAGAAAGTATATATTCATGAGAACACTGTAAAATTTTATAAAAATAATTGACTGTGAAAACTTAAGCTCTTACCATTGTGAAAGTGTTCAGATAACACTCTCTTCTTAGTTATATGAATATCACAAAAAGAGAAAAAAATAAAATCTATTAAGTACTATTGCTGTACTAAATCCTTTGTACTGAAAGAAGAGAGGGAGAACAGGGCTTTCAGACACGATAGTTGTGTTACATTTCCTGTTTTGTCCTTGATATAAAAGCAAGTTGTTGGGGATCAATTACATTTGGTTTTGTTTTCTTTCAAAGCAGAATCAGAGTTCAATCCCTGGAGATATTATTGCTTCTCTATTTTTCTGAATTGCTAATGATGTGCTAGTCATAAACTTGAGAGAGTCTGATAAAATATCCCAAATTCATCACATTGAATGTCTGTGAATGGGGACTTATGAAAGTTCAAATATCAAAGAAAGTTTTCTTTGGCATTTAAAGTTGCTTGTTCTTTGTATCTGAATCAACCTTTACTTTATTTTTTAAGGATTTTTCAATGTATATACAGTTATATAAATTCATTCATTTTTAAGGCATATGCTGGCACTGTGTTTTTTACAAATAATATTAACATCTAAAACTAGTTTCATTATTTTCTAATCATACTTCTTGCTCCAAACAAGTAGTGTATCTTTTTTTGGAAATATTTAGTAAAATAGTAAGGAAAGGAAAACCAAATGCCAGCTCCAAAGACTAATATTTTGTTCTGATTTTCAGACAATTTAAATATTCTGTGTGTCTTGTATTTAAAAATTAGCAGAATAATTTGCAGATACATATATCATGGTGAGTGTGCTTAGAGTTTGAATGCTTGTTTCACATGTACAAAATTCAGGGTTAAAATTTCTTCACTGCAAAAACATCATTGATTAAAGAGATTTTTGGACAAATGTACATTTGTGTTGGTTTTTGTTTTTATTGTTTAGCTGATCAGAAAATTTTGTCGTTTAGTTGCTTAGGAAAGTTTCTTACAGCTTCATAAGCTGTAACTGATCATGTGAGAATCATCATGAAGTTCTAGAATAGATCTATTAAAATGCCATCATAGGGGCTGGGGATATGGCCTAGTGGCAAGAGTGCTTGCCTCACATACATGAAGCCCTGGGTTTGATTCCTCAGCACCACATATAAAAAACCGCCAGAAGTAGCCCTGTGAGTCAAGTGGCAGAGTGCTAGCCTTGAGCAAAACGAAGCCAGGGACAGTGCTCAGGCACTGAGTTCAAGGGCCAGGACTGGCAAAAATAAATAAACAAATAAAATAAAATAAAAATAAAATGCCATCATATATGAACACTTAAAATTATACTCTTTGGCTCTATTCCATGAATTTCTCCTCATGTATACTTGGTAATAAAAACATTCTGTTCCTTTGCTATTGGAGAGAAAAAATAGATCGGTATTATATCTATTTATATGAACATTAACAAGTACATTCCCCATAAAGTAGTTTCTAATTGTAGTAGACAATAAGAAGAAATTATGTTTGTACACCAGATTTTACATTTCTGATTATTGGAAAAAATCCATGTTGCTTATACTATTGTTCAAGAGAGTTTCATGTTGGCTGGTCAGGGAGGAACCTACAAGGGAATTGCAAACTTTCTCTGGAGTTGAATCAGTGGAGTTAAGAAATATGAAAATCAAGGCAGTTAAATTGTATTTATGTTCTCATTGAAATGTAAGAAAAGAACTGTGTTAGGCTTGAAAACTAGCAAGCCCCACAAGCTCTGCTCTTCTTTGAGGAGAGCTCTGGGAAACTCCTTTACCTGGGCTGGACTCAAACCAAGATCGCAACAATAACAGCATCTCATGTAACAAAGAGCAAGTAGCAAGAGATCCCTGTGCCAGGGAGATTTCCATTAAAGAAAAAAATTCAACCATTAATAATAAGTTTTCTCAAAGCACTGAAGCCTTCATTAACTTACTTACTAACTACAAAGTCAAGATTCTATTAAAGTTGACATTGCCAGTTGTTTTCTTCACTTTTTTTTAATATTATCTTAGCTTTCACATAAATCTCTCAGGTGCACTGATAGTACAAATTCTCTGACTGTCTGTCTAATCTCCCATAAAACCACTTCATTATTTTATCATCCAGTTTGTCAAAAGTTGTAAGAGAATCAAAAGAGAAATAGCACTTGGCTTATCTTATTGGTTATAGGTATAATAAAAAAGAGTTTAAAGGAAATATGTTTAAAATATTCTTTTCAAATCTTGGAATAATTAGTTCTATCAAATGCTTTAAAATTCTGTATCGCAATTTGAATAATAATTTTTCTGAGGAAGAGAATATCATATATGTTGCCTGTGAATGAAATCATAAATTTAAAAAAATAGTTATTGGATGTTGACTTTAGCATTGAGATAACAATACTAATGAAATTAATAATCATAAGCAAATTGCTTTATACGAATGTATCTACTATCGATCTACATGTTTCTCATGATTGTTTCTACTGCAATTACAGAGCATGAAATTTTCTGAGTACATTTTCAAATAAATGCCACAAGTTCAAGACTCACTATATTTTGTGCATTAACATTACTTCAAAACACAGATGCTCAATGAGTAGAAAGATTTGCAGGTTCAAAAATCTGACTGATGATAAAAATTTATTGAGTTCATAGTAGATTGAGTTGGTAACTTCACCATTCTTCAATAAGCATTGTAATATGAGTACCAATTTATTAATCAGTCAATGTCGGTACAGTAATTCAGCAAACCCTCAGTTCAGGTTTCTGTCTTGAGGATGCCATATTCTTTTTATTTAAAAGAACAGGAAACAAATGACAAAAGGAGAAAAGAAAAGAGAACAGAAGTAAGTGGAAAGAATTTAAAGTAGTCCAGTAGAATTTTTTATTCTAAAATATTACAGGTTGTTTAATAGGGTAAGCAGAAATACTTTATTTGCCTTTGAATATACAAACAAATTTCAATATTTCTAGGTGGCTTTCTTATTGGTAGAAATAGAGCTGAAAATGGAAATTGATTCAAATCATTTATATGCCATTGCATATATTAGGATATATTAGATGTTATAAAAATTATTCTGCTTCTGTACTCTTTCTCGGTACACAATAAGTGTTCAGCAACTAGTGGGCTTGATTCAAGAATTAAAGCCTTTGTAAGCTTTTAGTTTATGTGCACAAGTGCTCTTCAAATTCATGATGGAAACAATAAAGAGAAAAATCTAGAACTTAGCTCACTGGTCCTGTACTTACCATGAAAATTAAAATTGTATTATTTCTGTGTTCACAAGGTGAGACTACTATTCTAGAGTATGAATAATTTCCATAGAACAGTGAAATGCTTCTAGCTTACATGCCAGCAAGAAATTTCATGGATATATTTTCTATAATGCACAAACAAGTCGTGTCTCGATTCTAATATGTGAACTATTAATGTTGATAACATGTGGTGAGAGAGATAGTTTTGGAAAGAAAAAGCTGTATAACTAGTTGCCACAAGTGAGAAAAGAATTAAAACAAGTAGAACTATAAGGGAGGTCTCAAAAAGTTTTAGAAAAGCTGGTTATTAAAATCAATGCAGAAAACAATATGCTATAAATCGACTGTACAACTTGGGGCAGGGGACGGGGTTGGGGATTAGGAAAAATGAGAGAAAAATGAGGGAGGAGGTAACAAGTTTGACAAGAAATGTACTCACTGCCTTACATATGTAACTGCAACCCTTATGTACATCACCTTGACAATCAATATGTAAAAATATTTAGCTCTGTGTGTGTGTGTGTGTGTGTGTGTGTGTGTGTGTGTGTGTGTGTCCAGTACTGAGGCTTGACCTCAGAGCCTGTCTCTCAGTTTCGTCCACTCAAGGCCAGTGTACTACAACTTGAGTTACAGCTCCACTTTTATGTTTGGGGGGGGTTACTTGGTGCTAAAGATTTCAGTTTTTCCTACCCAGGCAGGCTTAAAACTTTGATCCTCAGGGGCTGGGGATATAGCCTAGCGGCAAGAGTGCCTGCCTCGGATACACGAGGCCCTAGGTTCGATTCCCCAGCACCACATATACAGAAAACGGCCAGAAGCGGCGCTGTGGCTCAAGTGGCAGAGTGCTAGCCTTGAGCGGGAAGAAGCCAGGGACAGTGCTCAGGCCCTGAGTCCAAGGCCCAGGACTGGCAAAAAGCAGAGATGATAGGTGTGAGCTATGGACTCTGGCTTTGATGTGTATTTTTAATTCTTGAAAAAAAAAACGGAAATATTGGGTTCATTAAGGATAACTTGCCACCCAAATTTGAATGTCTAGTACATTTAGAAAAATATTGAACCGATGTTGATTCTGTTAGCATTGCGGGAGATAAATGTCCTATTTTTTTTCTTCATAAATTTTCCTAATGGTTATTATGTCTGATCACATAAGCAGCTTGAACAGTTCAAGGTGAGAAACTTAACAGGATGGTTTTGGCATTTAGATATGGATTTGTTTCACTCCTTGTCAAGAGGTTTGAGTACTCCCTTCAACATTCATTTATTCATTCTATTGCTTACTGAATCTTTTCTCCACCAGGATCTTAAACACTAAGGAATGGGTGATCAACCATTTATATACCTAGAAGATTTAAAAGTGCTTAAATATAAATGTATGAAGAGGAATGTTTCATTCCCTTGACATTTATCTTTGATGTTGCATCTTACTTGAAGGGAGATATAATAATCTCCTTAGAATTTTGAACCCAAATAAACGATTCTTTGTTTCTACATTGTACTCAAATAAATGGTTTTCTTATTCTTTCCAAACTAACATACTGAATCCTGTGAACAACTAGCAAATGAAGTCATTTTATGAAGCCTGTAGAAACTTCATTCCCAGGGTGGGAACAGAGGATAGGGATCTTACTTTGAATATGATTTAAAGGAAATAAACTAATCAAGGTTGTAGTATGAATGATTCTTCCAAAATATAGCTAATATAAAATGAAATTGATTCTGCCATGCTTTAGATAACTAATATACATTTCAATTGGTATAAAAATGAAAAGTAAATAAGATATATTTACTAATTTGCCAAACAAATTAAAATTGTAATTGAATATACTCAATCAATAGGTTAGTAAACAGTGTAGAAATATTATGAGCCATATGAGACATCCATGGAAGTTGTCACAATTTGAAGGATCAATGTATGATTTGGAGATAAGCAGTATAAATTGTAGATAAACAGTATAAAAAAGCATCAATATTACAGCATGTAGAGTAGCTACTACCCCGAATATATACAGAGAAACATTATAAGACTTTTTCATTTTATTTGTGTAATTTCAATGACTAGGTGGTTAGAAAGTATAGCATTTGTCATGTATTAAAATTTACAAATTATTGGATTTGTATAGAGACTCCAGCATGGGTAGTCACATCTTCTCAGAATCTTTGAACTGGTGAGTCATAGCATCAACCCCTAAATGTCAAGTTTACTTATAATATGCAACTATATATCATTAAACCTGCCAAACCACTTGTAGGTCATTGATCATGTTATTACATTGATTTCTAGAAAACCTTTCCTGTCAGTATTTAAAGAGGCTGTTATATATCAAGTTGTTTTGCTAACTCATTCATTCACAGTATCAGAAGTTTAAAACAGCTGTTAATGTCTTATGCCTATAGTCTTAGCTACTCAGGAGACTAATATCTGTAGGATTAAGGCTTAAAGTCAGCCCAGGAAAAAAAATCAGAAATGATATCAACTTCCAAAATAACCAACACACAGCATGGCATGAAAATATGGCTCAAGTGGTAGAATGCTAGCTGTGGGCAAGCCAGCAGAAAAAGTTCAAGGTCCTATGTTCTAAGGCCAGTACTGCCAAGGGAAACTAATAATTGTATAATGTTATTAATATGGCTGTTCATGCTTGAGTGTGATATAAAGTTATACTATATAATATGATGGATTACAGGAATGTGGAATATAATGAGAAATAAAATATTTACTCTATACTCTTTTACACTTCAACCATTTTTATTAAGGAGGTCCATAAGAATTTTCAGGAATATACTAGGAATTAAATAACTGTATTTTCCAAACATACATAATCTAAAATGTATCGAAAATTTTACATTTCTAAAGGAAATCAATTTTTTTCAAGTTGAAAATCAATTATAAGATTAACAAAGAATATGCCCATGGTTTCAAGATTATACAAAGCAATTTAAGATTGTATTTCATTTTGAACACAATAGCAAACTGCTATAGTTTAAAAACCTTTAGGACACAGTATTCCACTAAGTAAATGCATATAGAACTACTTACGGAGAACATATTTGAATTACTGCAATTTTGCCTTGCAACATGTTTACAATGTTTGACATTATTGACTTGGGTTTGAGCTTTAGCTCTATCTGAGTTTGTAAAGTCATATTAGGAATCTTTTCTAATTCTTGAGCACATTCCCAATGAATGAGTTAACCCCATTCTCATTTATATCACCTTGGAGTCACAACATGTCTAAATTTTGACCTTTCAAGTTATTCTCCAATGAAATAGTTTCAAACTGAAGGCCAACAGGTAAAGACAAAAATTACTTACTAGAATATAAGATTATTTTCTATATTGTGTAGTTTTTGTCATAAATAAAGATAAATTTAAGGTTGCTTATTTTCCTAAAGAGAATAATGATGGCACTTTGGACTTCATTGCTGTAAAAGGCCAGGATGCAGGCAGATAGATATAACAAAATCCCTGGTTCTCCCTTTGATAATATGTTCTTAACTTAGTCTTTCTCCTTTTGCAGACTATGACTTGTCTGACAAAATAGAATTAGCATCATGTCCTTTAATTTATGGAAAATTACAACTAAAAGGGAAGCTGGTTACACAATTTCTTTGCCTCTGAGAAACCAACCAAATTTAAAATCCAAGAAGCTACAAAATAAACACTTCTATTTGCTTTGTTGATCACACATAAGTAGTCATAATCTTAAACCAAAAGTTAGGTATTGAGAATGTGAGTGTACCTGTGCGGTAGCACATTGCAGCAATACATGCACACAATTTACACACACACACAGCACACACAATTCTAGATTTAATACCTAACACTTCCAGAAGTGTGTATGTTGAAGGATATAGACAATATTTGAATACTTGAATGACAAGTACTACATAACTAGGCACGGTAGATCATGCATTAAATCCCTGTATGTAAAACCCTGAAACAGGAAGAAATCAAGATATAAAGTGAGTTTAAAGCTAGATTGGGTTATACAAGAGACTCTATCACAACAGATAAATAAACAAATAAATAATAAATTGAGGAAAAAGAAAGAGAAATTAGATTTTACTTCCCTCTTAATCGTATGAATGGTTATTGATTATTTCACACATTACAAAGATTCATATGGTTACTGTGAATTTATTTTGGCAAGTCAGTCCTTGTGATAATTATGAGAGTAATTGGGAAAATGTGAATGTTGATGGAGATTTGATGAACATTTATTGAACTTAATTTACATTTATTTTTTTTTTTTAGTTATCCTGAGGTCATTGTTTGATTGCTTTTATGCTAATATAGGGTTCAGCTTGTGGACCTCAAGCCTTACTGGATTCTATTGTTCATGTCAAGTGCTCTACCACTTGAGCCATACCTGCTGATTTTTGCTGTTTAATTGGAAATGAATTCTCACTGATTTGTCTGCACATCATATTGAAATACATATTGATAAAATGATAGGATAGGATAGTTGTTTACAAATGGAGGGGAATATGAGAAGAAAGCAAGATTTACATTGGTAAATGTTTATGATAATTGTAGGTAACCAGCAAGACCTTGGAAATTAATTGTACTGTTTTCTCTTAATAATATATTTTAACTTTTCTGTCAATATGCATTTAAAAATGATAATATGTTAGAGGTTTGAAAGAATTTGGTAGTCACACAAAGAAATAAACAAATGTGAGATGAATGGTATAGTGTGTAGGATAAGCAATCGTGATATGTCACTGAAATGTTGATGTTCTCTAAAACTCTGAGCGTCACTGCTATTGAAAGTATAGTTGTTGTGACAGTATTTGGATGTCGTGCAGGATATAGAAAGGGGAAAACCCATATGAAACAAACGAAAGCTGCAGAGTTCTCCAAAGAAAGTACCTTCGATGTGATTGAAAATAACTGGGTTAGAAATATGAACAAATAATATAAACAAATAATCTGTCTAAATTCAATATGCATGAATTCTAAAATGAAATACATGTTCCCAAGTTCTATCACATTGCTTCCTCATCATGATGTACTTTGATAAAATTTGTAATGCTACTTTTTAAGTTAAATATAAAATGAACTTTTATCATTTCAGTAAGATGGAATGATGTTTATAAAAATCCCCTTAAGCTAGTATTGAGAGGGATCATGACCAGAAAGTGAGCAGGAAGTCTACACACACATTTTATTTGAAGTGAGAAGAGAAATACATACTGCCATTTGGAACAATTCATGTCTACAAAGCAATCTTGGAAAGTATAACAGCATTAGTTAATTAAACAAAGTGGAACTTACTATCATTTTCTGAATAGCCCTTATGTTGATTACCACAACTTTCAAAATAAGCAATGGAAATTAAATTCCACACTCGTGTATGAATTACAAAAATCATTATTAGTTCTCACCTGGTATCACAAGAGTTTCATTTCTAAGTAAACTAAATTATCTTTATTATAAAATAATAATTAGTTTCACCTTAGCTAATGAGTAGAAACTGCCACAGAGGCTGAGTCATCCATAATCTAACACACTGAGAAAAACAGAAGCTGCTCAGTTAAAGAGGGTGAAAACAAATCAGAAATAGACAAGCCATAACAAACAGTACAAGAAATGTATCCAATGCCTAATGTGTGAAACTGTAACCTCTCTGTAATTCAGTTTGATTACATATATATATATGTATATATACATATACATATATATGTACATATGTATATATACATATATATATATATATATAGACAAGCCAGTGACATATCTGCCCTTGTTCAAGTCAACAGCTCCCTGGAGAGCTCAAGATGCACATTCCTATTCAAAGCATAAGAATGTGCATGGATGACTACAAAAGCAAAAACGTACCCAGTCTACAAGAGTTGAGTTTACACAGGCTCGAGAGACTTTCTTACATTTCTTTGAGATTGTTTTTGTGGGTTTTCTTTTCCTCCTCAGACTATTGGTCAATATCAAGGACAGTTAGGACAGTTTTTCCCTATTCAGTCCCCTGACCCACATACAACCATTCCTGGAGACACACTCATAGCAAATACATAATTGACTTTAATCTATATCCTAAGTTTCTCTCAATTACTTTAGATTTGAATTTTACGTTTCATACTGAATGTAATAATATCTTAAGTATATGGGATAAAATTTTAGTCATCATACAATTTCATTCAAGAGCAATGGAAAAGTGAGTCAAATACAAATTTTAAAGAAGATTTTATTTTAGATGATTATAGATATTACCTTTGTCAGAAATTTCCCTGTTTTCTATCTGTAAAGGAAAAGCACCTATTTCTCAAAATTTCATATCATCTTCTGAAGACAAGAATTAGTCTTTTGCTTTGATGAATTAAATAAATCTATTAACTTATAAACAAATGTTTATATTTGAGAAAAAAAGTAATTAAGAGAAGTATCAGAGTTTAAGTTCCCAAATAAGAGTTTGAATCTGGCAGTAATCATTGAAAGCCTGCAAGGCATATCTACTCCATGGTGGTTATTCTGTTTCTCTTCTCCAGAACTACTGTTATTAAATTACCTTACCAAAATTGTAATTACTCATTCTGTATTCAGTATTTACTATCTACCATCAACATTGCTTACAGAGACTGAGAGTATTGTATCTAAATTTTTTAAGATAAATCATTCTGATTCCTTATCATATTATCAATACAACCTTTGATTAATCTGTACATATAACTATACTTTCTGACATATAACTGTGCCCTTCTTGTGGGCCTGATAAAATGATTGACCATTTAACAATACTCTACTATCTATATTGTCCTTCTGCAAGAAGTTGCTACCATTTTATCTCCTAATAGGCAATTGTTTTCCCTTCAACCCAATCTAAAACATTTATTTTTTACTTATAATTCAAACTTGAATTTTATGTTTTCTCTTATAGTCTACTTGACATATTTGTAAGTATCTCCCTCAGTATAGTGTTCTGTTTGTTGGCAGAGTATGTCATATCAATTTCATACCAATAGTTTCTAACAGTGGTTTCAAAATTTCAACATAGCAGTTGTAAATTTTCTCAAATTGTAATTTTCAGTATAACATCAAAATTATTCCATTTTAATCTGCTTGTTCAGCTTGATATATTTAATTTCTTTTTAAAAGTTCTGGAAAGGTAATATACACATGCCAGATAATGAGCACATTTCTTTTTGAACAGTGTTTCCTCATTTTCTCCCAGTTTTTCCTATCCCAGCCTTTGCCCTTGAAGTCATATAGCTCATTTTCAACATAGTGACTAGTGAGTATCACTGCTGAATTTGTCTACCCTTTGAGATACCTATTTTCTGTAAGATATCTTTCTATGACTTTCTGTATTATGATTGTAAAGATGGTATTTCTTCCTGAATTTCTGAATGAGCATCAACATAACACTCTTTGAAAATTATTTTTGAAATGTACTTTTCCTTTAGACAAGGTAAGATGCTCCACTTTCTTTTATGGACTTACAATGATGCAGGTAACTTTTTCATACAATGATTTCTTTCATTACAATTTCTCAGCCAAGTTTTCTTAGTGGAAAGAAAAAAAGAACAGGTTTCCTTTTGGGTTCCTTAATCTTAGTGAGAGCAGAAACTGTCAAATAGATAAGTCAAAGTTTTATCAGATGCTCAGACTTTAGAAGGGTGCTATAAATGAAATTTAAGTTCCTTTCTTCTTTATTTTGCTCCTGTCTAAATTTTGCAATCCATCGTAATAAAATCCACAGTTCAGTCCTGTAGTGTAAAGTATGAGCACTTCCACAAACAGACACATGAACAGTCATACAAGGTATATCTTGGGTGTTTTTCCCTTCTATTTTCTTTCAAATGAATTCCTTGGGGTATTACTTCCATTACCACTTTACTGTTTTCACAGTGTTGACTTTATTCTTAACCCCAACTAAAATAAGCACTTACATTGGAAATGGAGTGAACATTTCATCTTATTCTAACTTTGCTTTAATTTTTAATATGCTATATTCTGCATATATTATGCTATATTTCACCAAGTATCACTATGAAAACTTTGCTTCTAAACCAGGCATGTGTTTAGACAGCTCTTCCAGCACCATTTGTGGGAGAGGATGTCTTTCTTCCATCTTATTTTTCTGACTCCCTTATTAAAGATTAGGTGGCCATATGTCTGTGGGTTCATTTCTGGGTCTTCAGTTCCATTCCATTGGTCTTCAGGCCTGTCCTTGTGCCAGTATCAAGCTGTTATTATTACTATAGCTTTGCAATAGAGTTTGAAGTTTGTTATTGATATTTCTCCAGCACTGTTTTTCCTGATAAGGATTGTTTTGACTATTCTGGGTCTTTTATCATTCCATACGAATTTTTGGATTGCTTCCTCTTTTTCATTAAAGAATGATGTTGGAATATTGATGGTTGTTGCATTGAATTTGTAGATAACCTTTGACAGTATTACAGTTTTCATGTTAATCCTCCCAATCCAGGAGCCATAGACTTTTGCACTTCCTTAGTTCTGATTTAATTTCCTTTTTGAGTTTTATTTTTTTTTCTACAGAAGGAATTGCTTTCCTGATTTCAGCCTCTCTCTTCTCATTGTTGGCATACAAAAAAAGCCATTGAATTTTGAGGGGTAATTTTATACCCTGATACTTTGCCAGAGTTTCAAATCATCTTGAGTAACTGGGGAGTGGAGTTTATGGGATACTTTAAATACAAGATGATGTCAGCTGCAAAGAGGAAGAATTTTACTTCATCGTTCCCTAGTTGGTTCCCCTTTATGTTTCCATCTTGCCTTATCCTCTGGCTAGGAATTCCAAAACTATACTGAAGAGGAGTGGAGAAAGCAGATATCCTTGCCTTGTTCCTGATTCTAGATGAAATGACTTTCACTTTTGGCCACTACGTATAATGCTAGGTGTATGTTTGTCATTTTTTTTTTGTTGTTGTTGTGGTTGCTATATTTATATTTAAATGGAAAGTTTGACTGATTTGTTTGGGGCCAGGTGTGGTGTTCCATGTCTCTAGTTTTAGGTTCTCAGCCAAAGGGAAGATTGTGGTCCAGTGCCAACCCAAGTGAAAGGTAAGAAGATTCATCTTAATAAATAAATAAAGTAGGCTTGGTGAAATGTATTTCCAGCTCCTGGGAACCACAAGTAGGAGAATTGGCCTTGGGCAAAAACACTAGTTCTGATATAAAGTTAAAAAGGGATGGGATATCTATCAAGTTGTAATATAACTGTATAAGTTGTAAGCCCCTGAGTTACAAACCAGGTACTCTAAAACGAAAGAAAAAGTTTTACTTCTTCATGCTTTATTTTTAAGTTTATTCATCCATCATGCCAAGTGACCCTAAAATATCTTTATTTTTGTCTATGTGTTTTCCTTCTCAAACTTGTTTGACAAATTTACTAAAAGCTTCAGTAATGAAATTAAGTAACCACAGTAAAATGACAAAAGGTATGTAAAAACCAATTGTCATTATCTACCTATTTATCTTTTCTACCATTGATTGCATGAAAGAAGTAATAATGACTATAGCTTTCACTTAGAACTTCCCTATTTAGTTAAATTTATTGTAATAATATATTGTTGTTTATAGTTGTATGCAATTTGCTTTAGGTGAATAAATAATATAAAAGTCATGTTCTTCTAACCTGTGCATCTACTACCTGATTCAATTCTAAATTACCTCTTGAGCAAAATGTGATTTATATGTGACAATCATATTTGGCATTCAGACAGATACCACTGATCTGTTTATTCAAGTTTCTAAGTGAATATTAGAGCAATCAATTCAATATTTACAAATAATAACTTTAAGTTGTTTCTAAGTTTTTGTGTCATCAAGGTGGAATGAAATATCACCCAACAAACCTTTATGGAATATTCCTGATAACTTCATGGTTTTCTTCCAGTAACTCAAGAGCTAGTATTATACTACATACAGAAATATTCATGCTAAAAATGATACAAACCTCAGAAGCCTACATAACACCAATCACAAGGAGAAATTCAGTAACATATTTTATACTGTTAAAGTGTTGTTGAAACACTATTTCAAAAAGTTATTAATTAGTAATTTCATTATGATTTCTGATATTTAAACATTAAGAAGTTATGTCATTAAGCTAGAATAAATCTCACTTAAACAGAGCATGCCCTCAAAAAATTGGAAAGGAAAGTAAAACAGGTATCAGGATCATTTAAGCTTTGAAAGTAATTTTCTTGGATTACAAGTCTGTCTCAGTTCAATTTATATAAAGTGCTATTAATTCTTCATGGTATTTTGTGCAAAGCCAAGAAAATCCAATGTTGTCCTTATTACTGACATTGAGAGTCATGTTGAATGAAAAGGAAAATATATATTATATTTTATGAGATCATATAAATGTTATCTTTCTAGGATTTGGCTGGATCTTCCCTGACAAAGCAATGCAAAAGTTATTTTAAGAGTGGTTTAAACACCATTCACATGTATTTCATATTCTGTTTTCCTATTCTTGAATATTTTTCACCATAGCTGCAAACATTATCTTGTTTTGGAACTCCTGGGAATAGTCTCATCAAACAAAATAGGAAGATTTCTCTCAGTTCTCAGAAACAACACTAGTTTTCAAAACCTGAAAATCAGAAACATGTAATGGTAAAATACCTTCCCACATTTTCCTACCTCAGAAAATAGTTTATTTCTTTAAGAAGCAATTTTTGGAAGCTAAACAGTCAGCAATATCATCATATACAACATATATAATGCTACCTCTACTTTTTGAAGGGATAAGATTTTGTACAGGTTAAAAATGCTCTGAAAATTTTAGATACATCCCAACCTAATCCTCCTTAAAATTCTAATTTTAAACCCACTTTTACAGTTATATCAACTAAATATAATGAACTAGAACATTTTCCAACTAGTTAAATTTGAGCTATTTTCTTTTTTCCAAATATTGAGATCTTATAACTCATGAAATTATGCATGATATGAATTCTTATCTTTTTACCTGACATGAAACTCAAGTAGATAAGTGGATGGTAGAAATAGAAAAAATAGCCTTTCATATATTTTGATGAGTTGTACATTACAAGAATCACAAATCTCAGCTGAACATATGCACATCCTAATCTAGATTATTTTTAACATTTAGCAACAAAAAAACTTCTAAAATCTCCAGGAAAAGAGTGGCAGAATTTAGAGCTTAGAAAAGGAAGTTTGCTTACAATTCTTTCATCCTTCTATTAATTCAACTTTATTCACTAGTGACTGCCTACTTTAATCGTGAAACATAATATATAGTTATAGTATTTGCATATATAGCTTACATTCATTAATATCTTATAATTTTAATGATCTAAGAAAATAGAATTATTTAATTACCAAGAAATCTGTAGGAGGATTTACAGAGTCAGAATTCTACTAGCTACAGTTGATTTCCACAGCACCTTGTTACAATGTTAACAGAGAAAAATTGAAAAGTGAAGGAAACACAGACTTGAAGCAGAAAGACAATCTGAATAATGGAGGAAAGAATTATCATTATTTTGAGATATTTTTGTGTTTATTGTGCCATAATTCTAAATCATTTGCAATTGTGGCATGTATTAACCAGTATACAATGACAAATTATGTAATGAAGGACTGAGAAGATTCATCCTTTGAGACTCACATTAAAATTTAGGGATGCATTAAAATTGTTCTGCTAAATAATTTAAAAATAATTATATTTATTTTCAATACAAGGTCATTTTTTCCCCTCACTGGGAAAATATCCATTTTTTGATAGCAAGTATCCATCATTTTTTTTTTTTTTTTTTTTTTTTTGCCAGTCCTGGGCCTTGGACTCAGGGCCTGAGCACTGTCCCTGGCTTCTTCCCGCTCAAGGCTAGCACTCTGCCACTTGAGCCACAGCGCCGCTTCTGGCCGTTTTCTGTATATGTGGTGCTGGGGAATCGAACCTAGGGCCTCGTGTATCCGAGGCAGGCACTCTTGCCGCTAGGCTATATCCCCAGCCCCTATCCATCATTTTTTTAATGTAGCAAATATCCATCTTTTTTTTCTCTTTTGAAATCATGTTCCTCCTCTAATTGGCTCTCTCATATGCTTCCAGGAACTATAGATTTTTTAATAATAACTTTTGGAAGACACATTTCATAATAGTTTTCAGATTTTCAATCCACATGTGAAACTATAGGTTGATTTATGATTTTAAAATGTAGATGGCATTCCTGATATTAGAAGTTCTGTTACATTACTTAACCACTACTTAGTTCCCCATTTCTAAGAGTAATATTATTATTATTTCTAAAAGTAATAATATTAATGCTATTTATTTTAAAGAATAGTTATTTGGAATTCATAGCTATTTACAGCCCTCAAAACAGTCTTCCAGAAAAATTCTCTTAATTTTGCTATTTCATTATAGTATGTAAACAATTCATATTTACAGGTTATGACAGTTTAACTACTATGACGAAAAACTAAGGATATTCTCTATAAATAATACCTTATAGAACTATTGTGTTAATTTTTTAGAATGAATGTCACTGTGTGGAAAAGTACTGGCAATAGCCTATACCAATTAATATAATCCAGAATTATGTTGTCAGCAAAATTCACAAGTAGAACACTTCAAGGTTTAAGTGCTAATTGCTTCATAAAAAGGTTTTGAGTTCTTATACACAAGGACCAAAGCTTTTCAAAATTTTAATTATACACTTCAAGAAAAAATAAAATATACCCATGATTAAGCTAAATATCTTACAGCATAATAGGTATTGTGGCATTTTCAGTAAAACTTTCCTACTCAAACCAAAGAAAGTTTATACTTGCTGTATATTTACCTTTATCATCCCTGTGACAAAACACCTGACAGAAACATCTTACATGGAAATATTATTTATTTTGGCTCACATATTCAGAGATGTCAGTCCATCTTGTTTAGAGTTTAGCAGTTAATATCACAGTGGCCAAAAGCAAAGAAAAGGAATTCTTGCTTTGAACTGGCTTTCTCTCATTTTAGTCTTTAGAGTGATGCTGCGCACTTCTGCCTTTAGTTAATCTTCTCTGGAAACAACCTCACAGACATATGCAGAGGTGTGCTTTACTTGACTTCTAAGTGCTTTTAAATTCCACCAAGTTGACAATCAAAACCATCACAGCAAATAGTAAGCAGAAAAGTCTGAAATAATGTCAGTTACAATAATACCAATTCAAAACAAACACAAAAAGACTATCTATAGCTTTGTTTAAAATTCAGATGAAGAGTAAGACACAATGGCATAATAATATGGGAAGTAGACTAATTTTAAAAGGGATGAGCAATGCCATAAAGAAAATTTTAGGATGTCAGTGGCATGTTTGGCTAAGAGAAATACAAGACACACAGTCTCTATGAAAGGGATCACTAAGTTAAAAAAGATACAAAGGAGAAATATTAATGATATACTGGTATATTTCAGAATAGAACTCTCAATTTACAAAGAATAGAAGCCAGAAATGATTCAAAACTGAAGGCTACAACTGAGTGTCTTGATGGAAAGCAATTATACAATCTGAGTGCCTTAGAGATAGGCAAGGCTTCCCTCTCACAGAATTCAGAAAGATGACTGAGGTTCACAGACCACTTAATGTATCCATTTACTCCTTTTTCTACCCTTATTTTATATGAAAGTAAAAGGAAAGCATCATGCTGGCTTCAGTGGACTGTGCTCTCTTAAAGAAAGCATTCCCTTTATGAGAACACCCAGGAAATGGACAACCTTTCTCGTTACCCAGTCTTCCACACTCTCTCTCTCTTTCCGATTCTGAATTTACAATTAGACTAACCAATCAAAATGACGGTATAAAATTAAAAGAAACCAGTCATAAACTTTGAGGTAAACACTGTGATGGAGTAATTGGTTCAATATGTGCACATACTGAAACATTATGCTGTATAACACTTCTATATACATTCTTACTGGCTAATTAAGTAATTAAATAAAATAATTAAAAATAAACACTATAAGAAATAAAATGGGTGGCAAGTTTTAGACTAGCTAGTGAGGTCCTTGGGAGAACAAGAAAGATTAAAGATCAATATATTTCTCATAAATGCTCAAGATTCCATGACTGACAAATAGAATATAATTTACTGTACTGGTACCTGTTCATGTCTAAGATATTTAAAGAAAAAGGAACTGTTGAAATTAATTTGTAGCACATTTTGTTTAAATAAATATATTCAAATTATTTTTATTTTGAAGAATAACAGAGGAGACTTAATCATTTAGGCTACTTTTTATTTTCTGCTGTCTTCAATTATGAGTATGTGTTTTTAAATATTGCATTATATTTCTACCTGGAGAGCAATTTTTAAAAAATCTCTATATATGTATATATACGAGCACATGTATTGCATATATATACAAATAGATATGTACATTTATATATTTGAAAATATGTTCACAAGAAAAAACATCTAATTTTTGAAATTAAAACTTTCTCAAATAACGCATTCATAATGTAGGTTTAGTTACTAGAAAATAAAATTTTTCAGAAAGATTCAGTAATTAATTTGTAACTGATATATTTGAAATGTTTGAGTGGCTAGAGTTTATTCTATTAGAGAATATAATGATAGACTTACCGGAAGAGTTTAAGTGTTGTTTAATTTCTCATTCAAGCTTTTAAGTCATGTAAAATACCTATTACAATTGTTTGGTATATTATAAAGGTAAAGCTCTAATTTCCTTCCCCCCTTTCCTTTTCTGTCTTTTTTTTTTTTTTTTGCCAGTCGTGGGCCTTGAACTCAGGGCCTGAGCACTGTCCCTGGCCTCTCTTTTGCTCAAGGCTAGCACTCTGCCACTTGAGCCAAAGCTCCACTTCTGGCCGTTTTCTATGTATGTGTTGCTGGGGAATCGAACCCAGGACTTCATGTATAGGAGGCAAGCACTCTTGCCACTAGGCCATATTCCCAGAACCCCCCCCCCCACTTTTCATTTTTAAGAAAAGTTAAACAAATACAAATTGTGTTCGCTATCACTTATAAGTATTTAGCAACGGTATTTACAATTCTGAATGTATTTCATCACAATTCATGAACCACTGAAGTATACAACAGAAATAAAATTATTAAATCTTCACAAAAATCATACGTCTTTAGCCCACTAAGAATCAGCAAACTGTCTTAAAGAGAATCATATTACATCAAATTCACAAAGCTGCTAGATGAAAACTGGAATTCATACCCCAGTCTTTTCTCTGAACCATGATGGTGTACATTATTGCTAGTATTGAGTAGTCTTAAATTGTTGCTTTTTCTTTCATTTCCTTTTCAATTTTGTAAAGTTCCTTTCTATCTTTTACCACTTATAACAGTGCTAAAATTAGTTACCCTATTGAGAAAATTTTTCTGAACAAAAGCTTATATATGTCGATTGAAGAAAAATGCTAGCATCATCACAATCTACTTAGTAGATAAAATCCAGTAAAATTTTGACCTGGTGCCAGCCACATAAATCCAGGTGGTTTCAGAGAGGGTAAAGGCAGAGTAGTCATGGATCACTGCATTTGTCTGATGTCTCAAGATAGAGCATCTGATTATTCTGACCTAGTACCATTCCCTGTCATGCTATAGAGACAATAATTCCAAGCATGATATTAATATGTTCCACTCTAGGCAAGAGGAGAGCATACTTCCTTTCTACAAATACAGAAATAAATGCAATTCTTGGGGAATTAGTATGAATTTCTTAATGTTTAATAATGTTTCTGTTTGCATTGTGTGCAGAACTGTGATGATCACAGAGTTGTTGAACCTATAGAGTTTGATAATAGTAACATAACATATTCTGTCTATATGATCATTTTTCGTTAAAGATTACTTGTTAAGAGAAAATTCTAGATGAATGAGAGTACAATCTTGAGAAGCATTTAGAGGGAGTCAATGCTGATTTGAGAAAATTGTATCATTCGACAATTTGAAGATCAATATTACAAACTCCATGAAGACAATCAAATAACGATCTCATATTTATTTGTAGTGTATATGTCAGGGACTATGGAAGGAAAGAAGATAGAGATATACAGAAACAAACATTAACACAATGAGACCAAAGGAGGATATTCTTAGGAGAGAATCAAAAGGGCTCAACTGCTATGTGCATATGTTCATATAAAGTGATATTTATTGAAATGAACTTCAAGAAATGGAAACAAGAGGTTTTTTTCTTGTACTGTTTGTGGATCTTTTTTGTCTGCTTTTTCCTTTTATCATTTTTTAAAAATTTCTGTAATGTTTGTCTTGTATGTAAGTTTATCCGATTTGGGGAGGGAGAGGCGAGCACAGAAATGGGGGACAAGGGCTGAACCAATTCAGCAGTGATACTCATTAAACACTATGTTGGAAATGAACTATAAAAATTGGGGTGGGGAAACTGGGAGAAAATGATGTAAGGAGTGACACCGTTCGAAAATAAATGTATTCATTACCTGTCTTCTATAACTGTTACCCCTCTGCACATCACCTTTACAATAAAAATTAAAAACAAACAAATATATAACTCCCTTTACAGCTGGTTTTAAACCTCGAAGACACATTGTAGCTTCCCAAGCATCTGACAGTGATTATACTATTAAGCAAATCATTTACAGTAATCATTAGGTCTTACAACTTCATCAGACACTGAAGTTCTAAATAGTAGATGTGTAATTGGAGGTTGGCTGTAGGGTGCTTGATCTATGGCCTCTTGAAAGGGCTTTGCCTTTGGACATAGTGAGCTTGAAACAACCATTAGAAAACCTAACCAAAATGTCAATATACACAGATGCTTAAAATGCAAGAATGCATTCTTGAAAGGGATTCATAGATTCCAGGTATAGGGAAGAAAAACAGAATCAAAATTACATGAACATATTCTTTAGCTTAAATAAACTGGAGAGACATTTCATGCTCATGATCATTTGACCTTAGGCATTTGAATAAGAATACCTGCCAGTGTAAATTTTCTTTTCCCCGTAAGGGGCAAATTTGTTTGAAAGCTCCTGGACACATTTATAACTGTACATTGTATTTCTCTTGGACCAGAGGCACATCATTTATAAATGTTATCTCCTGGAAAGGTACAGTTTGCCACAGGAGTCTATAGAAGAAGGGAATAGGAGTGTAATTCCTGTGGGTAACTGTATCTGTTATCTTGAAGATAGGAGAAATTTTACATTTCTTTTGGGTAAAACCAATTAGCATGCTCAGGTGTCGCCAAATCCCCTCATCTTATCTCTTAAACCTCCAGTACTTTCTTTCAGTGGAATTAATCTCAGACTGGGTTCTTGTCTTTCTTACTTATAACAAATTGTTGGGGGTTTTTGCTTGATTAAGTTTATTCAGTGAAATGTTTGCTTTTGCAAACATTTGTATTTTTCTACAGACAAAAAAATTTGTTCTAAATAGATAAATAAGATCACATTGTAAGCTACTAATCTTTTCAAGAGTTAAGTTATTAAGGATATAAGCACTAATCAAGGATTTGGACAAGCCTATAAATGCTAATGAGCTGCTAGTTAGAAATCTAATCTTCAGGTTTTAGAAAAATTTGTGGTAACTACTTATGGAGCATAATATTTATTGGAGATAATATACACATGTATACACTTTGAAATCTGAAAGGAAATATTAGATCAGTACCCAGAGTCCAAATTCTGAAGATTTTCAACTGATATTTAGGGACAATCCAGAAGTGAAACAAAGACAAAATGATCCTAATCTGTCTTTGAAAGTTATGAATTTCTGAAGCCTAGGGTTGATTTTAAAAATTCACCAAAACAATGTAATAGGAAGAGTAGTCTTATTAGTGCATCAGTTAAATATGGACCATTAGGCAAAGAGTATTTTGCTGTTATTGGTGCTGGTCCTACTGATGCTGATGCTAGTGTTGCTGTTTCTGCTGCTGCTGATGCAGCTTCCATATCAATATGCACTTAAGGAGAGACATTTATAAGGGATGTGAGAAGTTCGCTCATCTTTCTATATACTTGTTCACAGAAACAATTTAATGATTTTTTTTTGGGGGGGGACCATGATTTGAATTTTGTTATTATGGGAACATAATGGGACCTCAGCTTTCCCATTTCCATTTTTTAAGCTTTAACTTTCATTTACTCATTAATTTGAATTCATTCATTCATTCATTTATTGTTATTACAAAGATGTTATACAGAGGTATTACAGTTACATAAATCAGGTAAAAAGTACGTTTCTCATTTCTTTTTGAACAGTATTCCCCTTCCCCTAGCTCTCTCCCACTTTTCCCTACTGTCCATCTTCATTCATTTATTCCTTTCTTTCTTCCATTTTATTTTTTTTACCAGTCTTAGATCCTGAGCTCTGTCCCTGAGCTCTTTTACGCTAGGCCAGCATTTTACCCCCTTTGAGTTACACCTCCACTTCTGATTTTCTGGTGGTTAATTGGAGACAAGAATCTCCGTCTCACCCCAGTAAGAATGTCCTACATCAAGAAAACTAACAATAACAACTGTTGGAGGGGATGTGGCCAAAAAGGAGCCCTACTTCATTGTTAGTGGGAATGTAAACTGGTTCAGCCACTTTGGCAAGCAATATGGAGATTCCTCAGAAGGCTAAACATAAAACTCCCCTATGACCCAGCAGCCCCACTTTTTGGTATCTATCCAAAATACCACAAACATAATCACAATAAAGCCACCAACACAACAATATTCATCGCAGCACAATTTGTCATAGCTGGAATATGGAACCAACCCAGATGTCCCTCAGTAGATAAATGGATCAGGAAAATGTGGTACATATACACATTTTATGCCTCTATCAGAAAGAATGACATTGCCCCATTCGTAAGGAAATGGAAGGACGTGGGGAAAAAATTATAGTAAGTGAAGTGAGCCAGACCCAAACATGGACTCTATGGTCTCCCTTATAGGGAATAATTAGCACAGGTTTAGGCAAGTCACAGCAGAGGTTCACAGGAGCCCAATAGCTATACCCTTATGTTCACATAAGATGATGCTAAGTGAAATGAACTCCATGTTATGGAAACGATTGTTATATCACAGTTGTAACTACTTTGAACATGCCATATGTAACTGTAGCCTCTATTATTGATGATCTTCTTGTATCACCTTTCTGTGGTTGTATGTACACTATCTCTGTATCTTATCTGAGTATATTGGAAACCGGGTACACTGGTATTAGAACTAGGAAATTGGAAGAGAATACCAAAATCAAGAGACACAGGGTAAAAAAAAAGACAAACAACTACAAAAGCAATACTTGCAAAACTGTTTGGTGTAAATGAACTGAACAACTCATGGGGGATGGGAAGGGGAAGGGGGAAGGAGAAATGAGGGACGAGGTAACAAACTGTACAAGAAATGTATCCAATGCCTAATGTATGAAACTGTAACCTCTCTGTAATTCAGTTTGATAATAATATATATATTTTAAAAAACAAATGAATGGAATGAAAATGACTTGAAAAGAAAAAAAAAGAGAATCTCAAGGACTTTCAATCCAGGGATGGCTTTGAACCATGATCTTTGGATCTCAACCTCTTGAGTAGTTAGGATTCCAAATGTGTGAGCTACTGGTGACTGGCTCCATGTAACTTTTTGTTGTGCCCATTTTCCTGTATCCTCATATGTACACTCCCTCAAACCAAACATTTGAGAGGCTAAATTGAATGCAGAAATGCATCACACCAGTGAAACAGGCAGCTCCATGTTTTAGATAAGTAGCACCCATCAACACCACCATAACCAGAGAGAATAAAGCAACAGAAATCAGCTGCCATTTTGAGTCTCCACTTGTTTTCCCTACATGGTGGACAGGAAAGGTTTCTTTCCATTTTTCTATTCCTCCTCTGTAAGAGACAACTTTTAAGTTGCTTAGCTGGTCCCTGTGAATTAGCTAAAAATTTCTTCATGCAGTATCACTGCCCTTTGATCTGAACTGTTCTCTCTGCAGTCACTTTGCAGTCACCTTGGGCTCTAGGAAGGAGAATATCACTGATAATTATCTCCTATGGGAGGAAAACGTCCCCCATATATATGCAGTGGTTACTTTGTTATATAATTAATTTACGTAATAGTCATTATAAAGGTGATGTATAGAGGGATTACATGAGTCAGGAAATGACTACATTTCCTTTCTAATGGTGTCTTCTGATCCCTCACTTTCTCCATTCCTTCCCTCCCATCTCTACCCAAGTGTATAGTTCACTTTGTTCAGTGTCCAGTGAGATCTACTGCTGCATTTTTCATCCTTTTTCTCCCTCCAATTATGTGTTTCTCCACCCTCTGGAAGTTATGCACATGAATACACCATACATAAAAATAAGAAGGTAGAATCATCAACAAATTAAAAAAATAAAATAAAAGAGAGAGAGAGAGCTCTTGTTTCCTTATCTTGGAGTTCATTTCACACATATATGAAGAGGTGCAAAAATTTGATCTTGAAGAAACTGGGATATGATAAATGATCCAGGTATGACAAATGATACAGGGTACCATGGTTACTTCTTGTCCTCTGAAAGGAGGGAGCTTAGGAATCTGGAAAACATCTTGCTCTGTTCCAGGGGCAAAGTCCTAATAACTTCCATACAATTGCTCCCAAGAAAATGACTGAAATGGTTTTAGATCAACCATACCATTCATACTTTTACTAGGACTGTTTATTGTAAACTTTTTCATTCCTTGCTCCCAATTCTTTTCCTACATAATTTTTTTCCAAATCCTTGAAGATAAGTTTGGGTCCCCAAGCCCCTTTGTCTTTCTGAGTCAGTAGTACTTGATTAAATCTATGATCTCTGTTCAGCAATGTTCCTCTTTTTAATTGGTGTACAGGCATGAGTAGCCAAGCTTAATGTGATCCATTCCTCTGAAACCAGGATTGTGCCCCCACCCCAGAAAAAAATTCTGGCTTTACTTAAACACTGATATAGTAAAAATAGATCTTTGCTAAAACTTTCAGGTGGTAATGGTGTGGGAGATGGAGAAGAAATGAACTGAGACTATGTGTGTCGGGGCCTGGGGCTTGCTGGCAAATATCACATAGGCAATATTTATGAAAAGATTGCATTCTTGAAAGTTAGCCAATGAGATACTATGTAAACATATACTAGCTAAGGAGACAGAGAGTAGAAAAGAGACTCTATTTTTGGAGGACATGAATCTACCACTCTGTGCTGCTTCCTATAAAAGAGCCTGGTATTGTGTATTCTCGCTTGAGAGCCACTATCCTTAAGGCTTTTTGTGAGACACCCTGATTTTCATGGTAATATGGAAGGTGAAGGAGCATGTCATCCATTCTTGTTGACAGGCTCACATCCACATCCCACCTGGACAATTCCAGGGCTAATCTCACCTCTGAATTTCACCTTGACCTATGGCATTTCTCCTTTCACACTTACCTATGGAATGTCTTCCTCTGTGAAGTGTTTTGAACCCCTTTTGCATTTAGGAGTTTAGGAAGGAAATTAATTAACTAATTAAATGAATATATATTCCTACCATCAAAATTGGAGATACTATTTTGTTATATTTAAATCAGAATTTGCTTCCATTTTAGTTTCTGTAAATTCTTAGTTTTTCTTACTTAGCATAATATAAGGTATCAATAAAGTAGGTTAACTTTAGGAAAACAATGCTAAAACAAATCCACTTTCCAATTCATGTCCTAGGAGACACCCATGATTTCTATCTTCCCCCTGATACTCCCATAACGGATTTTGTTTGGAAGTAATTAGCAGTAAGTTTATAATCAGGACTTCTCCTTAGGCTAAACTCTGGGCCAATTCTAACCAAACTAAGTCATATTAGCATTGAACCTCTGGCCTCCTTAGCATAACTTTTGCCCAACATTCTCCTACTTTAGGCTTTAAACATCTACATCTTGTATAATTATTTAAAACTATGGGATGGCTGTTTATACATGCATGGATCCCTTCCAAACATCTTCCAAGTCAGGGTTCCCTATCTCCCTAGATCAGCACATTCATTACCATGAACACCTACCACACTCTCCAAATTCTAGAAGCTGAAATTCCCTTAAACATCTCTCTCTCTTTCTCTCTCTCTCACACACCCACCCCTTTTGCTTTCTCACACACACACATTTTGCTTTGCCATTTCCCTTTTGTGTGTGTCTGCACTGATTTTTTTAATTGTAAATGCTAAGAATCTATGATCTTCATTTTTTATTACCAACCACCAGCAATACCAAGAAAACATATGCATTTTTCTCTCTTTAATTTTATTAGCATATATTACTTTTACAAAAATGTTTTGTTATGACAATAAAGCTTGTATATAATATCCTTGACCAAATTCACCCCCTCTACATTTCTCTCTCTTAACTGCTCGTCTCATTGTACAAAACAGTTCTCACCTTCATAAATTTTCAAAAGCCTTTCATTTTGCTTTTTGTCTTTCTTGGCAAAGGAGGTAGACTTTCAGGTAGAACTGTTGAGCTTTTTTCACACCTAACACAAGAAGTATCACAAAACTTGTCAGGGCCTCATCCCCCCTAGATAAATCTCATCACCACCAACTCTTGGAAAAATGGCCATATAAACTCTGCCATGTAATAGTCACTGATCTGATTCTCATACTATTTTTGCTGACATTGCACCTATAACAGATATTGCAATAAACCCTGCTTTTAAAAAAAAAGAAAAAGGCTTTCAAAAACTGTTTACTGCAGTAGCTATGTACTCTACTATGATGTTAAACAGATCCGGTAACTTTAATGTCCTTTACCTTGCATTTGTATTTTAAGAAATTGCTATTAGTTATGCTTGTTGCAGATAGAGACCACTTTAATTTTCTCTTTTGTTCTGTCTTCAAAATGATCAAAGGAACACAAGTCTTGCGGAGACATTTTTGCCTGGCCTAGCTTCAAACTGACATCCTCAGATCTCAGCCTCCTGAGTAGACAGGTTCACATGCCTGAGCGACAAGTGCCTGGCTATTTGTAGTATTTTTGCTGAATACTTACATCTGAATTCTTTAACCACTCAGGGAGCCTCTGTAGAAAAGAAAAAAAAAAAACTGGATTTTCTGTATGCATATATTATGGCCCTAGACCTCAAAAGGAAAAAGAGTTGTAATTAATCTCTGCAGTTATTAATGGTAAATCATGGAATTCGAAGTAGGAAAAATCATATACCTGCACTGTGATGACATGTTCCTAGTTTCTGTGGACCAGAGAGAGAGTTTGAGGTTAGTGAGGTAGGAAATATGTCAACAAGATACATGCAAAAGTTGAAAAGGCGGCATCACTCTGGCATCAGAAGGTTCAACATGTTAGAGACATTCTCTCTGAGTAAGTAAAGAAGCAGACTCAGCAGTTGCTATTCCTCAAACAGTGATTTTTCTGCCGGCTGTTAACCTCATTTCTTTTATACATAAAAGTAACTTTCCATTTTTCTTTTGCAGTGTACAACCAGGGTGAAACACTGGAGAGCCTCGCTCTGTATGCACTTAATCTTCGCTCAATTTACAGAAATCCTGAGGGATCACAGGCCGAATATCACTCTGTTATAGTGAAGTGTCAAGAAGGATATCTACCAAAGAGCTGAAAATTATAGTACTCATTTTTTTTTATCTACCTTATGAAAGGGTAAATGGTACAAGTATCTAGTGGGTATCAAGGTGGAAATTCTTATGGAACAGAACAAGTAAGATAATTCTCAGAAATAAACTACCATCCTTAGGGACAATTCAGTCAGATTTGATAGAATAGAGGCAAAAAAAAAACTTTTCAGGAAGTGTAGAAACAGACTTTTCATGACTGAGAAGCATGTACTTTCTACCAGTTAGGGTGAACAACAGAAGAGCTATAACAAACCTTGAATGACTTATTGTTAATAAAATAGTCACTTATGTATCAGATCTCAATCCTTGTCTAAACTTATGATAAAATGTATCCAGATTTAAATTAAAAATAAGAGAACAACCAAAGTCAGTCACCAATCACCTCTCTCATTTAAAAACATTTGCTTGTCAACAAACTCAAAATACTGTAGTAAGGTAGACTATTTTGATTTCAAAAGTAAAAGAATGTGAGGACTAAATTGGTTAGCAGGAATTCTAGATTACAGGGCTCAGTTCTGGGATTGCACGGATGAGGTTGTGGCACTCACATCATTATGGCAAATAAAAAGTCAAGTAGTGAAGAGCCCCCCTCCTCAAAAAAGAACATATTTGTTATGCAGTACAGCTATATCCTGAGAGGAGGTAATGCAAACACTTTAGTCCGTCTTCCTGGCAACAGACATGAGCTTAGGTAGAGTGTAAATAAGGGAAGAATTGGGCCAAGAGGCAAGAAACATCTATAATTATTAACAGGGCCTGACACTGATATAGTCAGAGATCAGAGATGATCAAGTTTGAACATCAAGGGGCCTGGTCATGCTAACAAAGTCATTGGTGGACTGGAGATACTGATGAAATAATAGAGCACTAGCCATGAGCTAGCAAGCCCAGAGAGAGTGTGAAGCCCTGAGTTCAAGCCTTGGTATTAGGAAAGAGGTAGGATAGGTAGAAGTGGATAGTGGTAGTCTTGTGGGTCATTTCCATACTTGGCATTTTGGCTAAGTAGCATGGAAAGAAAAATGATTTCAGAAGAAGCCTAACTTGATAAACATGTGGAACTTTTTAAATTTTTTTTATTGTGTCATATGTTGCTCTGCTAAGAATAGACAAACAAGAAGCCCATCAGTGAATGTAAAAGTAACCCAACATTTTATCTGATTTTCTCAGAAGCAATAGTATAAAAATCATAGTAATAAGTTGTTTCAAGGATATTTAAAATAACATTTCATTTCCAACATGGTGTCTAATGAACAATCATTGATGCCTTGGCTTGCCCTTTCTCCTCCACGTCGCTGTTCCCTCTTACCCTCCCCCAAACAGATAAACGTACATACAAGAGAAAAGTTACAAGGGAAAAAAGAACTATGACAAAGAACAAAAAACAGAAAGACAAATAAAAAAGTATCTTCTTTTCCATTTCTTGGAGTTCATTTCGATAAATATTATTTTATATGATCATATGCCCACAGCTATTGATCTTTGTGATCCTCTCCTAAGAGGATCTCACTATGTGAATGTCTATAGTCCTGTATGATGTATCATGTCAAGTATTTTTTCTCTTTACTATTCAGTATGTTTACTTTTAGATTTATAGGCGAATTCTTACACAAAATGAGGGAAAACATGCAACTCTATGTTTCTTGAACTATACTACTTGTAGAGGTGGGGAGTTGAAAAAAAAACTGGGAAAAAAGCAAGGGAAGAGGTGACACTGTTCAAAAAGAAATGTAATCAATATCTTACTTATGTAACTGTTACCCCTCTGTATAGCAACTTTACAATAACAATTAAAAAGAACAAAAATAAAGAAATAAAATGTATGGTGTTTGGAGGGATGTGGAAAAAATCATGAATGGGGAAGCATTGATCAAGATTCCTTATATTCATATCCTACTTCATTGAATGACAACTCCCCCATACAACCAGTTAAATATCAAAATAAAATTTAGTAAGTGTATAAGTAAAAATTATAATCTACCTTTATAAAATTTTGTTAAATTCAGTGCTAGACACATTGGCACATACTTAAAATCCCAGTTATGTTAGGTATAAATAGGAGGAATTTGGGGGTAAGTCAGCTTTTGGGGGAAAAGTGAAACTACAAAAAAAACTAAGGCAAAGATGGCTAGTTGTATGATTTAAGTAGTAGAATGCTTGCCTGGAAAGTGTGAGGCCTTAAGTTCAATCTCTAATAATGACAAACTTAATAAATTATCTTACAATATCACATGATTCATGCATGTTTCCTTATGTAAGCTTTTTAAAAATATATAATCTCCACTATTTCTTTAAATATGTTCTACTTAATTTATTCTTAATATCTATCTACATACATATGTATCTATCTATTTATCCATCTATCTGTCTATCTACCTATGAACCTACCTACCTGAAGTTTTTTTCTTCTGTCAATCAACATGACCGAGTGGTGCGGTATCACTAGTTGAGGTTTTGCTTACTGGTCCTTTCCTAATTCACTTGAACATATCCTTTATCAAAAAGGATGGCCAATGTTCCATGTTAAAGTTTAGGAATGCTTATGCAGATCATTGACAGTAGCTATGACTAGATGCAACTGTATTTTTACACACTATCCTAATTCCTTGGGTGGATCAGATAAAAAGAGATTCAGTGGAATTCTCCACCCAAGCTCAACCAAGAACTTGTCAACCCACAGGGAGGGATGGTGAAAGTTCATGAGAATCAAACAATTTCTTGGGTAAGACAAAAGAAATCTAATGCATTCTGTTCCTTATCATGTATTTGTAATTGAATGACCTTAAATATTCTTTAATTATTTCTTCTTTTAACATTAGATATTTTAGGCATAGCATTGTAATACCTTTATTATCTGTATACATAAGTAATTTCTAATGAAGAAGAGATGGGAACTCGAGCAAAGATTTGGTAAAATTGAGACATTTCTAATTGTTGTGACTGGGAAGATGTTGTAGTTGGCATGTACAAGTCAAGGTCAATGTCACAGAGCTGCTAGTTACCCCTCTGTGTACAGGGCAGTGCCCTAGCAAAGGGAGTTAGGTGTCCAAGATTTTCTGGTTGACAAGCTATTCTAGGCCAATTTGTTTCATTTTCTCCAGCATTCCACTTGACACTGTCTCTTCATTCTCCTTGATTCCTGTTGCCAGAATCTGTATCATTTGTCAAAAATAATTTCATACAACACTAATCTTTTTTGGTACTGGTTAGTATTTCATCTAGAAAAAGTACTATGAATGTTAGTACTAATGTTACTGTTATTAACTAGTTAGTATGAACCAGTTGGCAGATTATATGGGAGGAGTTCTATTAATGTTAGGAGTAACTTTCCTGATATAACCATATAATTGTAAAGAATATCTGAAGCAAGACATACACCTTTAATCCTACCTTCTCAAGATGCTGAGATCTGAGGATCACATATCAAAGCCTGCCTAATCAGTAAAGAATTTTTCAAAGAATTTTCAAATTTTTATTTTTATTTCTCTTTTTTATTATCTTAAATAGTTGTTGCCATTTACTGGCATTAAATAGGAGTTTCCATTTAACAAAAAGTTTATAAATACAATGCATTTTGCTCAGAGTTAATACACCATTACATTCATAGAAAAATATAAGGATGAACAAAATGTAGTTCTAGATACAATACTTTTAAATTCCAAAAATTTATAATTTATATATTATAATTTATATTTTTGCAATATATATATACATATATATATTCCAGGTGAAAGAGTTGAAATTAACTACCAAAGCATACTCACTTAACATAATTTTTGTTTGTTTGTTTGTTTGTTTTTTGGCCAGTCCTAGGCCGTGAACTCAGGGCCTGAGCACTGTCCCTGGCTTCTTTTTGCTCAAGGCTAGCACTCTGCCACTTGAGCCACAGCGCCACTTCTGGCCATTTTCTGTATATGTGGTGCTGAGGAATCGAACCCAGGGGCTCATGTATACGAGGCAAGCACTATTGCCACTAGGCCATATTCCCAGCCCTTAACATAATTTATATTCTACTAATTTATCTAGACATGTATAGATAAATACATTGGGGCTGGGATGTATTTCAGTTGCAAAGTAGTTGTCTAGAAAGTATAACATTCTGGGTTCAATCCCCAACCCCCTAAAAAAAAGAAAGAAAAGTTAAAAAAATAAACAAATAAGATAAATAAATTGTGCTATTTCTGTCTCTGTGATCACACTGTATATATACATATATGTATGAGTATATGCATATATATATTTGAAAAAAATGATTCTTTTCAGGGGCAGGAAATATGGCTTGGTGGTACAGTGCTTGCCTTGCATGCAGGAAGACCTGGGTTCAATTCCTCAGCACCACATAAACAGAAAAAGCCAGAAGTGTGGCACTGAGGCTCAAGTGGTAGAGTTCTAGCCTTGAATAAAAAGAAGCCAGGGACAGTTCTCAGTCCCTGAGTCCAAGTCCAGGACTGGGAAAAATAAAATCTTTTCCTTTATATTCAAATCTTCTCTCTAGTATAAAGAAATAAAAAAAGTACAAATATTGACTTTTCTAATGTCCATGATATTTTGAATAGTGTTTTCAATAAATAAACAATTTCAGATATGGGAGTAGCTATTTAACTTCATAAAATCTTTGAGCACATGATAGGAAACAAATACACATGCAAGATTTAAGAATGTGTTAATAAACAAAACCAACAAAGAAAATCCCAATTTTATGTGCCCTTTTGATGTGGAGAAAAGCACATGTAAATAAATAAATGTAAATATGTTAATTGGTTTCAGAGGGATGGATGAATATGTTGAAAGGGTTGACAGTGATCAAGGTGTATTGTATTCACAAACTGCTTTGCTTAATGGCAAATCTTTTGTACATATACTACATAGATATACATATATGTGTGTACACACACACACATACTTTTTTTTAAAGAGTTTGGGCCAAGCACTGGTGTCTCAACTCTATAATCATAGCTACTCTACAGGCTGACATCTGGGGATCACAGTTCAAAACTAGTCAGGATACGAAAGTCTATGAAACTCTGTTCTGCAATTATGTACAAAAACATCTGAAAGGAAGCTGTGGATAAAGTGGAAATTTCAGGGACACCACCCACGTCCAGAATACAGACCACAGGACTGTCAACAAACAAACAAAAATAACAAGTTCAGCAAAAAATATCACACGGTAGAGCAGTAGTATTGTTAAAATTTAGGGCAGTCAGTTAATGAGCTCAGAGTGTATATTATATTTTCTGCTAATAAACGCCTCACAATTAGAAGATAAAAAAAAGCATAATTATCATCCTTCACTTCTCAATTTCTAGTAGAACAAGCAAACTTGGTGCTTGCCTCGGCCTTACATTATCAGTGTTTCAGAGAGAAACATATATAAAGACTCTAATTACATAGGTAATTAAGGCCTACATAGAAACCTTAATTACATATCCCCCCATCCATTTACCTTTGCATGAATATGTGACATTATCACAGAAGAGATCCTATTATATAGCAACAATCTGAAATATTCAATCATTGGAACCATATTTTGGCATTTAATAGTAGGTTACAGTCTCCTTCAAACAGAGGAAGTGCTAATACATGTGGCCATGTTAAAATATTTCAATTTCAGCACCTGTAAGTAATTCTAAAGTCTAAGAGGATAAATCAGAGTAGAAGTAGTAAGACTGGTAAAGAGTTAATCTAAGGCTAACCAAGGGTACATAGTGAGTCTAAGCTACATTTGAATTCATAACCAACTCCCAAACAGGTAAAAAGAAAGAAAAAAATGGACAGAAGGAAGCAAGGAAGGAAGAAAGAAGTTCAGAAAGAGAAGGAAGAGGAGTATGAAGGGAAGAAGGAGAAAAAAGTGAGGGAGAAGAAGAATAATCATGCTCGGGAGATATACTTCTAAAGCAATTAAGAATTTTGTGCAAGTTTGCTCATCTGAATTCCATGTATTAATATAATCATTAGAAAATAAGCATAATTCATTTTATATGCTATCCAAACAACACAATGAATCTAATATTATAAACAAAATAGAATGTACTGTAAGATGAAATAAAATAAAAATACTGTATAAGAATTTGAAAACACGAATTTTATTCTTTGATAAGTGTTTTCTCAGTCTTTCCCCAGCCATGAATTTTGTACTGCCATATTACTTTAGAAATCTAAACCTCAATATTTAATCACAAAATGCAATTCTCTTTCCAACTTTTTTCATTGCTTCTGAATCATTTTTATTTGAACAAAAAAAAGACACATTTTCTTTGTTTGAATCAACACAAAGACATGGGAAATTGAAGTTTTCCAAATAAATGTGTTAGTGCAAATGTCACTAGGATAAATCAGTGCAGATTAGCTGATCCTTAAGATGCCTTTAAAATGTCCCTTTGGTATGCTACACAGTACCAGTGGGTGCTCGGTAAAAGGTAGCTATCACTGATGTCCAAAACAAATTGGACGTATCCATTTAATAGCTTTTCATCGTGTGAGTAAATGTGCTTTCTAAAAACTTAGATTAGTTACCCTGAAAATGAATTTATCCTCTTTATACTATGAATAAAGAAGCAAGAAATCAGGCCATGTCTACATAAGACTAATCAACCTGACGTAAAGTGAAATATTCCATCATTTATTCTGGCATTTTAAGAAATCAGACATTTTAAATAAATGTAAGGGAGCTGTTCAGTGCTGAGAAAACTATCCAGATGTTTAAGTCAGTCAAATGTGGTAATGAATTCCAAATCTGGCTTTATTTGTGGTATGTGGTGCACATTCCTGCGCATGTTTGTAGCGCAAGCACTTTATAGTTGTCAGGTTCCTATTTTAGAATTCTATGTAAGGGAAATTGCTCAGCTTCATGAGTATGGTGTTTTTTCCTTTTAGTATATATCCTTGTAACATTACAAGAAGAGAGATTGAGAAAGATTTTACAAGTCTATAGTGGTGAGGCCTGTGCAAATTTATAGATTTTGTAATATTTTGTTTGTGTGCTGGTCCTGGGGCATGCACTCAGGGCCTGGGAACTAATGCTTAGCCTTCATGCTCAAGGCTAGTATTCTACTATGTGAGCTGCTGTTTCACTTTAGGTGCTTAAATGGAGATAAGAGTCTTGGGGATTTCTGTCCAGCCTGGCTCAAACCATGCTCCTCAGATACACCTCTGGAATAAATAGGACTACATGCATGAGGAAACAGCACATTACACAGAAAATATTTGCTTTTCTGAATATTATATAACAGCCAGAGAACTCAGACATGCTTATACAGAAGAAGGATCAAGTGTTCTTAGATGGGACATCTGGTGAACTGGCCTGTGTGGCTGAGTTTGTGTTTGAATAGCTTGTTGAAAAGCTGTGTATACTTTGCTAGAATGATATAAAGATAGTCATTTTTTTTCTTGGGACCCATGTATTTCAATAGTACTGTATCTAACAAAGAGGCAAATATTAGTGTGATAATGTAACTTTAAGCAGCTTATCTGGTATGAGAAATCACTTCCATTTTGGCCACTGAATGTAAGAAAAAATAGTAAAATTTACTAAATGTAGTTAAAATCTTTAACATTAAATTATACTTAATAAATGATAACACCCAAAGTTTTCATTAATGTATAATAATCATTGCTATCTAGCCTAATTTCAACACTGGACATTTTCAGACAGTTATTGTGATGTTCTTCAGTAGTTGGGTGACTGGTAGTTATAAACATACTCTTAATTATTCTTAACACAACAGTCCTCCATGTGGTACAGAGGGTTGACATGCTCTACATTAAAAGTCTTATATATTTGAGATTCCCCTCTGAAAGGAGATCATTTTCCCCAGCATCTGTATTCATAGTTCAGTGTTTCAGATGTAAGCAAATGAATAATTAAATGTATTGTAATATGCCCATATTGTAAATTTTCTAATTCATTTATATTCACAGGTAATGTGAATAGTTGCTGAAGAAGTTGCATGTCTAATACTGTCCACTTGGGTCAGTGTGTTTTATTTTGCAAAGAAATATTGAAGCAAAGCTCCTAGATCTCCAGACCTAGATCTCCTGCAAAAACGGAAATTGGATCTTAGTGTCTAGACAAAAAATAATCACATAAAATATGTAGATTGGTAGAGCTCAGAAGATTTGGGGAAAACTTTCTAGTAAATGAGAGTCATATTGGGGAGAAATATGTTGATATTGAACTTTTACAAACTGATTCAGTATTATATCAATGATCATCTGAAAATAACTCACAGTAATTCAAACATAATGTGTACATGACAATTGTTATGTTCAGGACATTATTATAAATTCTCTCATCAAACCCTAACATAAACCTGAGAATAATACTCTGAGGACTCTTATAGCTGTTTAAGAGCTGAGAAAACTAAGATCAAGAGAGGTTAAGTAACTTGCATGTAACCAAACAGCGAGAGGAAAAGCTCCCATTAGATTAAGTAGTTCTGCAACCAATTTAAACTCTGAACCATATATCACTGTTTAAATCTGGACTGATGACTTAATCTATACACTTTTAATTAACAAAAATAATGGTTGCATACCATGGTGAAGTTGTTAAAACATGTTTAATGGCTTTCTGGTTAAGAAAGACATGTTGTGAACAACACATTTCTATGTAATATACATACGTACATACATGCATATTCATCATGATAAGTATACTCTTAAAAATCATGTCACATTTTTCTGAAAATTTTCAAATGTAAAATATGGTGATCACTAAATATAGACTAAACAACCTATTACTTTATAGGTTGCCTAGAATAATTTTGTTATCTGTGTACATGTTTGCTTGCCTTAAACATGACTTTATAAACAGAGATGATATATTCTAATTCTTATGTTTTTGGTCAAAGTTTAATAAACTGATAGAGAATAGCAGACTGAAATTTCCATTACTTGTGCAACGAAAATAAGAGAGAAATGAAGCAGTCCTGTAAAACATAATTGGATGGAAACATATTCTCTTTTTCTTCCTAGTGTGACAGTGAATGAGATGGTTTAAACAAAATTTATCTCAATAGTTAATGTTTAAATGAGTTGTTTCAATAATTACTCAGTTGCCTGAGGCAACTGTTTTGAGACACTTTAACAGAAAAAAAAAGGTGTTGATAATGTGGAACAGTTTTATTAGTGGGAGTCTGAAAACATGTCTGATTTTTATGATAAGGAGGCCCATAACTACAGGAGTTGAATGTTCATTTATCAGTCTAGTAAATGTCTATTAAGTTTACCCTATGCAGCTGTTATTATGTGAGTGCGAGAATGAGGTAAAAATCAGTGTGGACTTCACTGTTCCTATGGTTAATATAATGAGGTACTTGGACAAAATTCCATTGTGGTACATATACACAATGGATATTATGTGTTTTTAAGGGAAAAATATAAGTATAGAATAATTACATCACATCATTTCATGAGTAGTAACCAAAAGAATTTGTCATTGCTATCAACAGTTCCAGTATTATAGGAAGTTTGTCAAATTTCTTAACTCTTTTTCACATTTCACAGAGAAGTTACAGTACATGAACTGTGTGTGTCTGTGTGTGTGTGTGTGTGTGTGTGTCCTAAATCAGGTTCTACAACCTTAAGAGTGGGGTATTGACATGTATTCTTCAGAATTATGCATTTAGAAATCATTTCTTGAGCAAGGAATGGGGTGATATTGTACAAAAAAGAATTGTGCTCTTTTATTATGAAACTGCAACCCCTCTGTATGTAATTCTTAGAATAACAATTTAAAAAGTATTTTATAAAGACCATAAAATTTAAAAATATATATTTCACGATTTTGACTCTTTCATACTTTCAATTGTATTCTGTTTGTATTTATCAATATTTGATATATAGTTTGGTTTTTAGTCTAATATTATAATTATTTTACTGATTATTTTCCAATTATTAACCTTTAACAGTACATGCAGTTGGCATTGTATTCCTTTGATATTCTCAACCATTTGTGGGATTTATTTTGTTTTAGATTTTATTTCAGCTCTGTGTGTGTGTGTGTGTGTGTGTGTGTGTGTGTGTGTGTGTGTGTGCTTACTTTGATAAGACAATAGAGATCAAAGTCTCCTGGACTTCCTTGCTCTAGTTCCAGTTTTAGAATTTCCTGTTACTCCATATTTTCATTTGTTTGCTTTTACTGAGAATTAATATTAGAATCTATGGCAGGAGTATTGGTTATGCTTATCAGAATGCTGTGTAACTTTTTTCTAGATTTGCTTAGTTGATACAGCAAGACAATCTATCTATTTGTCAATCTGTCATGTACACATGACCTATCATTATTAGATATTTTAAATTTCTCTAATATTAACATCTACTTTTTTGAAAATCAACAGTGTTAGAGGCTTCACATTGCCTGATTTCAATAACTATTAGTAGATTACAATGATTAAAAAAAAACACACTTACATATGGATGGAGTAGTGTAGAGAGCCAAACTAATCTTTGATGCAGATAAAAACAAACAACTGAATATAAGGGGAATAATCTTTCTGAGATATTATGCAGTAATAATTATGCTTTTACACACACACACACACACACATGCCTAACACATAGACATTACAACATTTTCAACTGTAAAACAGTAACATTTCTGGGCACATTAATTTAGAGCACATTCTTAGAGAACATTTGTTTCACTGAATTGGTGCTGCTAGTTTCTGATAAAAATCAATGCTTCTATAAATGACTATCACACTTAAAACTATAAACATAAGTGAAATAGAGAACTGAATAACTTATTCAAGTAGTTTATATCTCTCATCTTGATTTCATTTTCTTATGAAAGATATATTTTAAAACTGCTTTTGAATACTAAGTGACTTTTAAAAGAAACTTGCAATTTAGATAGAATTATGTATGGCAACTGCCTTGAAATAATGTCTTTACTATCTCTGCATTTCTAAACTAAATTTAGTACCAGTGCAGTAAGTGGCATGAGAAAACAATGATTTAACATTTATATTTGTTGTATGAACTAATATTTGCCTTTGTGCACAGTACAATATGATAAATTATGTATTTGTATTATGTATATGTTAACTTTATGTGGGAAGAGACCTTTAACATATATATGACATAAATCTTATCCTAAAATATACTAAGAAATAATGTTATAACATATAATTTGAGATGGATATTTTAAAAAAATAACTAGGCAATGAACAGCTAATAACTTTTCTATTAATGCAGAACATCATAGTGGAAAGCATTCATCAAATAAGGTTTTGACCTAATAATTGCATTCTCTTTCCATAAAACTATCTAAATCTCAATCTCTTTAAAGTGAATGCAGTTTTCTAGGTGCAATATTACACTCAATAGTATGTAATTTCCTGTATGATGATAAGGAACTCATTTACTATTTGTAGCAGATGTTCAGAATTAAAATGATTCTTCTGCAGAGGATCATGTCAAACTTACTACGTTCCCTGTGGAGTTCAAACCAGTAATAACATTTAATGTAAATAATATGAGGCAAATATTTGTATTTATTGGAACTGTGAGCATATTAAGTAAAATTAAAAGCCCAAGAGATTGTATTGTTTGAAAGTCATTGAAATGTAGGTAAGCAAAATCAACAACAGTAAGACTATAATAAATTGAGGTAAGCATGCATTAGTGTATTTTTTAGACTGATCATATTCTTCTCTTCTATTACTCTTTTCTATCCTCCAATCCTATCCACATTTTCCTCTTCCCCCACCCTTATCCCTCATAGTACCATTTTTAGATTTATATTGTTGCTGTTGCATTTCCTAGATTCCATATAGGAGAGAAAACAGTTTGTGCTGTTATATGTGACAGAAGTTTATTTCACTTAACATGATGAACTTTAATTTCATCTATATTTCTGCAAATGTCTTGATTTCACTATTTTTTTGTAAGTGGGTGAATGAAAATCATTCCTCTTTTTTCATGGAATATACTCTAAGAAAAATCTGTAAAATTATAACTATTTTCTACATCCAGTTGTTCCACAGCCATTATATATAAATATAAGAGAAATAATTAAGAAATAAATTTAGTAAGTTTTAATTCTCAAACTATAACTGGTCCCAACTAGTTGAAAGTTATTATAAAGTTACACATCTAGTTGTAAAGAGGAAACTCTGATTCTTTTCTACAATTCTCTTCTTTTCTCTTGTTTTCCTGTGTTCTATCATTCTTATTCATAAAAATGTCTCCTTGGTTATAGATTCCCTCTCAGAAAGTGATTTTCTGCCACTTAATGATCACAATGGTCACTGTCAATTTAAGTAATTGAACTAAGAGGACTATTGAACTTGTAGCCAGACAGTTCAGTCTCTGTCTGATGACTCACTACCTGACCAGACAGCACTTAAACATGGAGAACACAATCCATAGTTTTAGCAAGGGTCAGGACTAAATCTACATGAGACTTCTCTTCTTCCTATTTTAAAAGGGACCAAAATAATTAAATCTCATCGTTTAGGTCTTATTTTATATAGTGATTCCCAATAAGAATGTCCTGGGCCTCTTCTTGTCTCTTTATCTTTCTCCTGCCAGGTAGACAGGTGGTGAGCAACTTGCATCAGTCATGCCCTTCAGCCAGAATGGTTCAGTCTCATAACAGGTCTGCAAGAAAGGAGCAAGCTGAATATAGACTGAAATATCTGGAAGCAAAAGCTAAAATAAATCCTTCCTCTTCTAAATATTTTTATCTTAGGTATTTTTGGATGAGCGTTTTTATTCTTGTTGGTTTTTTGTTGTTGTTGTTTGTATCTCTACTGAACTAGAACTCAGGACCTTGTTCTCTTTATTGGCTTTTTCTCTCAAGGGTGATATTCAAACACTTGAACCATTTTTCCACTTCCTTCTGAATGCTTTTTTCTTTATTGTCAAAGTGAAGTACAGAGAGGCAACAGTTTCATACATATAACAGTGAGTTGTTGTTGTTGTTGTTTTTCAGGCTAACAGGAAAATTAGTGTTTCACTGAGACCGCTATGGTATAAGGAAACATTATCCAGTGTAAGCCAAAGATAGAGACAAATATTTAACATGTGACCCATTGTCACTGAAGATTTAAATCAGTAATCCATTTTAAATCTAAATTTAGTATAAACACTAAAAATAGGATATTGAATTTTTGACATTTAGATGCCAAATCCATATTCTACATAAGGGGGTCAAAGAGTCTCTGACATTTTTCATTGCATGAAATTAGCCAATAGATTTCACAATTAATGTATAATATTCCTTCATATATTCTC
This sequence comes from Perognathus longimembris pacificus, assembly GCF_023159225.1. Lineage (NCBI taxonomy): Eukaryota > Metazoa > Chordata > Mammalia > Rodentia > Heteromyidae > Perognathus > Perognathus longimembris. The sequence continues at coordinate 21,667,789 of NC_063172.1, forward strand.
ATCATATTATGAGGTTTTCTAAGTGGAAATACCTGTATCTCAAGGGGAAAATCTGAAGAAATATATATTCTAATATTCTAGAGGGGATCTAGTTCTATAATCCAAGATGGCCTCAAATTCTTTATCCTCTGATCTCTACTCAGAAAAGGGATTAGAGAAATATGTCACTATACCTCATTGTAGGTGTTTTGATGCTCTAGGCAGATGCTACATTCTAAAATGACTGTAAACTGTCTTTGAATTCTAATTGCTTGCTAAATTAGGAAAAAAGATTTCACAATTAGTGTCTCATGAAATAGAATTTGAAATAGATTGTTTCTTGTCCAACTATGGTGGTTAATTCTCCTATTTTGAGCTATTTTAAGGTTGAGATTGTATGTAATTAGAGATCATCTCTAGGAAAAATTAGCAAGACCTCTATTCCAACAAAAAAAAATGGGTGTAGTAGCATATGTGTGTAATTCTGATTTCTAGGATGCATCAGTCACAATATTGTTATGTAAGACTAACCTCTACACAAACATGTGACAATCCAAAACACATATCCTATGCAAAACATTAACATTTTAAAATACACATATATACCATAGCAAAGAAAGTCAATTAATAAACAGATCAACCCTATTACATTTTTTATTTCTGAAGTGAGCAAATTAAAAAAATGAAGTAAAGTTTTTGAAAATGTAATATTGTATATTTATGTGAATGTTTTGCACAAATGTATACAAACAGAAAAAGGTTTGCAGCAGGAAGTCACTTACAAATAAAAAATCCGATGAGAGTTTTCTTTTAAAAAAAAATTTATTGTCAAACTGATGTACAGAGAGGTTACAGTTTCATACATTAGGCATTGGATCCATTTCTTGTACTGTTGTTACCTCCTCCCTAATTCGCACCTCCCCTCTCTGCCTTTCCCTTTGCCCCCATGAGTTGTTCAGCTGATTTGCACAAAACAGGTTTGAAAGTATTGCTTTTGTAGTTGTTTGTCTTTTTTCCCTGTGTCTCTCGATTTTGGTATGCCCTTTCAGTTTCCTAGTTCAATACCAGTATACACAGTTTCCAATATACTCAGATAAGATACAGAGATAGTGCAGGTACAACCACAGGAAGGGGATACAAGAGGATCATCAATAATAGAAGCTACAGTTACACATATCACATTGACAGTAGTTACAACAATGATATAACAATCGTTTCCATACCATGGAGTTCATTTCACTTAGCATCATCTTATGTGTTCATAAGGGTATAGCTACTGGGCTCCTGTGATCCTCTGCTGTGACTAGCCTAAACCTGTGCTAATTATTCCCTATAAGGGAGACCATAGAGTCCATGTTTCTTTGGGTCTGGTTCACTTCACTTAGTATAATTTTTTCCAAGTCCTTCTATTTCCTTACAAATGGGGCAATGTCATTCTTCTGATAGAGGCATAAAATTCCATTGTGTATATGTACCACATTTTCCTGATCCATTCATCTACTGAAGGGCATCTGGGTTGGTTCCATATTTTAGCTATGACAAATTGTGCTGTGAAGAACCTTGTTGTGCTGGTGGCTTTAGTGTGTTCTTGTTTGTGGTCTTTTGGGTAGATGCCCAAGAGTGGGGCTGATGGGTCATAGGGGAGCTCTGTGTTTAGCCTTCTGAGTAATCTCCATACTGCTTTCCAAAGTGGCTAAACCAGTTTACATTCCCACCAACAATGAAGTAGGGTTCCCTTTGGCCACATCCCCTCCAAATATTTGTTATTGTTAGTTTTCTTGATATAGGACATTCTTACTGGGGTGAGACGCAATCTCAATGTTGTTTTGATTTGCATTTCTTTTATGGCCAATGATGTAGAGCAGTATTTCATATGTCTCTTGGCCATTCTCAATTCCTCATCAGAGAAGTCTCTTTTTAAGTCTTTAGCCCACTTGTTGAGGGGGCTATTGGTTCTTTGCGGTTTTGTTTTGGAGGAATGTAAACTTTTTAGTTATTGGTTATGAAACCACTTCCTCTCTCCTTTCCTCCCTTTTCTCTATTTTCTTTTATGCAACCTCTTCCAAGACAGTAGACATTCCAGAAATCCACATTGCTCCTGTAGTTTCCATTCACGTGCTCTTTTTCAGAATTTATTATCCCTGAATGGTAGACACACCTTTCATTACTTGTAATCACTAGCTTGTGTGGTAAATTATCAACCTTATTAGTGAATACACAAAAGTAGAGCTAGCCCTAGTCTGTCCAAACATTAGCTAAAGAAAGCAATATTCCACCTCTAAAAAAACACGACCAATGTATTTTGAAAAGTGTAATTATTTGTAGAAACCTAATAAGCCACTAAGTATTTGTAATTTTGTAACTGTGTCTCTGTGTGTTTCTTACTTTATGGCTTTTTCAGACACAAATATTTATTAGGTAAGCATTGTAAACTATAATATATACCTAAAATGTTTAAAAGTTAGGAATACATTTTTTCATTAAATTTTATTGATAAAGTGATGTACAGTGAGAGTATAGTTACATAATAAGGTAGTGAGTACATTTCTTGTCATATTTGTTGCACCCTCCTTCATTTTTCTTTCCCTTCCCTAGTTCAGATAAGCATATATACAATATCCAGTGTACCAGAATCATATACAGTGACCACAGTGGGTACGTCAAAGGAAATTCACCTAGTACATTAAACATAATGATAACAGTAAAATCCTCCTGTTTCCATCTCTTGGAGTTCATTTTGCTTAGCCTCATCTTATATAATCATATGTATGTAGCTGTTGAGCTATTGTGCTCCTGGCAGGTCTATCCTAGACCTTTTTATGTTTATTTAGTAATTGTTTGGTTTTAGAGACATGATGTAAAGTCGCTGAACAAAACATGTAGAAATACCATTTGAAAAGAAGTTTGTTATTTTACAGACGAGATCTCTACTGTTCTCCCCTCCCCCTCCAACAACCACATATCAGGGAGACCATGAGCCTTTGTCCTCTGTGCTCTAGGCTTGTCTCGCTCAACATTATTCATTCAAGATCTGACCATTTCCCTGTGAATACCATTATTTTATCATTCTTTGCCATTAAAATTACCTTTATTTTAAGTACACATTAAACAAGAGATTGATTATCTAAAATCAAATGTAACACTTTTTTTTTTGTTTTGTTTTGTTTTTTTTTTTTTGGCCAGTCCTGGGCCTTGGACTCAGGGCCTGAGCACTGTCCCTGGCTTCTTCCTGCTCAAGGCTAGCACTCTGCCACTTGAGCCACAGCGCCGCTTCTGGCCGTTTTCTGCATATGTGGTGCTGGGGAATCGAACCTAGGGCCTCGTGTATCCGAGGCAGGCACTCTTGCCACTAGGCTATATCCCCAGCCCCTAAATGTAACACTTTTGAAAGAGACATATTCTAAAATAACTGACTTCAATGACAAATTAAACATTTACTGAGTAGTCTAACTTCTAAGTTTATCTTGCTGTTAGGAATTCTTTCCTTGTTAGAAATACATTTTTATGAAAACTTTTCAGCTAATGTGAAGACATTAAATTCAGATTTATATTGACAGTGATCTTGGACATTTACTTTTCCCTAATCTATGATATTCAAAAATTATAATTACTATGGTGGTGGTGGTGGTAGTAGTAGTGGTGGAGGTGGTAATGTGTGTGTGTGTGTGTGTGTGTGTGTGTGTGTGTGTGTGTGCATGTGCTAAAAAGTTTCCAAAACATCCCTTTAGAAAGTCAATGTAAAGGTTGGAGAAGACAGCCATATATTTGTAAGCAATTGGATCTGAGAAGTGTACATTCCAGAAGCAGGTTTAAGAGTAGAAATTTGGATGATTTGGAGGCTATCATGTGCTTTAGTAAAGCAATAAAGATGACACTTACTAAACCTGGGGTGTTCATGATACTTTATAGACTGTTACCTCTGCCAGAATAATCAAGCATATATAAGGTTTCCCATGAAATGACTCTCAGAGCCACTTCAGAGATAAGAAAGTCAAAGAGCAGAGTGAAAAGCAATTTATATACCCCAACGAAAACACAAAAGTAAATAACAAATTGGGAAAATCTGCCAGTAAAAAAAAAAAGACAAACAACTAAAAAAGCAATACTTTCAAAGCTGTTTGGTGAAAGTGAACTGAACACCTCAGGGGCGGAAAGGGAAAGGAGTGGAGGGAGGGGGGTATGAGGGACAAGGTAACAAACACTACAAGAAATGTATCCAAAGCCTAACGTATGAAACTGTAACCTCTCTGTACATCAGTTTGATAATAAAAATTTGAAAAAAAAAGAAATATAAAAAAGAGTAAATTCAACAATAAAGAACTTGAGGTATTTTCATGAGTACAACTATCAAAACAATTTCTATTCTGCTTATGTAATCATACTAAAAGGTAAAACATTAGTTAGAGGTATGAATCATATGGAGATGTTTATAATGTGATCTTTAAAAAGGAAATTGAATGTTGAGTCACTATGAAAGCTATGATACTCTCAAGAAGACAAGTTACAGAGTTCCTCCTCACCCCTCAAAAAAGTAAGAAATTTTGTATGGCTTCTAAAAGCTAAACTTCAGAGTGTGTAGAAATCTTAGGAATCCTACACTGAGATTCTCACTTAATTTTACATGATGATAGTTATCTGGAGTTTTAAATTTTGAAATAGTAAATTCTTTGGGTTCAGGTATATATGTGAAAAACAAGAAATTTCAATATATATATGTATTTATGTATGTATATACACACACACACATATATATATATATATATCAAATGACTGTGTCTATATATTTACAGCAAAGGCATTTACTAAAGCAATTGTAGAATGTAGGTATTTGTTAGCCGAATTTCTCAATAGCTCGAACTCTATATTATCAACATATTTCCACCAAGAATTTCCAACATGTGTCAGAATCACAATGAATAACTTCAGAATTCATATATGTATGTATGATAATAAGAAGAAAATATGGCAATAAAATATCTCAAAATATTTAAAAGAAACTATACCAGAATATAACATAATTATTTAATAAAAAGGAAAAGGAAAATACACTATTATAATCTATTATAATTACATTAGTGATAAAACTTTGAGTGGTATATAGATACCATTTCAAAAGCACTTATAGTTTTCTGTTTATTGATACTGATTTTGATATGTGAGTGTGTAGGTTTAGTATATGCAAATGCATTGATTATGCAAATGCATTGATTTTTTATATTGTACTTTTCGACATGATTATTATCACCAACAAGCAGCCAACATGGAAAGCTTATTGTTAAATTCCTTTGCTCCCATAGTTATACTCCGACCAACAGTAACCGTATGATTTCTTTTGTGTTTCTAGATCCTATTTCCATATGAAGATATTAGTTTGTTTCCTGTCTTTATATATTACAGAAAGTTTTACTAAGGAATGCTCTGTATATTTGTGTAAATGTATCAGACTATTTATCAGACATGAAATTGTAACATTTCTAAATGTATAGTGGTAGTTCTATTTCCTTTCTTGGGGTGACGTGCTAGTAGGTGGCAGTATACTTGAGAATGCCCACTTCCATGCAGCATTGCCAAGAGTGTGGGATTATACTTCCCGATTTTAATTATATTATGATAAAATTTGTTTTATAGTATGGTTCTAATTTTAACTTTTCTTCACTATTGAACCCAGGACCTTGTACTTGGTAAATAATATATGCTTCATCAACCTTTCATTTTAAATATTACAATGGGAAAAATTGAAACTATTATCAAATATTTAGTTGATTGCTTATATTATTTGTGCACATTTGGCCATTTGTGAGTATATAGATCTCTTTATCATTTCTACAATTAGTTTCTAATCTATGACACTAGCCAATAATAAATCTTCTCATTTGTTGAATTCATTTTATCACAGTTCAATCATGGGTTATGTTTAAAAGCCTATTTAGTGAAATCTGTCAAAATCTTCATGACATCTGGATTCTGTAACACAGTTTGAAATGTTTCCTATACTCCAATTATAAAACATTTCCATATTATCTTTCAGTTAGTTAAATATTTTAAGAAGTAAACCTCTGATTTATGAGAAGCTAATTCTGATAACTTTTTTCTCCCTAGAATTTGTTTTCAAGAGTGTTCTCAATTTACATTTATAATTTTTAAAGTATACTTTATTTATCTATATTTTTCTAGGTAGAATTAAATATATATGCATATGTATATTTTTTATAGATTTGTTTTAGCGTTAAAGGCATTCTTTCCTTCAGTGTGATGATACAGTAAAAGTGCTAGATGCTTGTGAATTCTAATACTGCTCAGAATTACATATAATATATAAGTTCCAAAGTAATTACATGTCAAAAAGATTTTTATTAAGTCCTTCAAAAATATATAGCACACATCTCACTTATCATTTTGTCTTTTACTACTAAATAACAAAAATCAAAATAATGTAAAATTATCTCATTCTACATTCAGTATAATCCCATTATTAAAATGTATAATCACATTATTAAAATGATGGGTCAATTTAAAAGCAATTACATTTATCACAAATAAATCAATGTCTTAATTCATTAAATTACTTCTTTCAGGTCACTGACTTTCATTACACAATATAAAAGTAGTGAGTAATCTTTTATCATTGTTATTTAAGTCACAGTTTGAGATGATTAAAGTCATTAAGAATAGTCAAGTACATAGCAGGAGCCTTATTAAAATTATCCCAATATTTCTCTTGGTCATTGTTGAAATACTAGAGTATCATTCTTGCAATGAAGAGAATATAATAACAACATTAGATACCTATGTTCAAAAGAAGGTGAAAGCTTTTTAAATCTCTCGGTTTCCATTTAAAGTGGTCAGTTTGAGTAACTAAAATTTGTCTTTATTTGGACATATTATGATGATTTAGCTGACCTCTCAGATAATGAGGTCAAAATATTGTTTTACTCTTTTAGTATGTGGTTGACAGAAGATCTTTCCTACTACTATGGTTAATACACATTTGTGTTCATTACTTTTAGACACACATAAAAACCAATATTTATTCGCTTAAGGCAGTTGAGGAGCTTACTATTTAGGGATGGGATTAGCTGAGCAATTCCTCTGGTCTCATTTGCCTCACTGATGTAACTGAAGGTAATATGGCTATGATCTAGCTATGAACATCAGATGGTCAAGATTTGAAGAAGGGGAGCAAAAGGTCATACTCTACTTGACCTCACACTCTGTGTTCTCTATATATTGTGTTAACAAATGTGGAGGAAAACGCTAATCTGGGTTAAGAAACAGAAATATTTTTGTAGTAAGAATGGATATGGAGAAGAGAAAAATGGTAGACATGTGGTTTTACATCTTATCCAATAATATAGTACATGAGATGGGAAATTTATGACTTTAGGACTTGATCTTAAGATTGTTTAATTATGTCTATTAATATAATTGTGTACACATCTGATTGTTGTTATGCATCTGATACTTTATTATTCTGCATAACAATCTCAGGAGGAAAATTGTATTTTAAAAGTAATTTAAATTGTTTTTTAATAGTTTCATTTTTTATTTTTGTATTTGTGTGTGCATATATGTGCACATGGGCATGGATATGTGTGTATATGTGTGTGGGCTGCTAGCTGTAAATCACAAACATTATATAGTTGGAAACAAAAGATTTGTACTCATTGATATTTTATTTTTTTTCAAATTTTTATTATCAAACTGATGTACAGAGAGGTTACAGTTTCATAGGTTAGGCATTGGATACATTTCTTGTACTGTTTGTTACCTTGTCCCTCATACCCCCCTCCCTCCTCCCCCTTTCCCTCCCCCCCACCCTCCACCCCCGAGGTGTTCAGTTCACTTACACCAAACAGTTTTGCACTCATTGATATTTTAGAGCAAGTATGCTACGGACAGCACCATGGGGTCCTTGAATATATTCACATGAGACACAGGCAAAAACTTGCATGTGAGCTAATAAGGACCTCCAAGGGCCTCAGAGCATGGAGAATTAAAAAGCTGAGAATCTGCTGGGAGGTTATCCAATGGGTGGCTGTCATTCCTTCTTTCTCAACTTGTAAGAGGCTCTGGGCCATGCGGCCCTTTGTTTATAACTGAAGCCCATACATGACATTTAACTGCTTTCTGGAATTGTTTCTTCAGGAACAAGATGTCCCATAACTTGCTTTGCAGTATCACCTGCTCCCCTGATTTCAGTGTCACCCTGTTAAGCTTGGAAGACAAACAGTACAGTGTGCTGTCTCTTTGTGCTGCTTTTTGTTTTGCTGCCTCTGTGAGTAAGAAACTAAATCTAAAAGTGCCTCAGTCTATTTTGCTGGCTAAATCTGTCTGTCAGGGTTTGACTTTGTCCTTGCCTGCTACTGTGTGCTTAACAGGATATATTTAGAAATCAGGCTGTAGCCTTACTCTTTCTGGCTTTTCTTTTCTTATTTTGCTGTTCATTCCTCATCACAAAAAAATCTGAAAACCATAGGTAACATTTCTTCCTAACAACATTAAGTAGCAAACTACACTGACCTTCTATGAAAGTAATTGGTTTGGTTCCCGGATGTCCGCACCTTGACAAGAACGAATCACACAGGTAATTTCTGAAACACTGTCCTGACCAACTCTTCAAAAAGATTCTTCCCCATCAACAAAAGAATCAATACCATAATAAAAATTGAAACTTCGATGACGGAGGGAGCTCAGCTAGGGCTCTGCTGCTCCTCCGCCGTCTTCTGTATCTTATCTGGGTATATTGGAAACCGGGTATACTGGTATTAGAACTAGGAAATTGGAAGGGAATACCAAAATCGAGAGACATAGGGTAAAAAAAGACAAACAACTACAAAAGCAATACTTGCAACACTGTTTGGTGTAAATGAACTGAACAACTCATGGGGTGGGGGGAAGGCATAGAGGGAGGGGGGAGGGGGGAATGAAGGATGAGGTAACAAACAGTACAAGAAATGTATCCAATGCCTAATGTATGAAACTGTAACCTCTCTGTAATTCAGTTTGATAATAAAAAAATTTTAAAAAATAAAAAACACACACACAAAAAAATTGAAATTTCAGTGCTATCCTCCTGTTTTGGAAGCAATCTCTGCACTCTTCTATGAGGTTAAAAAAAGTCCTTTTTTTTTTTTTCTAATGTGTCAAGGACAGACATCTTTGAGAGTCATCATGCCAGAGACGTTAGCTACAAAAATCTAGTGACTATTGTGTAAGATTTGGGGTGTAAATTTGACATACTTTGAAATCTAAGATCTCCTAAGGTGTGCAAATAGATCATTCTTCACTCTATGTTTTACTAGAAATACAACAAGTAGTTTCTGTCAATCTGTTGGTGATAAAAAGACTCATTGTACTTTCCAAGCATTGGAAATCGAGTGTTACTGCAAAAATGTTTCTGTTTCAACTTGAAACACTGACAGGAATAAATGCATTTCCTCAGAATGACATTCTTTTATGATGACCAAATTAGTTCTCATACTTTGTTTTTAATTATTTTGTACTGGTAAGGATTGAACCCAGGTTTTCACTGGAGAAGCACACTACCATTATACCCAAAATCCATTTATGTCTTTGTTGTTATTGTGATGGGGTCTCATTAAATTGCTTAGGCTGGACTTGAACATTTTATCCTCTAGTTAAGCCTCTCATGTGCTGGGGTCCTAAGCATGAATAGCTTATGCTAATAGCTCAGTCAGTAAGACAGGTCTAAATAAAGGATACATATTTTTATAACTTAAAAACATCTAGTTTTGCTCTGTGTTTTTGTTTTATCTTGTATTATTTTAAAAATCTTGTTACACTTTTTAATGTGTTTTTACCAGAGCTGGATTAAATTTTATAGGTCTGTTTTATTTGAAAGTTCTAGATACGTTACCTTGGTTTATTTAAAATGCTGTTTTGGGGGCAAAGAGATTCCTGTATTTGTGACAGCAAATTAGTGTTTTAAACTGATACAAGGATGGAACAGAAAATATTAATTCATTCCTCATACAGCAAGTGCACCTCCTAGGAATATATTTCAGAACATGTGTCTCTTGTACTTTAATATTTAGACTATTTATACCCAAATACTACAAGCCTATTAGTATTATGATATTTTTATTGACCAATCAGGATATGATGAACCATAGAGAACAGAAGAATATAATTAAATGTTCATATGCAGAGAATGTCTTCAGATCTGTCAGCTTTATTTTTACTTCCAGAGAAACTAGCTATTTTGGACAGGTGTGAATGATAGCAATGATACAATTTCCCTCAGAAAAATCCAAATTGATTTTTAAATAAAAGTGATTCACCTTTATTTTTAAATTATGACATTATTGTATTCTGGGCAATGCTGAGATTTTTCACCCAGGAAAATGACTTTGCAGCAGGAAAATATATCTTTTTTATTTAAGGACATAGTCAAATTGTAAATGAGTGACTTGGAACACTCTTCATGGGAAGAATTTCTTAAAGACTGAGTGCTTATTATACATGAAATACTTAGGCAACTCTAAAGCCAATATTCTCACTGTAGGTGGCTTTTAATCATGAAAAGAACTATTTTGAATTCTTCTAAGCCTCAATGTATGCAGTTTTATAAATATATACATTTTCTTCATTTTTGTTAATTTTAAGGATATTTTTCCAATATTATGCCAAATTCTCTCTTTAGAACAGAAAAGTTTGAAGGAATAAAATTTCCTACTTGCCTATTAAATTGACTATGAAAAATTAAGTACTATAAGCAAAGGAGAGAAGTAAAAAATTGCATTTTGGATATATTTATAATCCATATCTATTTTATTTTCCATTACAAATACTTTGCCAATACCTAGCTTACAGTGCTATGTCCCTGACACTTCCCCTTACAAGACCATTTTCTCAGTGATATACTGTTATAGTGTTAACTCTTTTATTTTTGATAATTGATATTTCTGTAAACAAGAACTGATTTTTATAATAAAACAATGTATATTTGTGGGAGATTATTTGTCTAATTTTATAAATTAAGTAAGGAAAACAAAAAATGAATGATACAGAGCTAATGCAAAGTTATGCACAAAACATAATTTTTTTCAAAAGGGCATAACAAACTACAAAAGGCCTGAATGGATTTGGAACTCAAACACTCACACTTGTTCTTTCAGAGTTACTGGAAAGCACTTGTAGCTAACCATGAACTTATTGTTATACTTCTCAGAGGTCAAAAGAAAATAACTATAACTAAAACGTAAAGAATATCTCAACTCAAAATGGATTCCACATTTGAAGTTAATCATTAATGTAGAATACTTAAGATGGGCCCAAGGAATTACTCTTCCAGAGACGAAAAAAGTTCCAAAAATGAGGATAATACTCATTATGTCTTAAAAAAAATCACATTGGCCTGAGGGATTATATTTTACACTATAAGTTTAAAATACACAATGAATATCCCAACCAATAAAAAGTTGTTTGCTATTGTGTTTGGTATTGTCATATTTGCTACACAGGAATTATAAATAGAAGCATCAGTCCAGACCAGCCTGGGAAAAAATGAGATCCAATGGGGGATGTCTCATGAACTTTTTGCTTGTTAATACTTGTTCAGTTACTAAGGAGAGAGTAATAAAATGGGAAACATCATTACTTGTATACTGACTAAAGAGAGAGTAATGAAGTGGGATACTTCATTATCTACTGTGTCTTAGCAATGTACTGGATCTTCCCCCTTAGTACTTATTGAGTATGTTATTTTAAACATGAGAGCACTAAGTTTTAAACATATAAATAATTCACTACAAGATAGCTAAGAGTGCTGCCTTTTGCTTTCTTTTATTTTTTTCCTTATATTTCCTTGAAGAAACATGATGCTATTTTTTCCAGTAGAAGAAATGTGAACTTTGACAATAACTACATGAGTAGGGAAAATCTACAGGAGCTATTCACAAATAATATCTATCCCAATTATGCATTCCACAATAGGTAAGAGAACCACTAAATAAAATGCTAAGGCTCGTTCCATTCCTACATTCATTTTTGTTTTTTTTTTTTCTCTACTCCCCCATGTACCATCTTGTTTTGTACTGTAAGCCTCACAGGTCACCATCTCAATCTTTCAGTGATTAGCCTTATCATTTAATCATTGTTGCGCTCTGAGCCTGTTTTCATAATTATAAGAACGTTTGCATATTTCTCAAAGATCCTTCAAATTATTCCAAAAATTAGACCTACCAGTTTATCCACTTGCAACCTCTCAGCCACTCTCTTTCAGATTCCATGTATACTATTATTTTGAAGAGTATATTGGACTTTGTTTTCTCTAGCCAAGGACAGGAAAATGTAGAATAAATTTGTCATTTTCCTTTAAGAGCCAGTATTAGAGTGGAACTGACACTCAACCTTCAACCACTGATGAGATATTATGTAACTCCCTTGGCACTTACAGAATAAACCAAACTTTTCAGCACCTTCACTAATTTCACAGTGTGCTTTCTGTCTACTCCTCAGTCACTAATTTCTCATCACAGCAATAATTCCTTCAGTTACTAGAACAAACTGAGTACTATCCAAACTCTTCCAGTGGTGATCTAGGATATTGAGTATGCTGGGAACAATCACCCTCCAGGCAATGTGCTTCCCTCAGGACAGTAGAGTTTTCCACTGGCAGTTACCTTTTATGGAATTGTCCATAAGTTGGTGTCACAGTGCTCTGTGCATTTTATCATTTCTTGCCATAAAAGACAAAGATAAAAAATATGACAACTTAGGAATCTGATCTAATAAGAACAAAATCCTTTAGATCTCAATATTCTAAGTGCCTACACTTTACCAAGAGTTGAAATTGTACATCTTTTTTTTTCTTGGAGACGTAGGTTCAATTCAATACAAAGAAAGAAAATCAAGTGCACATTTTAACATAAAAGTTCTCATGCAACGCAAACTGTGAGTGCAATATTTTTTTTCACATTTGTGATACACACTGTCATAAGCTTATTCAGAAATCGGCTAAGTGATTAAAACATTTGCTCTGAGTTCTTAGGCTTCCTTATTAAATGGTCCAGAATTTCAAGCAAGTGGGGCAAAGGCTAGTATAATTTTTCACTTGATTTATGGAAATAGTTATCTCAATTTTCCACTCCATTGTTTGCATGTCAATATATCCTTGAGCTATTTCTTTAAGAAATGATTTGACATGGTGTGACTTCTCTTTGCCTTTAAAATAAAATGTGCCGCATTTGGGTTTGCACAATAGCAAGTGAAATGAAGCTTTAGGAATTAGGCAGTTAATGGAAGTTTCATAAGTATAATTAGTCAAGCTGAGTAATTGACAAATTTCCATTTTATTTTATTACATTTCAATGGTGTTTGCTTTAGCAATTTGAGCACTGAGCATTAGAATTTCTTTTGAACATTTTTTCTCTGTTAATTTCATCTAGTGACCCCTATTTAAATGAAAAACTACTGGCAAATATATAATACTCAATACTTTAATCCATCCATTTACTTACTCTTTTAATTTTAAGGTATACATGGATTTACATTTGAATGGTAGTTCAGAGTTTGAAAGTGGTTTCATGTTCAGTAATGGATCTAATTCTATCTTCTACCTTTGTTTTGGTGGAATAGGCACGAAAGATTTTATCTCTCACTTTTCGACACAGTAGGAATTATAGTAGAGCAGTTATTTTTTCCTACTCTCCACCACCATACTGTTAAAAATTATATATCCAGATTCATCACAATTTAACATTGAAATGTCCTTGACTACAATAAGCACAATGTTTTTCCCCATACCACGTTCTGTTCTTCATTTTACCATAGGGAATGATCTTCCCCATGGAATGTTCATTGATGAAGTATAAACAGAACTTCAGGTGTGCATGAAACATTTATGGTGGTTCTTTTGGTGTACTTCTGGCATCTCCACGACAAATCCATTTCTTGCTGCTGCTACCAAAATGAGATATGCGGAGCAGAATCTTATGAGATTCACATGCTTGGGACCAAGTATTGTTTGTTCTTCAGCTTAGCAGTATAGACTTATAGCAAATACTTATCAGATACTATAATATAAAGTTATGGTTTTACAGATGTTACATGTAGTAGCAGACCTTGCCTGCTTCCTACAATTATGTATTGTAAGCATAGAAATCTCATTTCAAGTGAAACTTGTTATAATAAAAGGAATACTAAAACTTATATCTGAATCATATATTATAACAATAAGCATGAATCACATGTTTATTGCACAACACTATCACATTCCATCCATATGTACCCATGAACTCTGTGGTGAAAGAAATTTATAATCAAAAGAAAACAAGAGGGGCTGGGGATATAGCCTAGTGGCAAGAGTGCCTGCCTCGGATACACGAGGCCCTAGGTTCGATTCCCCAGCACCACATATACAGAAAACGGCCAGAAGCGACGCTGTGGCTCAAGTGGCAGAGTGCTAGCCTTGAGCGGGAAGAAGCCAGGGACAGTGCTCAGGCCCTGAGTCCAAGGCCCAGGACTGGCCAAAAAAAAAAAAAAGAAAAGAAAAAGAAAACAAGAGAGAGTTGTGATACAAAAATAAAAGACAAATCAAAGCAAATAATTAGATTACGAAAGCATGAGTTTTCTGTTTCTGATACAGGGTAATAAGTTGTACTTTCTCTTTTTTTACATATTAAATAGAGCCAATCCTCTAAACAATGTAACAAACTACAGTAATCTAGGAAATTAAGGAAGAAAAAAAAATCAGAAAACCTGGTTGTATTTGTACACGAAGAATAATGTTAATGTCATTGTTTTTCATTGCTCCACCTCCCCTGATACTATCTGAAAAGGCCAAGCTGAGTCAGATGTTGTATTCCTCTAGTCTTTCCCCAAATATCAAGTGTTAATTGGTAATAATGAACTCATAATCATTCCTGATAGGCAGTGTCATTAAAGGCTGGATTGAGTATCAAACCACCACACCACCGAGGCACAACAAGGAGTACCATTATGTGACCAGTTTAGGCCACATACTGACTATTTTTCCACCACATACTGACTCGAATATCTATACCATCTGACTGCAATGAGGCAACACAACTCCTCTTCCCTTTCAGGTAAGATATCAGAAGAAACTAGTGGGGGAAAAAAAGTCTTTAGATAATGTCTAGCGTTTAATTTTCTAATTAGACTGAAATGTCCAAGTTTGATAAGTCACACCAAGGACATAAAAAGTCTCCAAGATATTAGAATTATATGAAAAATATATGTCAATGCAGACATTATATAATGGTGAAAATGGTGAGGACAAAAACTTTTGAAATAAATGAAAAATAGAAAATTTCACATATATGTTTACAAAAACAACTGTCTAGTTTTAACGCCATAGTGAAAGGAGAAGAGTGAAATAATTAGTGGAGATATGAGAGAAATATCCAAATCCGCCTTTGTGGAATAATACGGCTGTAAGGAAATATAGAATTCACAGAATTCATGCTTTAAAATGAAAGCAAATAAAGATTTATCTAGACAAACTATTCAAACAACTAGTACATAAAAATTCACTAAACAGAGCAAAATATTTAGTCCCACAGTTAAGAAAGTGAGCAACATGAATCAGAATAAAATCAAAGGAATCCATAGTAAGACACATGATAGTCATGCTTTCACAAACTAGACACAAACTTAAAACTTGAAAAGCAGAGAGAAAGAAATGAGATCTTAAGAGAAATATAATTACATAATCATCAGTCTCTCATTAAAAATTAGAAAGTCCAGGGGAATACTTATCACACTTTTCCATTGTCAAACCAGAAAGCTTTGGCCAGTCCCCAAATTCTTTAGAATGAAGCAAAAATGAAGATATAGATTTTTCTTCACATTAAATCTGCTGTGGTAAATGACTAAAGAGAACGTTAGAAAGAAAGGAGAAAACAAATAATAGAACTTGACACAAGAAAAAAGTGTATGCTAAATTTCAATAAAAATTACATATGATGGTTAATTTTGATTTTCACATGATTACATTGAGACACCGGAGATTACTGAAGCACATTAATGTGTAATGGTGTATTTCCAAAGAGGAGTAGATGATGAAAGCTCTTCCATGATCTATGTTTTGTTCCATTGAGGGATTAACTTAAAATCAGTATATATTAATTATACAAAGAAATCTCATGATGAGGTCATACATGCACAAAATGTATTTTGATTAAACTCACCTCCTACATTGCTGTTTATTATCTCTCTTCACATTTTGCACAAATTTAATGTCTTTCATTATCAGATTTTCTTTTGCTCAACAAGGCACAGAAAGATACCTCAAAGTAAAGATCAAATCTTCTAGGAATGGGTTAAAATTTGATAGACTATTGGGTGATGATAGAACTATGGGAGATGGAATCTATTCAGAGGAAGTGGCTTCAATGGTACATCTTTCCCTGTAGTCTTTCTGTTTGTTTTGTTCTGCTTCTTCCTCACCATGAGATGAGTTGCCGCTGCACCATTCTACTTTAGTGATATTTTCATCTCTGGTCCAAAGCAATGGATCCAATTGACCTTGGACCGGAAGGACTTAAATCATGAACCAAAACAAATCTTTATTCATCTAACTTCTTTTTTCAGGTATTTGATCACAGAGACAAAAGTATCTATCACATGAAATAAGGGACTTAGTGGAAATGTAAAAAGAACTATCAGAGAATAATGACTGGGGGGGGGGGGCAGGGGGAATGAAGTCAGTATTTAGGATTAGAAAAAAGGTTTTAGACCTAATCAAAAAGTATAATTCTCAAAAGAAAAAATTCCATGAGTTAGATGTAATCAAATTTAAACACAATACCTCACCTTATGAAAAATTACAAACAGGATGAAAAGACAAGCAAAAGATTTGCAGTGACTCCTTATAATCAGATATTTGAAAAAAGACTAGAATCTAGACTACATATGAACTCTTAAAAAGTCACCAATATGAAGAGAATGTTTATAGATAAGTGGAAAATGGAAATGACACTATACTACCACTGTACACATATCAAATTAAACACAGGATTAATTACTTAATGACTATATTAACTTTAATTACATCACCAGTTTGAGTGGAGGCAGGTGCCAAAAAATGAAATTTCCCGGGGCTGGGAATATGGCCTAGTGGCAAGAGTGCTTGCCTGGTATACATGAGGCCCTGGGTTCGATTCCTCAGCACCACATATACAGAAAATGGCCAGAAGTGGCGCTGTGGCTCAAGTGGCAGAGTGCTAGCCTTGAGCAAAAAAGAAGCCAGGGACAGTGTTCAAGCCCTGAGTTCACGGCCTAGGACTGGCAAAAAAAAAAAGAAAAGAAAAGAAAAGAAAAAGAAAAAAGAAATTTCCCATATACTGATAGCAAAACAGGGAAATGGTATAGGATTTTTTAAATAGCATGGATCACCATATGGCTCAGTCATAGTATTTCTGGGTCTTTATGTCAAAGTACTAAAAAATTATTTATAAATAAATCTTTACTTATTCAAAATAGCCACAGAAAAGAAATAGTTTCTATGTCCTTTGATTGTTTTGCATATAAACTATAAGGCATGTATACATTGATGCACTTACTTAGCCTAGTATGAGGTGAATTGCAACCCAGAGAAACCAAATCCATACATTGAAGCTCTGGCCTGTAATATCCCAGAACATGATTGTATTTGAAGTTAGAATATTTAAAAAGTGATTGACCATTAGTTTTAGGGCTGGTGTCAAGCCAGTCTTACCATCATCTTTACAAGAGAAAAATCGACCAACTCCAAGAAACACTAGAAATGTGAGTTTTGCAAAAGAAAGACAATGAGAAAACACACATAGAATGCAGCCATCTGCTGTCCATGCAGAGATAGCTCAGAATATACCAAACCTGATGGTCTTTAAGCTGAAAAATCCCAGCTTTTCAGGTCTTTGTTGCCTGGATGGGACTTTTGATTTAAAAAAAAAAACTAGTAAAATAAATTTGCATCCGGGAGAGTATCCACTCTGTAGTGGGTTGTTATGATAGCCGTAGCAACCAACCTCAAAACTACTAACTCTTCAGATTATTATACTGAATGGAAGTGGCTAAGATCAAATGATAAAAATTCCATTTATGGCATATTCTAGAAACAGTAAAGGAAATAAGTGCAGGTAGAAAAGAGCAACATGGACAATTCCAGATATGCTAGACTGACCTCCTCTCTTGACTTTGTCAGTGCCAGTGCTTGCGTTTGCACATATGCCAGAGTTTTTAAGATATTGCCACTGGGAGAAATTAGGTACAAGAGAACTGCTTATGATATTACTTCATAATTATACATGAATACATAGTTCTTACAAACAAGAAATAATTTTACTCACCCTAAGATTATACAAAAATATTTCTGAAAACAGCAGAGTGCACTTAATAAAGCCTATAAGTAAGACCTTCAGGGTCGTTTGTAAAACAATCATTGAGATATAACACTAGAATACAAAATAGAACACATACACACACACACATATACACACACAATCACATTCACATATTAAAACAAAACATGATAGGCAAGAGAAAAATTTAATGAGTTGGGAAATAAAATAAAATAAATTTTCAAGTATGTAAAATGGGATGATAAAGACATAGAAGAAACTAGAAGAAATTCAACAGAAAGATGTATCTACCCACTTGGAATATAAAATATCCAATTACCCAAAATCCCAGAGAGCATTAATAGAGAAAATGGAAAGGAGTCTGTTGCCAAAGGGAGGAAAAATGCAATTTACAGAAGTTGAAAGAGAGATGAGTTTTCAAATTACTTTTTTGTAACATGGCAGAATAATAATTTTTTTAAAAAAATAAATAGATAAATAATCCTTCACACGTATATTCATGCCATTGAGAAATTTCAGACACATAAAAAGGGAGTTTTAAAACGTATTTCAGAGAAAGAGAGAGACACTTTCCTACATAGACCAGAAATCTAACTGACATTAGCATTCTCATCAGTCAAAACTGAATGATGAAACAGAATGTAAAAATATGCTTGAGTTTAGGAGGGAAATTAATTTTTCAATCTGAAATTCTATATTCTGTCACCTAACCAGCTATGAGACCAGAATAAAAATATTTTCCATGGAATTGGCTTCTCTTTTGCTTTATATAAGGAAACTAAGAAGATATTTTGAAGTGACAATTTATCCAGGCTACAGATCTATAATAATTTAATCTAACAGGCATCTGGATGTTGTACTTTGGGTATTTTGCCAGTGTAACTATGTTTCCCAGTCATACTTAAGTGAGAATGATTATCTTGGGTAATTTAGATGGGCATCATGATTACTGGACAACTTTTGAGCAAGGTTCAATCATCCCTGATACATAAAGCAATTTGCCTTGTTGACAATAGTTTCAAATAATATCACTGCATTTATCTCCTGGACAGTTCCCTACAGATTTAAATTTTACTTAATTATTGATCCAATTCTTCATAATAAAACTTTTCCTCCATTCTCCAACTCCATCCCCTTCTTCCTTTCACAGCTGGCTCTGATACTTCAGTTAGAGTGGATGGAGAAATAAGCAGAGATAAGACGAAGGACAGGAAATAAAACATAAGCAAAGAATCAATGATTAGAGTTCAATGTAGGAAGACTGACAGCAGGAATGTCAGAAAAGTACAGCTGTAGGAGTTTTCTGAGTTAGGATAGAGACAGATACACAGAAAAGATGGTATATGTTTGAGAAATCCAGATAATTAAACAATAGGGTAAAGCTACATAATGTAAAAGATAGAGAAATAAGCTTGAAAATCCGAAGGATGAAGGAGCTATTATCATTGGAGAAAGTTTAAAAAAAAGAAGAAAGAAGTTCAAATTACAAAAAAAAAGAAAGAAAACCTAGTCAAAACTAAATGAAGAAAGTGATACATGTCCTGAAAAATAATGAAACGAATCTCAAATACCAGTCAAGAAGAATGATACATTGCAAAATCCTTACAAAGCAAAGAAGGCATACCTTTATGCATTATAAAATAATAAGGAAGATGAAGCATACTAAATATGGAAAACACTATACGCAATACCATTGATGGCCTAATTAAAAACGGTTTTCAAATGGAATTTCAGTTTGAGGTGAAGAGCATTCTCTATTGAGTACTTCCCACGTTCACACTGAATGAGCAAAATCTGACTTCAGTCATGTTGTTCTTGGCTCTATGGTGACCAAGATATAGTAATTATGTAGCCACACCTGATGGATTTTTTTTCCTCTTAAAATCAAGAGTTAGCACTATGATTTTTTATTTTTATTTTTTATTTATTTTATTTTATTTATTTATTTATTTTGGCCAGTCCTGGGCCTTGGACTCAGGGCCTGAGCACTGTCCCTGGCCTCTTCTTGCTCAAGGCTAGCACTCTGCCACCTGAGCCACAGCGCCCCTTCTGGCCGTTTTCCATATATGTGGTGCTGGAGAATGGAACCCAGAGCTTCATGTATAGGAGGCAAGCACTCTTGCCACTAGGCCATATTCCCAGCCCCGGGAAATTTCATTTTTTGGCACCTGCCTCCACTCAAACTGGTGATGTAATTAAAGTTAATATAGTCATTAAGTAATTAATCCTGTGTTTAATTTGATATGTGTACAGTGGTACTACAGTGTCATTTCCATTTTCCACTTATCTATAAACATTCTCTTCATATTGGTGACTTTTTAAGAGTTCATATGTAGTCTAGATTCTAGTCTTTTTTCAAATATCTGATTATAAGGAGTCACTGCAAATCTTTTGCTTGTCTTTTCATCCTGTTTGTAATTTTTCATAAGGTGAGGTATTGTGTTTAAATGATTAAGGAAGGTAAGTGAACACTTCCTAAAGAACCTAGTTTCTCTATTTAGTATCTACTAGAATAGTATAAATGGAAAGATAAATGCTATTTACTTATGCAAAAATAATTATAGCAGCAATTAAAGTAAAAACGCATTATTAAAAATTAATTTCCTCCAGACAAGACTGAATTTATGGAAAAGTCTGAGAAAGAAGCAATGCTTTTCATTATAAACTATAAATACTTTTTAAACAATGTATAGAATTTTACTGAAAAAGAATTTGGTTGATATGCACTGCCTTTCATCCTAGCTAACTCAGAAGACTGACATCTGAGCATTGCAGTTGGGAGCCAACAAAAACAAGAGCAAAACTTAGAAGCAGAGCTTTGTTTCAAGTGGTAAAGCCCTGCCCTTGTGCAAAAAAATTCAGAGACTCAGAGACAACTAGGCATTGAGTTCAAGCTCTCAGACTGGCAAAATAAATAAATTAATACATACATTTTAAAGATATACTTATTTTCCCCCATTTCTATAGTTTAATTTCACTATATAAAATGTAAAAATATACAGTCATAAAAATATTGAAAAGAATTTTTGTATTTAGATTATTCTGTAAAATAATTTACTTCATAAGTGTCCTTGTTTTTTGATGATAAAACTTGGGATTTGGCAATTTTTCATTTAAATGTTAAATGATAGGAACATCACTATTTGTGCTTTACATATGAAATCTATAGATATACATTTGAAATCTCATAATATTAGTATATATGATATTAGATATCATATGGTTATACAAATCACCAGTCATATAATATTTATAGTATTTAGGTTATAGCTATGAATTATATAATTGCCATTGTGTTATCTCCCTAGGATACTTGTTTATTTTATTGTATATTTTAATCAAATCTAACTACATTAATTGGTAGGGATATAGAGAATGGCTTTTATTCTTATTGTCATTGCTATAATGACTATTTATTTATGTCTAACAATCCTGGAATATGGAAAATCAACCAGAATTTTCTTTTGCTATTTAAAACATATTAACACTTATTAAGAAATCATAGAAGTTTTCAAAATACTTTTCAATTATACTAGCCCGTTTAAAGTTTCCATACTATGCTTTTGGATATGCCCTCTTTATTGTAAGTTATGAAATATACAAGAAAATTTTGGCATCATTTTTAATAAATAATTTGGATAAATTTTTCTATCTTTAGCCTTTGAAGTTTCATCATTAGAATAATAATTGATAGTTATTCTGTCCAGAAAAACTGTTTACCCTTATTCAATTCTTTATTCAACATATTTAATTTCTTTTTATTTTTATTCCTTCATTAGCATAAAATCATTTTGGATTGTTAATATCATTGTAATTAAATCCCTCTTAATCCATTAACAGAAAGCTATTATAATAACCCAACTAAATAATGATGACATATTACCATTAATTTAATTATAATTGTTAAATACTTCCTTTATTAAAAAGGCATAAGTTCATTAGTACAAATATAATTATCTCCAGAGCAGGGACATTTTACGGTTGCAATCTACTGTTGCTTTTTATTTCTATTTCCCCTTTTGATTTTGCTTCCTTGGGCATATATTTATTTATTTATTTATTTATTTATTTATCAGAGGCTTGAGGTCATGGTGCTGTCCTTGAGCCATTGCACTCAATGATAATTCTTTAAAATTTGAGCCAAAGCTCCACTTCCTAATTTTCGATGGTGATTAGGAGATAACAACCTCACATACTATCCTGTCAAGCTGTCTTTGAACTTCGGTAATCAGATTTTAGCCTCCTGCATTGCTAGGATTACAGGAGTGAGCCATTGGTGCTTGGTTTCTTCTAATATTTTCAAGATTTGTTTTCTTTAGGGAACTTTTAAATTACATTTTTCTTTCTTTATGCCATATTCTGAATTGCTCATTTAAAGAAGTGAAAGTATAAAATACATTAATAATAATGCAATTGGCTAAATGTACATATTCACATATATTTTAGAATGTTTTCATGTTCATTGTTAATTTCTTATTCATTATTTGCTAACCAGCTCTGCTCAGTTAGTTTTCTTCATTCATGAGCAGGAAAGGGTAGTGGTTTCTTTATTTTCTTTAATATTTGTCTATATATGTACTTCAGTTTTTACGAGGTAAGTATTCCTTGCCCCAAATACTAGAGATTAGAAAGGTTTGTCAGACTTTTAGATTTTTAAAGTATTTATATTGACATATTAAATTATCTTTTATGTGGTGGCCAAGTGGGTAAGTAGAATATATTTGTGTTCCACATACACACAAAAAACAAAATATATATATATATATATATATACACATATATATATTCCATTTTTCGCTTTGCTCTTTCAAATGAAGAGGTATGGAATTTTCCATTTTGCTGTCAGGTTACTACTCAAAAAAAATTCAGATTTTTATGTTTTAGATAAACAGTGGTCAACCTATACAAACTTAGGCAGATGTTTTTAAGATTTAACTTTTACATATACATTTGTACAAAAATGTTTGGCATGATATACAGCTATGAAAAACATCACACTGTTTTTTCCAATCCTGCTTTAATATAAATCTAAAATAAATTGCCAGATTAGTAGGATTTATTGTCACCTCATTTGACCTCAGAAGAATAAAAGTTTTCAAAAACATAAATGACTTCTGAGTTCATGGATAAGTTGTGACATATTTTATTGTTATTAGAATGGGAAAATGGCCCAGTAGTGCAAAATTTAACCTGAATTGTCAAGACACTCATTGAAGTCTCCTATTCCAATCAAACGGAGGAAGTTTTACAAAAAAAAAAAAAAAAAAAGCTGTTGCAATTGATAAACTACCAATGGGAAATCGTGGAATCCCTAATGAAGACTACTCACCACTTTCCAGTGATATCTTTTCATGATTAAGGAAGTAAAGATTATTCGTGATCCCTCATACTCGCTCCCCCCTCCCCCTTACCCTTTCCCCCCCTGAGGTGTTCAGTTCTCTTACACCAAACAGTTTTGCAAGTATTGCTTTTGTAGTTGTTTCTCTTTTTTTTTTTTTTTACTACCCTGTGTCTCTCAATTTTGGTATTCCCTTTCAATTTCCTAGTTATAATACAAGGTAACAAACAGTACAAGAAATGTATCCAATGCCAACGTATGAAACTGTAACCTATCTGTACATCAGTTTTATAATAAGAACTTAAAAAAAAGATTATTCTTGATTTAGGAAGACCTTAGATAATAAAAATGGTGATTAGGAGGTAACACAGAGGAATAAAGAAAATATGTATGGTTTTATAAGGCCTGAGGAATGATGAATAAGGTTAAGGGACAAGATTAATAAGGGCATTGATTGTAGTTAGTATAAAAGATGTAGTTGATATCCTATTAAAAATATAGAAAAGTAATGCAGAAAATTGAAAAACACACACAAAGTGAACAAGACAAACAAAAGGTGAAAATAGCCAAATAATCTACTAATCAGGTAAGGGTATTTGTAAGTAAGAAGGATTGTGAATGGGTATATATAAATAGGAAAAAAACAAAACTGTGAATGGTAGAACAATTGTAATTGCAGATAGGAGGAAAGTATAATTGGGGAAGGAAAGTAGGAAAGAAGAGCTGTAGTTAATGCAATTAAAGCACTAATACTGAAAGACACATGTCATGACTCATATATAATATCTGAAGATTACAAAAAGAAGAGACTCAAACTGAAAAAAAAAATGAAGAGTACAAAATTACCCAAATAATATTTACAAGATAATCAGTAAAAAGAAAAAAATCAAAACAGGCAATGATGATTTTACACACAAAAGATAAAGAAATAAAAAACAGCAACAAAAGGAAAAAATAGAAAAAAAAACAACTGAAAGTAAAATCCTCTTGTTTCTATTTCTTGAAGTTCATTTCAATAAGTGTCATTTTATATGATCATGTGCACTTAACTATTGAGCCTTTGTGAGCCTTTTTAAAGAATACCTTGCTTTGCTACCACTGTGTGAATATGTGAGTTCTAGTGACCTCACCAGAAACTATGTTGAAAATGTGCTACACAATTTGTGGGGGTAGGGCGGGTCAGGAGGAAATTTAAAACAAAACAAAACAAAAATACAAACAGGGAGAAAATGAGGAAAGAGGTGACACTGTCCAAAAAAGAATTTACACATTACCTGACGGATGTAACTGTGTAACTATGTATGTCACATAAGTTTAAAAAAATCTTGCAAACAAAAATACCCCAAGACATTGATGAAATGAAACTCATATAAAACAAAACCTTGCTTTGCATTAGTTTCTGGCTTGCTGTCAAATTCAAGTCATTTCAAACAGTAGGTGGCACTCTAGGGACTTGAACTGACTGATGTGTCTATATTTGTTTTTCAGCAAAGGATGATAGGAAGTGGTGATCTAAATATAATCTTCAACTATAATTTCTAGGCCTGCAACATCCTGAGCTCACATAGTTCTCTGTAAATATGTAGCTTCTCCTCCCAAGTTCCTATATTTCAGTTATCTACTCCTGTTGTTTTCCATCACAGTTTAAGATACTCATTGTTGCAATCTCTTGATATAGAGCTGGGACTGGGTTTAATATCGAGCCACATAGAATGTGTGTTTCAAGATAGCTCTGTTGTGTTATAGTCCATGAAACTGTTATTCCGTGTCAGAACCCACGGAGTACATTGTGGAATCCCTCGCCATCTGGGAGCACCTAGATTTGTGATGAGCCCATGCATTTAGCTATGCAAGCTGCTGCTTCTGTATATGTGGTTCATGGCTCTCCATTGCTCCGTTATGGAACTCCCATGAGATGTTAAGGAATTCAACACTGATTTCTCCACTGCACTTTGCTAGACGCTCGCCAGGGAATTGGCATAGGAAAAGTTGGACAACTAGATGATGCCATCTTTAGATGATGCCAATTAGTTGCCAGATGATGTCACAGAATTGCCTCAAAATTATTGGAACTTCTTAAAATTTTGGCTATCCACCAGTGCTTTCAAGCTCGGAACTGAGCCTGAAATACATGCGCTTAGGAAGCACATTTCACATTCAAGATATATCAACCTTCAAGTAAATTATATAAACTAATAGTCTTAGTGACTAAGAAAAAATTTTTGAAGAATATAGGTAGAATGAAATACTATTCAACCATAAACTACTGATAAATTCACAGTTTGATAACTCTAAAAAGCATTGCGCTACAACAAAAAAGTACATCATACACTTTGACAAATATTAGTATTCCACTATAGGACAATGAAGAAATTTTAAATCTGTATCCATGACAAGTAGATCAGTAGTTGCAATGGGCTTAACATGGAAGGCATAAAGACACATTTTTGATAGACAGTTGCTAAACAAAATCTTGGTTATGGTGGCATGTACTTTCATTAACACCATAAAAACACAAACAGTACTGGTGAATTTCACGAATTAAACTTAATGAATGAGTAAGCTTCTATCACAGTTCTTCCATTGCTACATGCCAAAGACTAATGTGCTCAAAATAAATGTAAAGAAAATTAAAAGAACCAGCTGTGCTGTATCAGGAACAAGCCTCATCTATCTTATACATTATAATACTTTTGATTTTCATACTTTTTAAAAAACTGACATCCCTATGGTTTTTAAATATGTATTACTTTAATGTATTTGGGAAATCTAGCATATGCCTAATATTACACCAATTGGCTCTGGCTGCTTGGTGCAACTCTCTCTCCCTTGAAGGTAAAATTTTATATACAATGTATAGTAAGTAAAATTACTAATACATCATAACTTGAGAAATAAAGCAGTTTAATAAGCAGCAATACTAAAACTAGTAATTGAGCAATTAATTCTGTTGACAAAGAAGGCAACTAAGATGGAAGAATAAGTAAATCCTTAATGAAAAGATAATACTCTAGGTCTAGGAATCTGCATGCAAGAAAATAATTAAAAACAAGAGCAATAGTATGTAAGTATAGAGGATATTTAAAGAATTAATGTTTTGAAAATGATAGTCCTCCATTTGCTTGAACTCAATGTTGCATGAATCTATTGTTTCACAACTAACGGACTTAAAAAATCATCTTTTTTAAGAACTGTTGTGGATTAGGAAATCAAGAACAGTACCAAGGACATTTCCCAAAGCACTGTGGTGTCTCTTGCAGTGACATATTTTAGTGGACTCCCTTGAACAGTGGTTCCTGTACTCATAGGTGATGCCTTTATGTTCTTAAGGCTTAATCTTCCAGGATAAATCCATGTAATGGTTTCTTTGGAGTTGTGAGCTGGTCAGAGAGGAAGAAAAGGCACAACTCTAAGAATTCTTAGGCCTGAGCCACAGAAATGTCAAAAGGTTTTTTTCTACCTACTATTGATCAAGCAAGTTACTAGAAGTGTCCTAAGTTCAAGATGAGACGAATTAAACTCTAGTTTTCAACAGTGAGGTGATTAACTTTTTTGTGCAAATTTGACTAGAGCAAAGAAAGACTAGGTATCTGGTTAAATATTATCTATGGATATTTTTGTGAAGGTGCCTCTGAAAGGGATTAGCATTTGAATTGGTTGACTGAATAAAGCAGATGTTCTCTGTAGTATAGACAAATCATGCAGTCCTTTGAGGGATGGAATAGACAAGGCAGAGGGAGGTTGAATTTGCTTTCAGTCTTGTTTAAGTTAGTACTTTGATCTCTTCCTATCACTAAATCTTCTGTTTCTCAAACCACTCAGAATAGAATCTGTACTCTTGTTTTCCATATACTTGGGCATTCAAACTGTAGCATTGGCTTTCCTGTATCACTAGCAGAAAGTGTAATGTAAAACACTTCTCTGTCTCTCTGTCTCTCTGTCTCTGTCTCTGTCTCTTTCTGTCTCTGTCTCTGTCTCTCTCTCTCATACACACACATACACACACATATTCTGAAATCTAACTAGCATATAATGTCACTTTATTAACTAAGACTTAGTTTTTCTTTGAATAAATGGTTATATGTATTTCTGTGTTTTCAGTGACTTCTGGAGCATATGTTTGAAACTTGAGGATGAATAAGGTAATTCTGAATTTCATTTATAGATTAATTAACAGTTATAAGATATGTATCTTTTTATTTTGTCTTTTTTTCTCTAACATATATGTGGTGTCTATATACATATCATATATAGATATAGATAGATAGATAGATACAGAGAGAGATACGTTCAACAAGTTAATTCTCTTAAATACTTTGCAGGATCTTTATAATTCTAATTGAGTTTCATCTCGGCATATAAAAATTACACTTAAAAATTTGGTCAAGCAATTTTCTTCTTCCTGATAATCAGTGTGATATGGGAAAAATGGCCTCAAGATTCTTAGAAATGTTGCCAAAGAGAGCACATCTTTTAGATTTTCAGGAGCCATTTTACTCCTTGAGGATGTAAGTTTTCTTGAGGTGTTAATGAATACATTTATAGACAGAGTGTAAGCTATAGCCTAAGTATGGAGTTTACCCTGGAATTATGTTTCACTGACACAGTCCTAATTAGCATCTTTTCCCTGAGGCCCTTCAGAATTATGAGTGACACATTCATCTGTTAATATCCATCTGTGTTCCAAAGGGTGAAGGAATCATAGAGTCCCCATAAGCGCTAAGAAAAATTGAACACAAAATGACACTATAAATAATATTAGGAAAATCAGAAAGAATATATGTGTATGAGGATCAATCTAAAATAAATTCATGCAACTTACTAATAAAAACTCTCAACAGAGTTATTCAAAAAGAAAATAAAGCACATCCTTCAAATTGTCAAAATAACTTGGAATCTACAGTTTTATTTCCATGTAAACTCTAATTTAAATCTGAACACACAATACCCATGTAAGACTCATTATGTAGATATAAAGAGTAATAAAGAATCTTTTTAAGTAGCCATATATTTTATTCCAAAGACATTACAATGAAATTCTAATAACACTGAAACCTGAGCTGCATCTGAAACCTGACCTGCATTTGGAAGCAGAAATAAATTTGTTAGTATTCTGTACACTGAAATGACTCCCAATAATTGCTTCCTGTTATTTGTTGTGTAATCTTCTCTACTTGTATTTGAGATAGAACTGGTGACTTGCTTCCAGCAAACAGAATGTGACAATAGTGGTGGATATCAGTTCCAGTTTTAGTTTATATTATTTCCTCCAGGTTCCTATTCCCTACTGACCTCTCACCAGCTCTAATGAAGCAAGCTTCTATGTGCTAACAAGACTGTGATGGTTATCTTCAGCCACCAGCCTGCAAGGTGCTATGGTTTGCATGGTTGCATTTCCTGCAAAATTCCAATATTTACTCTAATTACCAAGCAGATTGTACTAGAAGATAGGACTTTTGAGGAGAAATTGGATGTGAGGTAGGATATGCGTGCTCTTTTAAAGGAAACCTCAGAGGGCTCTCTTGACGTTTTCATCCAGAGAAGACCCAGCAAGAACAGAGTGAGCATCTTACCATGCAAAGAATCTCCTGAGACTTTGACTGTGGACTTCCCAAACTCTACAACTAAAAGAATTATTTTCCATTGTTTGGCATCAAGCCAATCCATAGCAATGTGTTATAGCAGCTTGAGAAAATTAAGGCACAAAGAATGAACACAATGAATTGAAACGTCCCATAAGACATAAATATTCAACTGAGTAAGGATGAAGGTGATGTTTCCTGGTGACTGCTGTCTAAGCTGCTTTGCCTGCAGTCTGTGAAAAACTCTGAAGTTAAGAGTCCCAATAAACTGTACCTGAATTCGAAAATACTTCAATATGGGAAAGATATAGGAAAGAGATTATACCTGTTTTAAGTCACTAATTATGATCTGATCAACTATGCTGCAGTAGACAATTGAAGCAATTGCTTTGTCTTTCTTTTCTCCTATATATGAAGAAGCAAAATATCCCATGCTCAGAGTTTCAGAAGAAGACTGTCATAATTTTCTGTATAAAAGGGAAAATGAAATCAATTTGGACATTATATCTCACATTACATTATGTTTATTTCATTTAAAATGTTGTTAGGACTATAGTTAAATATCGAAGACAGTTACCATGGTGATTAATACCACCCTAGACATTTCCTTTTTATGTTACATTTTTTTCTAAGAAATGTCATCATTTTTCAGGTCCTAAAATTGAACAACAGTTGTCAAAAATGTGTTCTATGAACATCTTAAAATTTGGATTTATGCCTTATGTGTTTGTAAAACTTAGTATTTACTGTGGTACTAAGTATGTTTTTATTTTACTGTATAACATACGAGAGTGAATGAAGAAGACTAACATAAAAATCTTGTTCTGTCTTTTCAATGATACCATAACATGTATACAGGGTTGAAGCACTCTATAAAAATAGACACATTTTCATGATGACTTAGTAAGTGCGGAAAATATGAAAAAAAGTTGATAAGGAAATGATTAAGAACAAATATTGCCATCTTTGAATTTTTCCTATGTAATATAATTGCCTAGGCAAATAAAAGTAACCTTGATTGGTAGGTGAAACTTCCACAAAGGCCTAGTGTAAGGAAAAGGGAATTGAAGGAATTAAATTCAAATTAAACATATCCTAAATAAACAGACAAAAACTACAGTTGCATATAAAATAAAAATAAATAAATAAATAAAACTCCTTCCAAAATTCAATTGAGAAATCATGGAAAATGGAGGAGGTAACAAGATGAACAATAAATGTACTCACTGCCATACATATAAATCTATTACACCTCCGTACTAGAATTTGACAATAATGAAAAAAATTTTTAAAAAGAAAATGAAAGTTTATTAAAATATCCTCACAAACTTTCTAAAGTTATGCAGATTTTCAAATTTATTGAACCATAATTGTCAATATAGGTGATTCCATTGTAATGCATTCTATGATTTACAGATTTTCTCATATACATTGCCTAGTATAAAGTATTTTGCACAGTATCAAATCCGCAAGAAACTATTTAATGATAAAATTTTATATTTATTAAAATTTTCTCAGGAGACTTCCAGGAAGATGGCAGAGGAGCAGCAGAGCCCTAGCTAAGCTCCCTCTGACATCACAGTTTTCCCACTCCGGAGAAACTTTTACTCCTAGAAAGACAGTCCAAGTAAGTTATAATAGTACAGGTATTCTGGCCAGGAAGGAAAAATCAATGTTGCTGGTCTGAAAACACAGATTTGAGCTCCGGGCGGTGACTTGCCGCCACACCAGTGCCAGCGCCGGCACAGTGCCCCACACTCCGAGCAGCTAAAGCACACAGCAGTGACCAGGGAGAAATCCTCCAGATGGTGGCAGAAAGATGTGGATCGCAGGCTGAGCACAGATGGGCTGAAATCGCAGAGAAAGTATGAATACCCCACAAAAGACATTCTCACTCATGCCCACAGAGCAGCATATGGAACTAAAGCGGGCCTGGGGAAAGCAAGGACAAAGGAGCCATCTTTGAAAAAGGCAAGAGGGAACAACAAGTGAGAGCTAGCTCCACCCAGGAGAACAACCCCTGCACAGGTGGAGGCTCATCTGGGCTGCGGCTCACACACTCATGTGAACACAGGCAGAGGTGCCCTGCCCTGCCAGCCGGAATTTTTAAATTAAAACCGAAAGCAGCAAGCAGCTACCAGCGGCATGGAACAACCAGATGGGAGAACAAACAGTTCCCAAGACAGATAAATGGTCCCATCACAGAGGTAGCCCAATTCCCAGCCTGAAATGGAGCTGAATTACATAGCCAGCTCTACCCAGGAGAACACACCGCCCAGGAAGGAGGAACCTCCCCCCAGCAAATGACTCTCAGCCGGGTAAACAAGGCCAGAGGTGCCTCGCCCTGCTGAGTCCACAGTCTACTCCAAGCCAGGCATTAAAGGCAGTGGCCCCACAGCAGACGGGAGGAGCCACGGTTCCCAATACTGCTCATGTCCCTCATCTACAAAGGACACCCAAGGCCTACCTGCAAGCTGTGTGAACCACAGAGCCCCAGGATTTCAATAACAGGGGAGGAGGGTTGAAGCAGATCCAGCCCCTGTGAATTGAAAGCAAGTCAAACCAGCCAAGTACCAAAATGGGCTGCAGACGATCGCAAGGAAACCAGAGACTGTAGAAAGCCCACCCAAACAAGGAAGACTCCATTATTTCAAACATTTTTTTTTTATTTCTGAGACATCGTTGGTTTTTTATTTTCCATTTTTATTTGCTTGCTTATCAAGTTTTTTTTTTTTTTTGGTTGTTTGTTTTGTGGGTTTTTTTTATAATATTTTTTCTCTGTTGTTTGCATTTGTCTTCCAGTATTCTTTCTTTATTTCTGTCTTCACATTCTATTTCTTTAAAAATTACTTTCCTACAAATAACTCCTCCACTTTTTTCTGCTAACTCTCCATTGTCTATCATTTTAACCTTGTTCTTTCTACTGATACTACTCCACTCCACATTTCCACATCAGTGAAACTAAACCAAATCATCACCCCACCCCCCATACATTTTACTGTACTCTCATTTACTACCCCTAACTTACCCTCCTGATTTACTTCCAGGACTTCCAGATTGCATTGAGCCCTGGTTATTGGATAGATGGTATACCTACTAAATCGAGTGAATCAAAGGGGTTCTAAGAGAAAGCCAGCCAGTCCAAAAAGAACTTAATATGAGAACAAAAATTGCTCATAGGGTTGTAACAATATGTAAGTAACTACTAAATACAGGGCTCAGGATTGGTTGTTATATCAAAAGAGTATTCTTTAGGAACACCAAATCTAATTTTACATACAGGTATACAAGGCATCTGTATAATTGTGAACTTATAAGTTTTACACAACAGGGCTTGGTAAGGTCTGCTTTGGGTCTTAAACGGTGCTCATAGGTGCTTGTAGATTGGCATTCCCAATCCAAATGGGCAGAAGAAACACAAGAAAGATGGCAAATAATGGAGTCTCATCTCCCACTCGAAACAAGCAGGAAGCAGAGCACTCAAACAAAGAGATAGAAGAGAACCCTCAAAATGCTCAACAAAGTCTACTGATAAAAATGATAAATGAAAAGTTTGAATCTCTTCAGTCAACTATTCTAGAGCATGAGGATGCAAAGCAAAATTTAATGGAGAATTTCATGGCCTCTACAAATAGAAAGATAAATGAACTTCAAGAATCAAATGAAAAGATACCTACCCAGCTAAAAGATTTGAGAGACAGCACTCAAAACCAAATTAATGAAGTTAATGAAGTAAAGAAGTCCATGCAGAACCTAAGAGATAATTATAGCAAGGACAAGGAAATCATCAGGAAAGACCAATAAGAAGAAAAAGAGATTCAAAATCAAGTAGCTAGCCTACAATCCCTACTACCTGAAGCAGAGGATCGAATCTCAGGAGCTGAAGATTCCCTAGAACCTATGGAGAAAGATCAAAAAGCAATACAAAACCAATCCAATCGACAAAACAGATCACTTCAAGAGCTCCAAGACACAATCAGGAAGCCCAATTTAAGGATAATAGGTATTGAGGAAAACTAGAGAAAGAAGTTAATGGAAAACACAACCTATTTAACAGAATATTAGCCGAGAACTTCCCAAATATCCAGAAGGATAGGCATATACAGATGCAAGAAACATTTAGAACCCCAAACGGACCAGACCAGAATAGGACATACCACCGACACATTGTGATCAAAACAGGATCAGTAGAGTACAAGGAAAGAATCCTTAAAGCTGTTAGGGAAAAGAAAATAATCACATATAAAGGAAAAGCAATCAGAATTACCCCAGACCTCTCAGCAGAGACCATGAAAGCAAGGACAGCATGGAATGAAGTATACCAAACACTAAATAAAAATAACTACCAACCATGAATACTGTACCCAGCTAAACTCTCATTCATAGCCGAGGTCAAATAAAACTCTTCCACAGTAAGAAAAAACTGAAACAATATATCTCCACCAAAGTAGCTTTACAGAAAATCCTCAAAGATGTACTATACAGGGAAAATAATCAAGATCACAATACAGAGAGAGAAATGAACCCTTAATAGAAAACCAGAATATTAGATCAAGAATTGGGAAGACACAGCTTTTAACTAGATAGATATAATGAAAAGAACAAATGATTGGCTCTCAATCCTAACTCTCAACATTAATGGACTTAATTCTCCATTCAAACATCATAGGCTCATAAGTTGGATCAAAAATCAAGATCCATCTTTCTGCTGCCTCCAAGAGACACATCTATCCAGCAAAAGTAAACATCTTCTCAAAGTGAAAGTCTGGAATCAAATCTATCAAGCAAATGGCCCCCATAAGCAGACTGGCATTGCAATCCTAGTATCACATAAAATTGACTTCAAATTAAAAATGGTAAGAAGAGACAAAAAAGGTTACTACACACTAATAAAGGGATCTCTCCTACAGGACGATATAACCATCCTAAATATCTGCACACCAAATACAGGAGCACTCAACTTCATCAAACAAACACTACTGGCTCTAAAAACACTCATGGACTCAAACACATTGATAGTTGGAGACGTTAACACTCCACTGTCACCTATGGACAGATCAACATGCCAAAAACTGAACAAAGAATCCACAGGACTGAACAACTGCATATACCAACTAGACTTAACCAACATCTACAGAATAGCCCATCCAACACATCAGAATGCACATTCTTTTCAGCAGCACATGGAACATTCTCCAAAATAGATCACATCTTAGGGCACAAAGAAAATCTGTACAAATTCAGAAGTATCAAAACCATTCCCTGCATTCTCTCAGACCACAATGGAATAAAATTAGAGCTCAACTCAAACAGCCACCACAGAAAATCCTACAATTCATGGAGACTAAACAAAACACTGCTGAACCATCAGTGGGTCATTGAAGAAATTAAAACAGAAATTCAAATGTTTATGGACTTCAACCAAAATAAGGACACAAAGTACCAGCTCCTTTGGGACACAGCAATGGCAGTACTCAGAGGAAAATTCATATCTCTGAGTGCCTACACCAACAAACTGGAGAAACAGAAACTCAATAATTTAAGGACGCACCTTAATTTCCCTAAAAAAGAACAACAAGCCAAAACCCAAGTCAATAGATGGAAGCAAATAATTAAAATCAAATCAGAATTAAATCATTTAGAGACCAAAAAAATTTGAAAGAATCAAAACAAAGAGTTGGTTTTTTGAAAAAATCAACAAGATAGAAAGACCTCTAGCAAACCTGACCAAAAAACAAAGGCAGCACACCAAAATAAACAAGATCGAACATGAAACAGGTAATATCACCCCAGAAACAAACAAAATTCAGAACACAATAAGGGACTATTTTGCAAACCTTTATGCCAACATATTCGAGAACCTGGAAGAAATGGATGATTTCCTAGAAAAAAAAGTGATATCTCCAAACTGAACCATGAAGATTTAAACCTTCTAAACAGACCCATATCCAACATTGAAATAGAAACGGCAATAATTGATCTCCCATCCAAGAAAAGCCCAGATCCAGACGGATTCACTGCAAAATTCTACAAGGCCTTCAAAACAGAACTCACACCAATATTTCTCAAACTCTTCAATGAAATTGAAAAGAGAAAGTTCAGTACCAGACACATTCTATGAAGCCAGGATAAACCTCATCCCAAAACCAGGCAAGGACTCATCCTGGAATGAGAACTATTGACCGATTTTTCTGATGAACATAGATACAAAAATTCTCAACAAAATTCTGGCCAATCAACTTCAACAGGTCACCAAAAAAATCATACACCATGAACAAACTGGATTCATCCCAGGGATGCAAAGTTGGTTCAATAGATGCAAGTCAGTTAATGTAATCCACCATATCAACTGGAGCAAGGTAAAGAACCACATGGTTATATATCTGGATGCGGAGAAAGCATTCGATAAAATCCAGCACCCATTTATGCTAAAAGCCATGGAAAAGCTGGGATTCTAGGGAACACTCCTGAATATAATAAAGGTAGTTTATAACAAACAAACAGCAAGCATAATTCTAAATGGTGACGAACTAAACCATTCCCTTTAAAATCAGGAACAAGACAGAGATTTCCGCTCTTTTCCTTTCTCTTTAACATAGTACTAGAATTCTTAGCAAGAGCATTTAGGCAAGAAGAAAATATAAAGGGGATCCAAATAGGAAAAGATGAAGTTAAACTTTCTCTCTTCGTAGGTGACATGATCCTACACCTACAGAACCCCATAGACTCTACTCCCAAGCTACTAGAACTGATCCAAAACTTTAGCAAAGTTGCAGGATATAAAATAAACCCTCAAAAATCCA
Organism: Perognathus longimembris pacificus; assembly: GCF_023159225.1. Lineage (NCBI taxonomy): Eukaryota > Metazoa > Chordata > Mammalia > Rodentia > Heteromyidae > Perognathus > Perognathus longimembris. The sequence continues at coordinate 21,703,817 of NC_063172.1, forward strand.
TGGCATTTCTATATGCTAATGACCCAAAGACTGAGGCTGAAATCAGGAAAGCAACTTCATTTGCAATAGTCTCAAAAAATATAAAATACCTAGGAATAACCTTAACCAAGAAGTGAAAGACCTCTATGATAAGAACTTTAAAAACATGAAAAACGAAATTAAGGCAGAACTAAGGAAATGGAAAAACCTCCCATGCTTGTGGATTGAGAGGATTAATATAATCAAAATGGCAATATTGCTAAAGGCTATCTACATATTCAATGAAATACCCATTAATATCCTAACACCATTTTTTAATGAAATAGAGGAAGCAATCCAGAAATTCATATGGAACAATAAAATAGCAGAATAGCAAAAACAATCCTAAGCAGAAAAAACAGTGGCTGGAGGAATTATATTACCCAACTTCAAGCTGTATTATAAAGCCCACTTTTGTTTTATGTACAATATAAATGTATGCTAAAATTTTCAATTTTCATGTTAATATATGCCTGAAATAATTCTCATTTTTGCATGATAAAGACCATAGCTGGTCATGAAGTTGCACAATAAGTTGTGTACGTGTTTACTTTTACCATTTGAAATTATTTCCTTAGGTAGTTGTGTTAATTACACTTCCATTAGCTATGCCCAGTTGAGTCTTGTTTTTCTAATCTGTATTTTGGTTTGTCCCATCTAGTCATTGTAACAACTCACTCTAGTATAATTTTAGTAATCAGACTACAAAATACAGTAATCTTTGTAGATTTATTTATGATTTACCTTTCCCCTCTTTGGAGGTGTTAGTTGTTCAATATCACCCATAGTAGTATTTTAGTTTTACAGGTATGTAAAAGAGTATAAAGTTAAGTATTCTTCATCAAAATATAACGTAAATGTTTCCACTTAGGAAATAATCTGATGTGACTGTAAAATACAGCTCTTTTGAATTAAGATCTTATATAACCCTGTAAAAATTTCTTTTCAAAATATTTTCCCTTGGAGATTAACGATATATAACTTGCCACTGTACCAATATTTCAAGGTAAACCTAATATGTATAATTTTTCATTCATATTTTTTTTTTTTTTTTGGCCAGTCCTGGGCCTTGGACTCAGGGCCTGAGCACTGTCCCTGGCTTCTTCCCGCTCAAGGCTAGCACTCTGCCACTTGAGCCACAGCGCCGCTTCTGGCCGTATTCTGTATATGTGGTGCTGGGGAATCGAACCTAGGGCCTCGTGTATCCGAGGCAGGCACTCTTGCCACTAGGCTATCTCCCCAGCCCCTTCATTCATATTTTTGTGAAAAAAATGTATTTTAAGTCTGCACACTGCATGCTTCTGCTACTGGCCCTGCTCCCCAGTGGGGCCTGGCACAGCACACACCAACACACTTCTAATAAACTCTCCTGCTTGGACCACATGGAATTCTCTTTCCAGTAGCCTTTGCAGGCAGTATTCTCTAGCCTCCCTTCCATACACACTTTTCTCTCTGTTACTGTAGGAAAAGAAAAGGCGCAGAAAGGTGAACTCAACAATTCAACAGGTTTGATTTGTTTTATTATTATTATTTGGGAGGAAAACCTGGGAAGGAAGATCAAGTTTCCTTCAACCCATCTGAAGCGGAAATGGTGCGCCCCCCATCCCTTACAACCAGGATGCCTTTAAATGTAAGCCCCACCCCCCCCAAAAAAAAAGTCAGGCAGGGTAAGTGGAAACAGGTGAGATGGAAGCAGAGTGGGAGACCAAGCTTATCTTGAGTAGAGCATTTCAAGATTTCAACAGCATCAGTGTCCATCAAGGGTATGAACAACAGGTGTGGGCTTGATCTCGCTCTCTTCTCCAAAACCACACAGGTTTGTCTCTTCAGGGAGGAAGGGAGGGAAGATGATTCAGCAAGGTGAGCTTCAAAGACAGTTCTAAAACATGACTTTCAGGGAAGAAGGTGAGTATGTTTAGTTTCGGTTAAAAAACATAAAAGAAAAGGAAAAGGAAAGATATATTTAAATATTACAGAAGGAAAAAATACAAAAATGGGAATTATTTGAATATCACAAAATTGTGCAAAATTCAAGCGTTATTTTTGTTAATTTCCTAGCAAATATGAACACAAAGAATAATGTCTATGAACCATTATGCATTAAATCATTTGTTTTCTTTCTTTTGTTTTTTCACTACTGAGCAATCTATTGTCCACAGAATCTCAGCATCTTGACTGTGGAACACAGTGTCTCATTCTGGCAACCTTGACAAAAATTACCTTCTGGACTTATCATTCATATCAGAGACTAGGTGCGAAACTTCAAGGGTAATCCTAAGGGATTAAATCAAAACAATATGGGGATTCTGGATACCAAGAAACACTTTAATGCCCCAAACTATGCATTTATAATTTTATAGCACTTATGAGGAAATATCTGGAAAAAAATTCTTACCACTGCAATGTTGGTTACTATATTTGCCCATTGTATACATGATTTTTAATTACTAATACACTTCAAATTGGCGATTTATGCTTTACAATAAGCCAGATGACAACTGAATTAGGAATGTGTGTTTTATAGGTCTAGATCTAATTGCTGTTCTGGGAATCCGGGATAACCCTCAGGAATCTGCAAAGGGTCTGTGGTTGTCAATACTAACCCTCTTCCTGCCAGACACATTAGTACAAAACATCCAGCTTTGCAAAATGTCTCACAAAAACCAGCCTTACAAAATGCCATCTTGGGAGGCAGTAATTTAATGTTATATTAGGAATTTTTTTGTAGGGTAGCTATCTCAGGATAATGAGAGAAAAATATAGATTTTTTTCCAACAGATAACTTTATTTGGGAGATGGCCTTACACCCATGGGCCACAATGAACATTGTAGTTTAAATTTAACTATGTATACATTATAAGGACAGTATGACTTTTGCCTAGGAAGCAATTTTGTTTTTTGTTGTGTTTGGCTTTTTTCTGCTTTTCTTTTCTCCATTGACCTGATAAACACTATGAAAATCTTTGATTTCTTGCTCTGATGTGTTCCAGTAAGAAAAATTAATATAAATAATGTTGCTAATTTTGCTGATAAATCACACCCAGTGGTAAATAACATTTAGTTCAAGTAGTATATATATATTTAACCTTAGTTAAGCTCATCTTCAATATTAGATATCCATATCACTACTTTAGAGATGGTTGGAGACAATTTCAAGAAAAACTATTATTTTTGTTCTGCTTAGTGATAAAAATTAGGTAATTATAAGCCATTTTTAGTTGTGGAAAATTTTTATGTGTGTTATAAAAAAGTTCAGCAGATTAAAAGGTTTGGTACCAGTAGCAATATGTACCAAGTTGTGAAAATATCATACAGAGAAATGCTTGGAAGTTACTTCAAATAGAGAATTTCTAATGGAAAGGTAACAATGAAGTTATAGGATTTGTGTTCCGAAGTTGATTGTGATAATGGTTGCAGAGCATCTCCTGAGCAACCCACACTCATTTAAAATATAGTCTGAATGAAAACTTGCATCACTGGAAAATAGAAGGATAAAAATATTATTGATAAAAGTTACTTTGAAAGTATTATTTTTACATTAGTAATTAATGTGCATTCCTGTTATTAAGCAATCAACTAAAAAAGAAATATTATGGGGCAGATTAATGGCATTTAGTGAAAATAGACACATAAATAAATGAGGAATTATTTAAAGATATTAGAATACATTTTAATTAAATATACCGTTTAAATCTTCAAAGTATATACAAAGCTTAGATTATCGTGATTTATTCATATTGCTACATAATCACTTATCAAAACATTGGCAGTTCTGTGATAAAACTATTCAAAGGACAAGTGCTAATATCTTTCTCAAACTCATCACTTTTACATAACAGGATATATAACAAATCATACAGAATTACTTACTGGCTACTAGTGGCTCATGCTCGTAATCCTAGCTACACAAGAGGCTAAGAGTTGAGGATTGTGGCTCAATGCCAGCTTTGGCAGGAAAAGCCTTCCTAATTAAACACCAGAAAAAAAATCTGAAGAGTAGCTGTGGCTCAAATAGCAGAACATTCGCCTTGAACAAAATTCTCAGGGACAGAGCCAAAGCCCTGAGTTCAAGCTCAATGGTGGGAACACACTTGTGCACAAACACAGACACACATAGACACAGATAGACAGACAGACAGACAGACAGACAGACACACACACACACACACACGTGTTTCTGTGACTAAAATTCAGTCATTAAAGGAAATTATTTTCCTAAAAGGAAAAACAAGTTTTGAATAAAGTAAGTACCATGGTCAAATATGACATAAAATAAAATGAAATCATACAACAATGATCCTAAAACCCCTCTCTCACATATGTACATATGGAAAATGACTTCTAGTTCTCATTTTACCTGTGAAATATTTCTAAAGATGTATTTTTTCTCAAGTTGATCTCATTTGCAGCTAGATAGTATATTAGGATTTTATTTGCAATATTAGAAATTCATGTTTAAATAAATAATATTAATGAAATGTTTGATATTTTTCCAAAATCATAAGATATGTAATTTGTTCCAATTTTATATAGCTATATAGCTATTCTAGGAAATACGTAGAATTTTTATATGTAAATATACATACACACATATACAAATACACACACACACACATATTATATGATATATATATCATATATATTATATATATTATGATATATATATATATTATATGATATATATGTGTGCGTGTGTGTATTTGCTGGTACTGGAATTTTAACTCAGGGCCTGGGTGCTATCCTTGAGCTTTTTGTTCTAGAGACTAGTGCTCTACCATTTAAGCTACAACTCCACTAGTAGCTTTTTTAATTGGACATAGAGTTTTACAGACTTGCCTGGACTGGCTTCAAACCATGAGCCTCATCCTTCCATTTTTATACAAATAGGGCAGTGTCATTCTTTCTGATAAAGGTATAGAATTACATTGTTTATATGTATCACATTTTCTTGATCCATTCATCTATCTAGAGACAGCAGGGTTGGTTAAATACTTTAGCGATGACAAATTGTGCTGTGATGAACATAATTGTGCTGGTGGCGTTAGTGTGGCCTGGTTTTGATTTGCTCTTCTTTTATGGCCAGTAATATTGAGCACTTCTTCATTTGTCTCTCGGCCATTCTAATTTTCTCTTCAGAGAAGTCTCATTAAAAAAATTTAGTAATTAAAGTGAGCCAGACCCAAAGAAACATAGACTCTATGGTTTCCCTCATTGGCAATAATTAGTACACTTCTAGGAAAATACTAGAGAAGATCACAAGAGCTCAATAGCTATGTACATATGAACACATAAGATGATGCTAAGTGAAATGAACTCCAAGTTATGGAAATAAGTGGTTTACCATTGTCATTATTTTCAATGTACTATGTGAAATTATGCTATTTTCTTTTGTCTTTTTCCCCAAGGTTTTACCCCTCATGTCACTGTTACTGATTTTGCTACCCTAGGTATTGTATATATGCTTATTGGAATTCAGAAAGGAAAGGGAATATCAAAATGGAATATCAAACAGGGTAAAAGACAAACCAGTGCAACAGTAATACTTACAAAACTATATGCCATAATCCAACTATACAACTCATGGTGTAGGCAGAAGGAAAATGGGAGGGAGAAGGAGGGAGAAAAATGAGGGAGGAGGTAACAAGTTTGATAAGAAATGTACTTACTGCCTTACATATGATTTGTAGCCCACCTGAACTTCACTCTGACAAATAAATTAAAACAAACATACAAACAACGATCATCAACTCAGCCTCCTGAATAACTAGGATTACAAACATGAACCACAGGTGCCTAGAAATATATGTATATCTTAACTCTGTGTGGAGATGAGGATACTTTGGTGAAAAGAAGAGTTATGCATGACTGAGGCATATATCATTCCTAATGTAGTCTATTTTGTATAGTTCTACACAGTCTGAAACAATGAGCTGTGCTCATGTACACTTCTGCATCAGGATTACATTGTGCTATTGGTAACGAATATTCTTCCATTCTTTATCCATTTGCGAAATTTCTACTGAATACTGAATTAGTATTCTTTTTAAAATGCTAGGTATTATAATCTGCATATTTGTAATGAATCAGTTATTATCATTACTATGCCACTGAGGAAAATGTTATGACGAATTAGCAAAAGTCAGTGAAAGAAAAGTGAGAACAATGACTTCATATTTCATGGACACTAAACTTCTGGGACTGTAGCTCATTAGATGGTATCATATATGGCTAGGAATGAATATAAAAAAATAAAGAAGGGTTATAGTTCATTTTGAAATGTAAGTTTATTGAAAATGTGTTGTACACAGGCGTTACAGTTACCTAAGTAAGGTAATGAGTACATTTCTCTTCCAAAAGTGTTACCCTTCCCTCATTTTCTCCTGCTTTCCTTCCTGTATAAATCCCCTCCCTCCCCAAGCTGTAAAGTTCATTTCCAACACATTGTCTTGTGAGTATTGCTGTTGTACTGGTTCTCCCTTTGTCCTTTGTCTCACCATTTTTGTTCTCCTTACCTATCCCAAATCAGATAAATGTACATGCAAGACACAGGGTACTAAAAATCAAAACCAGTGACAACAGGTGATATACAAAAGGGAGAAAAATGGAAAATAAACAAGTTCACACAATACATTAAAAACAACAACAAAGAAAACCACTTGTTTCCATATATTGGAGTTATAGAATAAAATTTAAAATCTAACATATACAAAATCATAGTGTTTCATAAATTGCCTTGTTATATGGTCCCTCTTTTGTATAACTACTTAGACAATAAAAATAAATAAATAAAATTACATTTCAGTGAATAATAGATGGTCCTCCTAAAGGTCACAAGTACTGTTTTATATGTTGTGTAATTAGACCAGACTCTTTTCTTTCAAATAATGGGTGCACAGCTCTCCATTTTCCCTCTGCTTTATTCAATCATCTATCCTAATAAGTAGTTGAAAAATTGTAAATTGATTCATTTACTTAAGATTTATATTGTTAGTTGCCAGTGGTTCATGCCTGCAGTCCGAGTTACTTCAGGAGGCTGAGTTCTAAGAACCATGGTTTGAAGCTAGCCTGTGCAGGAATTCCATGAGACTCTGATCCCCAGTTAATCACAGAAAAATCCCCAGTGAAGCTGTGACTCAAGTTGTAGACAGCTAGCCATGAGTAAAAGCAAGCCTGGAACAGTGCCTAGAATCAGAGTTCAAGCCCTATGACGGGAGAAAAGTTTTTAAAAGAATATTTCTTACTTTTCCTCACAGATTTAAATTAGCATATAAATACTATTATCAGTACATTTTAAATAAAAATTAGCTTTTATTTTTTGCTACCCACTGAAGTATATTTTTTAGAGAATAAGTTTTAGACTCCCAATCTCCAAATCTACTAGGTGAGTTAAGAAAAATGTAATTTCCAAGTTGATGATTCATATATCACATTACAAATAAGACATTTATTTTTAGATGCAGAAGACATATCTCCATGATTAAGGTTAATGACATAGCTCATTGCTATTCAGAATCTCACTGAGAAACAATTTCAGGAGCAAGCCACCAGTGGGATGCAACTACTAGTATGTAATAGACTACCACAATGGAAAACTGTAAACTGAAATATTCTACTCTTATAGGAATTCTAGCTTTCATTAACAGAGCTAAGTGTGTCAGCCTTTTAGGCAATGTAAGCACACAGGGCTTGTGAAGTGAAGTGAAGTGAAAAAAAAAAGAGTCTGAAGAAATAAAGCATAAAATGAAAATACCAACTGTATTCTTTTTTTTTTAATAAATAAATAAATAAATGAAACAGACCTAAAGAAAATAACTTAGAAAATCATTTTGGTAATGTGACTCAAATAGATAGGAATTACAAATTATTCTATAGGAAAAAGAAAATAAACTTCTGGCTCAAGCAAACAAAAAAATATTGGTTATGTGCATAATAAAGAGCTTTGATGTGGAAATTTTTGAAACTGTATTTTAAACATGGTTTAAAATAAAAATCAAAGAATAATCGAAAACCTCAAATGCAGAAAAAATAAACAGTGTACTTTTTTCTGTTGAATATAGTTCTGGGTCCAAACAGTAGTAAAAGCAGATTTATTCTGGTTTTTGAAAAATACAGTTCCTCTTTACTTCTCCATCTCCTTGTTCATTTACCACCATTTTTTTCTGAATTAACCTGAGTATCTTTATCCCGGAAGCTATAGTGCTTCTATGATAGGTGTGTAGAGACCATAGAATTTAGTGTCACAAGGTTATACATTTTGTAAGACTCCTCCAATGCTATTAGAACAGTTTATAACATGTTACTAAAAGTTAAAGGAAATTTATTAATTTTTCTTAGTAACACTTGCAGTTAGACTACGAGTCCAGTTCTCCATCATTGTAGTCTCATTGAGGACAAAGCTTTTCTTATGGTTTGAATGTTTGTGTTCTCTCAAGTTACATGTTGGAATCCAACCCCCTGAGTGACTGTGGTAGGGCCTAGTAAGAAATTTAGGCCTCTCTTGCTCTTGGCACCAGCCAAACCATATGCTCTATGCATCAGAAAGTGAGCCCTTATTTGACACAGTATCTGTTTCTATATCGATCTCTTAATTTATTAGCCATCACAACTAAAATAAAGTTTATTAGACCAGTCAATAAAACCATTACTGATTTTGTTTACATTTTCTGCAGGACTCTTCCTTTTCCATTGAAACCAAATGATCAACAGACACATTCATATAAACTGACTAACTTAACAGAAAATTATTCTGATTGTAAGGATGTTCTGGTTTTGTCTTTATTTTAATAGATTTATTTCAGGAAGATGTGTGTGTGTGTGTGTGTGTGTATGTATGTATGTATGCGTGTGTGTGTGTGTAAGTAATTTCCTTAGCATGATGACTTTTTTATTATTATTATTGTCAAAGGGATGTACAGAGAGATTACAGTTTCATACAATAGGCCTTGGGTACATTTCTTGTAGTGTTTGTTACCTCCTTAATCTTTTTGTGGTACTGGTGTGTATTATACCATTATTCATGTAAATTTATGTGTGTATATGTGTGTGTGTAAAATGACAACTTGTCTATTGCATCCTTGGGAAAATATGTTGCAAATAATCCATAATAACATATACACGTAGTTATATTCTTGCTTCCCTTTATTTTTTATTTTATTTTTTTAATTTTTATTATCAAACTGATGTACAGAGAGGTTACAGTTTCATACGTTAGGCATTGGATACATTTCTTGTACTGTTTATTACCTTGTCCCTCATTCCCCGCTCCCACCTCCCCCTTACCCTTTCCCCCCCCCGATGAGTTGTTCAGTTCATTTACACCAAACAGTTTTGCATGTATTGCATTTGTAGTTGTTTGACTTTTTTTACGCTGTGTCTCTCGATTTTGGTATTTCTTTCCAATTTCCTAGTTCTAATACCAGTATACATGGTTTCCAATGTACTCAGATAAGATACAGAGATAGTGTAGGTACAACCACAGGAAGGGGATACAAGATCATCAATAATAGAAGCTACAGTTACACATAGCACATTGAAAGTAGGTACAACAGTGATATAACAATTGTTTCCATAACATAGAGTTTATTTCACTTAGCATCATTTTATGTGTTCATAAGGGTATAGCTATGGGGCTCCTGTGATCCTCTGCTGTGACTTGCCAAAACCTGTGCTAATTATTCCCTATAAGGGAGACCATTGAGTCCATGTTTCTTTGGGTCTGGCTCACTTCACTTAGTATAATATTTTCCAAGTCCTTCTATTTCCTTACAAATGGGGAAATGTCATTCTTTCTGATAGATGCAAAATATTCCATTGTGTATATGTACCACATTTTCCTGATCCATTCATCTACTGAGGGGCATCTGGTTTGGTTCCAGATTCTAGCTTTGATAAATTGTGCTGCAATGAACATTGTTATGCTGGTGGCTTTAGTGTGATTTTTTTTTTTGTGTGGTCTTTTGGATAGATACCCAAAAGTGGGACTGCTGGGTCATAGGGGAGCTCTATGTTCAGCCTTCTGCGGAATCTCCATACTGCTTGCCAGAGTGGCTAAACCAGTTTACATTCCCACTAACAATGAAGTAGGGTTCCCTTTGGCCACATTCCCTCTGTTGGGGGTTCAGCTTTGGCCTTGAGGGGGGGAAGGGCAAGGAGAGTTATCCCAAGACATTGCCCTTCCCCCAGCCCTGGGGCATGTGGAAGCAAGCCACACATCTCTGGGTCCGGAACCAGAGGGGTGGCTTTGCAACCAGCCCCCAACTTCTCATCAGCTAGCACGTGTGCTCCCCATTTCGCAGGCTTTGCCCATGGGGTGGTGCTATGGGAGTGACATTACCCCATGAGGAGGGTCTTAAGACAAGCTCGCCAGCCTATCGCCAGCTCTTGGTAGATCACCCCTTTTCTCATCAGCATTACTATATTAACTGTTAGCCACTCCCCTATTAAATCAGATTGCTCTTGAAGCTGTCTCCGAGACTACGTCTGCGCCTGGCTTCCTTCATGAGAAGGGAGGAAAAGGGATCTCGTTCAAATACGTGCACCTGAGGCCTTCCCTAGCTTCCCCACTCCACCCTGACCTGCCCATGTTCCAGGCAACCAGGGGAGAGGATGAGAAAGGGAGCACAGATAAGAGAGTAAGCCTAGCATCTCCGCGCCAGGGGAGGCAAACCTAGCCCGGCATTTGGCAGCCCGAACATGGGGGCACAGAACCCACACGAGTAAGCCCACGGCTATACCAGTAGGCCCTCAGGGAATTGGAGTGGAATCTCCCGGACACGTGGTTCTCCCATCAGACCAGCAAAGAAGAATGGACAAATTCAGAGTAGGCGAAATAACTTGCCCCTTGAAATCCTGAGGTTAACCCTCCAAAACGCGAGGCTGAGTATTTCAGAACCCTGTGCTATATGAATTTGGGAGGAGTTGCCCCTCAGGGTCCCGTGGCTCACTGGAGCCAATCCACTTTTGTGGGAAACTTGGAACCAGCTAGGACAGGAGCTGGAGGGCAAGAAAACAGAGTTGGGAGAGGAACTCCCCCTTGTGACCTTCCAAGCTATTAAAACCCTTAAGGCCTGCTTTTCCTTGGACCCAGGGGACAGTCCCTGGACTCAGGACAGGGCAGCAGGAGGGAATTTTGATCCGGATGGGGCCCCAATGCCCTGCTCCAAGGGACTCAGGGACGAGCTTGAGCCTGATCCCTGGGACCCTGATCCCTGGGACCCTGACCTAGACGCTGCTTTCGCGGGAGGGGAGAGGCGCACACAGCTGACGTCTCACCACCCTTCCCCCACCAGATGCTCGGCTCCGCTGTATGCAGACCTAAGGAGTCCTGCTGAGCAACCACAGCAGCCCAGCGGCTGCGACAGCACGCATTCACTGAGCCCAGACAACTCACCAAATCTTAACCTGGTAGCCCTCTCGACCTCGTGGCTACCCCAAGAGACAAAAGACTTCAGAGAATTTAGGAGAATAGTCCTTGAGGGAGGGGGACTGAATACCCGCTGGGGGGAGAGTCTCCTCGAAAGTGTGGCTAATTGGTTCTCTACCGCTCGGGAGTGGAGAAGCCTGGCCCGGTCATTGATGGATAGAACAACGTATGAGGAGTGGTGTTCCCTTTTCAGACATGAGTGCTATGCTCAGGCAGAGAGAAATCAGGCCGCCAATCCGCCAATCCCCATAACCTTTGGCATGCTGTTTGGATCCACCCACCTCCAATGGGCTGCCTTCCCTGTCCCCTACCAGGAGCAGTTACAGGCTGTGGGACTGGCCGCATGGCATGGCTTGGGGGAGGGGTCCCTAGAGACCCTGGCGATAAAAGCTACCCAAGGGACCAATGAGAGTCTTGCTGCCTTCGTTGGCCAAGTGAGGGACAATCTCCACCAACAGTTTCCTGGGTCCCAGGTGAATCAATTTCTAAGAACCCTGGTGTGGGAAGGGATGACATCAGAATGCAGATTGCCTTGTGCAGGAGTAAAGGAGAGATCTGTGGACAGCTGGATTTACGCTTGTTGGGGCATCAGCTTTCGAGCCCGCCAGGCACAGCTGCTGGCCACTCTGTTTATTGAGGAGTCCACCCCTGCCCCCACCGGTGAGGTAAGCAAAGAGCGCTGTTACAGATGTGGTGGGTGGGGCCACTTTAAGAGGGAGTGTCCTTCTGGTCTTGTAGGATCTGGGGCCTCGAGAGGACAACCCTCAGGCCAGACCAAGGAGCTACCCACAAAACCTTGCCCCACTGCAAAAAGGTATTTCATTGGCGAAAGGATTGTAAGTCCAGATTTGATGCTAAGGGGAGGCCTTTAAACTAGTAGTGGGGCGCCCATCAGCCCCGTCACTCAAAGGAGGTGATCAGTCCAGTGATCAGCCCAGTGACGGGCCTAATGAACAGCCTGAGGCCCTCTGGGCAGTCCCAATAGTCCCGGAAATGAGGCCAAAGACAGAAATTATTATATCTGGAAAGAGGTTCCGATTCTTAATCGATACCAGAGCAGATGAGACTATATTAAAGAAGGCACTAGTGCCTCCGTGGTGGGACCTAATCCCCGGACCTCAGACCTTGGGGGTGGGAGGCATAGTTGAGAGTGAGACAACCAGGGACTGGCTTCCCTGGGATGATATGAATGGTGGTAAGGGAGTAGTGTGTCCTCTGATAATGACAGGCTCACCAGATAACCTGCTGGGACAGGATATCTTGGGAAAAGTTGAGGCAGCAATCATCACAGGCCAGGGCCTGTCAGGTGGCCCTAGTGGCTGCCAGAAAGTGCTTCCCTCTGAGGCCTCAGGGCAGGAGGCTCCTGCTTCTTCTACAGGGCCTCACCCCCAACTCAATGGCTCCCGGGTCCCCCGGTATGGGTGGAACAGTGGCCACTTCCCTCAAACAAATTAGAAAGATTAAAGGAAATAATATCAGAACAACTGTCCCTAGGGCATATTAGATCCTCGCTGAGCCCTTGGAACAGCCCTGTATTGTTGTACAAAAGGCCTCAGGTAAATGGAGGATGGTACAGGTCTATTTTGACTTGCTTTCAGTTTGCAGGGGGTGGATCTGCTCTGACCCTCCTCCTCTGTTAATGAAATCCTGGGGCTCTGTGGTTCACACAGCTTGCAGGTAGGCCTTGAACGTCCTCTGTAGCTGGGGGACGTGAACAGTCTTGGGAACCGTGGCTCCTCCCGTCTGCTGTGGGGCCACTGCCTTTAATGCCTGGCTTTGAATAGGCTGTGGACTCAGCAGCGCGGGGCGCCTCTGGCCTGGTTTACCTGGCTGAGATTTGCTTGCCTGGGGGAAGTTCCTCCCTCCTGGGCGGGGCGGCCTCCTGGGCAGAGCTGGCTATGGAATTCAGCTCTGTTTCAGGCTGGGAATTGGGCTTCCTCTGTGACAGGACCATTTATCTGTCTTGGGAACTGTTTGTTCTCCCATCTGGTTGTTCCATGTCGCCGGTAGCTGCTCGCCACTTTTGCTTCTAATTTAGGAATTCCGGCAGGCAGAGCAGGGCACCCCTAGCTGAGCCACGGCCCTGGACAAGCCCTCCCCCCCCCCCACCCCGCTTGGGCAGTGGTCATTCACCTGGGTGGAGCTGGCTCTCACTGGTCGGTCCCTCTTGCACTTCTCAAAGATGGCTGCTTTGTTGTCACTTTCCCCAGGCCTGCTTTAGTTCCAGTATGGTCTGACCCTATGCCAGTGTCAAAGATGGCGCTTTGCTCTGGTGGTAGGGGAAGGGCTACCTCCTAGAAGCTGTTCTATGGGTACGAGTAAGAATGGCTTTTGTGGGGTACTCACGCTTTCTCTGCGATTTCAGCCCGCCCTGCGATCCGCGTGTGTCTGCCGCTGTCTGGAGGATTTCTCCTTGGTCTCCATTGAGTGCTTTAGCTGCGCAGAGTATGGGGAGCTGTGCCGGTGCTGGCACTGGCGTGATGGCGGGATACTGCCTGGAGCTCAAATCTGTGTTTTCAGACCAGCAAAGTCGATTTTTCCTTCCTGGCCAGAATCCCTGTACTGTTATAACTTACTTGGACTGTCTTTCTAGGAGTAAAAGTTTCTCTGGAGTGGGAAAACTGCGATGTCAGAGGGAGCTTAGCTAGGGCTCTGCTGCTCCTCTGCCATCTTCCTGGAAGTCTCCTGAGAAAATTTTAATAAGTATAAAATTTTATCATTAAATAGTTTCTTGTGGATTTGATACTGTGCAAAATACTTGATACTAGGTAATGTATATGAGAAAATCTGTAAATCATAGAATACATTACAATGGAATCACTTATATTGACAATTATGGTTCAATAAATTTGAAAGTCTGCATAACTTTAGAAAGTTTGTGAGAATATTTTAATAAACTTTGATTTTCTTTTATCCTAGCTTATCTATACTTCATTGGTTCAATCCTAGAAGTCCTTTATAGAAAAAATCATTACTTCATATCTGATATTTTATTAGTTTGTGATTATTGATATTTGTTAACTTTTATCTTCTATACAAATATATTTTCTTTATATACTCAATTAATTTGAAAAAAACTGAACATTATTTTCAGAGATACATTAACAGAGTATATCTGAATCAATTCAAATAAATTATAGTTAGATGAGCTGTAACTTTTTGAAGAAGTGTACTATGAAAATACCCAATTTCCTTGCTTTCTGTTTTATTCTGAAATATTTCCATAAAATGTCTCAGAATGAAAGAGAAGTAACTGAATGGAGAAGATACTTTCTGCAACATTATGTTGAAAACAATTCTTACTGTATAAATTTCCTCTGTCATCACATTACACATATAAGTTCTGTCTGTATTGTTGCGTGTACGTTCTTATAGAGTTCACAATAAAAATTAAATAATATTGCACTTTTTTGTATAATTAATCAACACTTGGAAAATATTTCCTATTAGGTATGCTTGGCATGTTTTCTTATAATGATAATTTCAATTTTATGTACTATTACATTACGCCTATGGTACTATCTTTTGACTTAACAGAATTTTATCTAAGAAAAGATTTTCAGAATCAGCCAAATCACACAGAAAAATTGATAGCTTTAATTATATCAAAATTAATTGTATAACTTGTAACAAATAACAAACAAATATAACAGATGGTTGACCAACTAAAAGATGATATTTTTATGGTTTATCACTATAAAGTATTAATATAAATTTTCAACTTTATTAAACATTTATTGGGTTATTGCTATATGCCCAAGCCTAAGCTTCACAGTTTTGCCTTCAGGAGCCAAATTTAAGTAAGACAATCTTATCTTCTATATATTCACTCATCCTAGTAAGAAATGTTTATTAAAATAGGTCCACAAATCATTGAATATGTCTCCTAAAGGTCAGGTCTTATTACCCTTGTCCTGACATTAGAGTGATCTTATTGGCATACACCTAACAGATAGCAAAAGGTGAAATGTAATGTCTCCGTTCTGAAACTGTGTCACAAAAGGCATTGTGGTTTGCTACTTATACCCTGTCCTCTAATGCCTCTTTTATTTGTGAGAAGGAAGCATCTTGTTGAGGAGTCCTCATGGAGAGTTGCTGAACCATCTTGCCAATGGATAGATGAGTGAACCCTCCACAATGTGAAATTTCTATCCACCCATCAAGCCTTCAGGTATTGATATTTTCAGGTCCATGATATTTTGACTGCTAGCTATGGAAAGAAGCAAAACCAGAATGCAGCCATTCTCTTTTCAACTTCCTAATTCACACACAATAGAAATTTAGAACATTTACAAATATCAGCCTTTCAATCTAAAACAATTTTTGACAAAACAATACAAACTTTTTTTATTTTGTTAGTGTTACTGGGGTTTGAACTCAAAACATCACACTTGATCCACACTCCTTTTCTTTTCATTTTGTCCTTTGTGTTTATTTTTTATTACTTTTTATTCATCTAGATCAGCTTGCACCATGCTCCCTTGCTCCATTTACCTAGGATCAGGGACCTATACCATAATACTCACCTAACTTGTTGAGATGGAGTTTCACTGTTGTTGTTGGGTTTTATTTTTCTCTACTGGCCTTGAACTGTGATTCTCTCAGTCTTTGATTCCTGAAATAGTTGTCAATGTTTAATTAAATTAAGAAAATATGATAAACATGTGTTTTGCTAAAAATGGTAGTAACAGTTCTCGCGAGTTAAAAGACCCTGGGTTCCCAGTCTAGAATTCTGCATGTGATTATAATTTACAGTAAGACATCTGTCTGTCATTTTTAGCAACTTGTCTTTGAAGTCTTATCAATTCTCTAAATTGGACAAATAGGTTGGGATACAGATGTTCTCCACTTTAATTAAGAATTTGATAACATATCTCTATCACTCAATGTAGAAACCATATGAGATCAGTGAAATGGCCACAAATCTCTCTGGATACTCATGAAGGAAAGGAAAAAGGAGGAAGGAAGAAAGGAAAAGAAAACAGTAAAACTAGAGTTTCTTGTTATTGTACTTTCAATTAAAATGTTTCACCTCTAGTCACATATTATAATAAAGCATTTATTTAATGCTGGTCTCCATATGAGGTGACTTTTCTAGCCTCTCCACCTGGGTCAAAGTCATCACTTGATAGAGATTTTTCTAATAAGTGATAGGAAACATAGTGATAAACCACTGTTTGTCTTTATAGCCACACTTATTCTTTTTTATCCTGGTGATTAATGCTTTTTTCTTGACACTCCATAGAATTCAGGTGGTAATGATGAATTTGTGCTAACTTCTCTTCTTTCTACATACTTGAATATGACCATGAATGTACCACAAGTCATTAGATGACCAATATATTCAATCAAATTCAAAATATGTTGAGAAACAGTTGGCCATGTTTTTGTGAGTGAAATGAAAACTGGCTGATATGTTTTAGCCATTCTGCCATCTATTTTAATTATCTGCTTTTCAATATTCTCAATCAAAGAGCTCTCTAATAAAATTATGTATAATGGTTATATTCTTGATTTGCTATACTTTATAGACATAATTATTGAATTTATTGATAAGATATATTTTACAAAGAAGTTTCCAAAGTCTTTTTATTGACCAAGTATTAATTATAATTCTAGTGGAGGAAAATGACAAAATAAAATGATTGGTGTTCATAACGAAAATGAATATCTACTTTACGAGGCACTGACATTATTTTCTTTTCTTTATATTTATATATAAATACTTTATTGGCTAAAGACCTATATACTAGTAGATGATTAATTGTTAATAACCAAACCTTAACAGTGTGAAAGTTGCTAAGGTTTGCTGCGTGATTGAACTAAATATCTCTAGTTTATTAAATTGAGTAAGGCTAATTTTCTGTAACAGAGCTCATAGTATGACTCCTAAAATGAAGTAGGGAAGGATGAGGGAAAATTATTAAAAATATGACATTGATCAAGATATATCTTTGTAACAACATGTTCAACTGTATCCCCTTCCTATGACTATTTAAAGTAATTTTTAAAAATCTTAAAAAGAGGAAACTGAACTAACACCTACAATGGAACCATAATAAATAGAGTAGACAAGATAGGTTGGCTGGATAGGTAGGGTTCTGCTTATATGTTCATAATGGACCCACATTTCCCTATTCAATGTTTACCTATATGTTTTTCTTAATGAGGAGAGCAGAAATTGGAACTTGGAAAATGGAATGCAGAAAAGGAAATTCTCCATTTTTTTATTTATAACAATTGTTTTCTCTATAATTATATATAATAAACACATTATATAACAATAGTTTATAAAATATTATGAGAAAATATCACAATTTGAGCAGTATGAAATGGCAGGACACTAACATTTATGTTGTTTCTAATAAGAAGAAATAGAAATTACTCTCAAAACTAGTAACCTGTCTCTAATTAGAATATCAATGCTGGAGTACATCATATGTAATAACTAATCACATAAAATAGTTTTTCTTTTCTTCTGATAAATAACCGGCACAGGTTTTATTTAGGTGGGCAACATCTAACATTGACTGCCACAGGCAGAAGACACTTCCCATGTTACTTGCTTTGCACTTTATAGCATATGCCATTGTGACAACCCGGAGAATGGAGGAGTATAGATTTATTTCACCACACTGATGCTTAGCAGAGACTTGTTACCCAGAATTAATGCCATGTATGGGCAACAATTAGTACTCAGTTCTCTCACCCCAGCACTAAGTAATCTTTCCTTACAGAAATAAAGGAATTATGGATAATCTTGTCATTACAAATACTAGTTTTCTGATTCATTGTCTTTACTACAGTTTTTCAAGGCTATATATCCATGTATACTTCATGAATGAAGAAGCATCCTTTGAGCCCTCTATACTGACCAAATATCTCTTTCTTCTCAACATGAGAAGATATTTTCTGAATCTTTAATTTCTTTTGCAATGTATACAAGCCTGCATATGGGTAATGTTTTCAATGCTTGGATTGATTCAAAGAACATATTTTATAGAATCCAAAATGGTGAGTTCAGTGGCCATTTCTAAGCTGTAACTTTTAACATCCCCTACCTACATGCCTATCTATAAAATGGGAAACATCCTTCTCAAAATTACAGCAGGAACAAAAGAACAATATAAAAATAGTCCGCAGTGCTGTTCTCTTAGTACTGCTCCTACAAGTTTTCAGATCATTTATAATCATTTTCTATGGGTTAATGGCTTTAGGGGTAGAAAATTGGCTTAATTTTATGCAGAAAAAATGAGTCCTAAAATGAACCGACATGATTCAAAATGTTCTTTGAGTTTTCGCCTTAACTTCTGTGTGAAATGATGAATTTAATGGCAATTAGACAGAAACAAAGAAAAGCATTTCAGGCACAATAATCAAGCTGCTAATAATCTCAGTGAAGCACAGCATGATTCGTTTTTCGTGCTTTGTTCCGTTCCATTTGGCTACAGTCCCAATTCATCCTGGCCTTCATGTATGCTTAAAATCAGTGATGGTCTCATGCTTCTAGAATTTTCCCCTTGCTTCTTTGTCTAATAAAACACCTGCTTTCGTAATGCCTTTTTAAAAAGTTACCCAAAGACTTTAAAACAAAGGAAAAAAAAGGCTCATTTCTATTTTGATTTTGAAGATAATTTAATTTTTTGTTTCTCTCAATTTTCAAACATATCATCTATTAAGATGATCTCATGGCATCACTTCATTTGGCTAACTCTAATTTTGCAAGTGCAATTAAAAATTATCTTCGAAAAAGTATTATCTTGCCTTTAACTACAGGGAACTGAATTTGTGTCCCCTCTACTTGATAAACTGAAGAAGTATTTGGAAATAATCCTTAGAGACATTTATATTGTATAGAGTTACATCTACTGAGATATGACTGGAATTCTGATGACTGCACTTTCAATCTCTCTGCTTTGCATATACCCTTCTGATTCTCTTTACTACCATTTCCATGAATGAATTCTACAGATTTATCACTTCAAAAATTAGTACCCAGACCTGCTCATTTAAAGGGGAAAACAGCCATTGAGGAGAAAAAGACACAAATCTCACTATAACCTTTTGGTTTTATTTTTAAATAAGTCCTTCAATTAAAAGTGCAAAGCTAGTTGGCTTTATTTGTGGGAAATATCAAAAAAGTTTTAAAATATTTAGATTTTAAGTTTAAATTCATATCTTTGAGTTCAAATATATTAATATATGTTATATATATATATCATTAACATGTTGCTAAACTGGAAAACGATAGACAATTATATTCAATACTTACCTCCAAAGCACATACTTCAACTGAGAGAGAGAGAGAGAGAGAGAGAGAGAGAGAGAGAGAGAGAGAGAGTATAGGGAAAACATCGTCCAAAAAGAAATGTACTCATCACCTGACTTATGTTACTGTAATCCCTCTGTACATCACCTTTATAATAACAATAAAGGAAACATACTTCAGATCTGTCCAGGACATGGGTAAGTAGAAAATTTCCATTTAATATGATACTATGGTTATTGATGAGGTTTCTGTTAATGAAGTTTCAAATACTTAAATATCCATTAATTTAAAAATAAATAAGAAACTTATGGGTTGGAATGTAGCTCAGTGGCAAAGTGATTGTCTAGCAAGCGCAACAGCCTGGGTTCGCCATGCAGAAGCTATAGAAATTAAAAAAAAAAAGAGAGATGGATGCTGTCCTTCAGGATGCTGTCCTTATTGGTTCAAGGCTGGTGATCTACCACTTGTGCCACAGCTCCACTACTGGCTTTTTAGTGGTTAATTGGAGCTAAGATTCTCATGTACTTTCCTTCCTGGGCTGGCTTCCAACCGCAGTTCTCAGATCTTAGCCTCCTGAGTAACTAGGAGCTAGGCAATTTCATTTTTTTAAATATTAATCTGAAGTATTAGAAGTATTTTTAAAGAAATTAAACTAGGATTGTGGAGTAAAAATGCATTATTTTCCAAGGGTAGATTTTGATATAATTCATCTTCTGTTCATTATTTCCTGCTGCATACATTTTATGGGAGGAAATGTTCCAAATAATACTTGTTATTTCAAAATGTATTTTACAGCTGGTAGTATGGCATTATAAATTTGCAAGATGCTGTATCACATGTAGCTTTATCAGTAAATCTTAAAAATCACAAAATGTATATGAAGCCACTCATCTCTTTGTAGTAGGGTCTATATGAAAATTGAATATCATCAAAAAAGTGAGAGCGAAAAGACATTTAAAGATGACAATATATTACTATCCCTTTCAATATATCGGCCACATTGAAGTCATTGTAAGTAATTCAAGTAAGTTATGACAAACTCAAAACTTTTTCTGCTTTTTATTGTAAGAGAATATTTCTATGGGTAGAAAGCATTCTCATAGGAATACAAGATAAAAATGGTAGAAGTTGGAGCAAAAAACGATTTCTATTAGAGATAAGCAATGGACAAAAAAGAAACATTTTAAAATAGATTTCCAGATTTAACCACCTGGAACATGGTATTTGTTAGGATTTTTTAAAATGCAAGATATACATACAGTAATTGGTTGAAAACTTAAGAGAATGACTTCAGACACCTGTTCAATATAGATACATAGTTGGAGTGGATGTGTAGCTTAAGTATATTGAGCATAACAAAAATCATGTGAGACACAGTTGGTATGTTAAAAATAACCTAAGTGTACATCTAAATTCCTGGCATAAAATTAAATATAAATTGATGTGATATTGTGCCATTGGAAAAAAGACAATATTTGAGTACAATATCTAGAATTTTCTCTCCAAGTATATACTTTCATTAACAAGGATGCAGCAATTTCCTTTGCAAGTAGTAGGTACATGTAGCCTTTGCCTCTAAAGTCCAGGTGGTATTCACTATGATTATTATACTTTTATAATCAATTTAGCTCTATGTTTCTCTATGGTATCCTTCACAGAAAATAGAATCATGACAACATATACTATTTTTATCTTCAGTTTTAGACATAAATTTGGTTTAATAATCTAACGAATAGCCAGCCAATGGCTCTCACCTGTACTCCTAGCCAAGCAGGAGGCTAAGATCTGAGAACTGTGGGTTTAAGCCAGCCCAGGAAGGAAAGTACATGAGAATCTTATCTCCAATTAACCACCCAAAAAGCCAGAAGTGGAGCTGTGGCTCACGTGGTAGATCACCAGCCTTGAGCAAATAATCTCAAGGTCAGCGGTCAGCATCCATCTCTTATTTTTATTTCTATAGCTTCTGTTTTATCTATTGCCCAAAGCTAACACAGAGGACATTACAATACTGAAATTGAATAGTTCCAGAGATTTACTATCCCCTACTGTATTGAAAAACAAAATTACAATCAAAGTTCAACATGTAGACGTACGCAATTTCTGCTTTGCTTTTAAGACAATGGCTTAGATTTTTCACTTTTTTCGTTTTGTTTTACTTATTTGGATACCCTACCGGAACAGTAGTGCCTACATATCTGTCTCTACAATTCCTGATGAGATATGGATAGCTTATATGTTGTGTAGCCTTCCTTCTTTTGCATCATATACCATTTTGAGAATTTTAGAGTTAAGATTTTTTTCTCTCATTTGCTTTTAGCAATGTAGCTAAGAAAATATCTGATTCCTATGTTAGAATTTAAAAATTGAAATTTGTTTACTTTATTTGGTTTTATTGTCTCATGACATTAACTGTAGGTGTATATATTCAACGTACCTCTTTTATGTTGCCTCTACCAAGAATCTAACCAATTGCCTTTAGAGCAAAAAGCATCATGGCTCATGTTGATGATAGTCAATTTTCATATAGACCCTATTACAAAGGGATGAGTGGCTTCATATATATTTTGTGATTTTTAAGATTTACTGATAAAGTTACATGTGATACAGAATCTTGAAAATTTATAATGCTTTACTACCAGCTGTAAAATACATTTTGAAATAACAAGCATTACTTGGAACATTTTCTCCCATAAAATGTATGCAGCAGGAAATAAAGAACCGAAGATGAATTATATCAAAATCTACACTTGGAAAATAATGCCTTTTTACTCCACAATCCTAGAAATTTAATTTATTTAAAAAATACTCCTAAATTAGGCCACTATCAGACTAATATAAGAAAATGAAATTGCCTTGTGGCCAGTGAAGACTCTCATCTAATAAGTGGAAAAGAAAATATCATTTATGCTGTGGGGATGAGTAATGAGGACAGACTAGTATGTAGAAATGAGTAAGAATTTCCTAGATTTATGTTTAGATACAATTTGTTAAATAAGAAGCTATTTTCTTTGGGGATTGGACTTTTAGTTGTATAGAAAACATATGTCTTATGTCCCTTAGAATAATTTTTATTTCTCCAAAATAATTAGCACATGAATGCAACACTGAACCTGGCTGGTTTCCGAGGCACACAGCTGCAAGGTTGTCTACATGTGAGAGAAACCTAGAAAGGAAGGACTGTGACAGTCATGTGATTTTTCATTAATAAATATCTGGACTATGCACCTGAATGTAGAGCACCACAAGTCAAAAGAATTTAGATTGATATAGCATTATACAAAAAGAAATGGAACATCCTGGAAAAACATCACATTAAATGAAGTAAGTCAGGCCTAGAAAGACAAAGGATGCATGTTTTTCCTAAGATGTAGAAACTAAATTTAGACTACAAGTTTACAGGTAAATGTATTGTACAGTATGCAAGCATATACAAATATATTAAATGAAATATGGTAGGTTCATGGGAGAAATCAAATGACGTAACTGTTTAGGAAGGCTGACAGTCCAACAAAATAAATACCAGTAAATGGATTCTTGAAAAGGGAATGGAGAAAAGAGGAAGGGGATAGATGAATGAAGAATGGAAGATGGAAATTAAATCATAAAATTCAATGCATATTCCACAAAATTAAGCAAATTCAGGAAATAGGGTGGAGTTGGGAGAGACGGGAGAAAATGTTGAAAGAGGTAACATTTATCAAGATGCATTATATCCATAAAATGCTTGTACAGCTACTTAAAGATAATAATAATTATTTTGATGAAAAATTTTTAAATGAGTGGTGCACATTATAATATGTAATTACACAGTGTAGCTTAAAGATTCGTTTTAACTACCAAGGGCTAAAGCCTTTATCTACCTTAGCTTACTCGGTAGCATTAGTTTTAAGGTGTAGTTCATAATGACTTCCTCAGATAGATAGATAGATAGATAGATAGATAGATAGATTAAAAATGTAAAACAATATAAAATATTAGGCCATCTTCTGAAAACTGAATTTCAATTATACGAGAAATATTTGTCTTGTTGCATAGAACCATCTTTCCTAACAATAGAAATATAAAATCTGTTTATAATACTACCTACTTTCCAGTTTTTAATTATCTACCACTTAAATATTCCTTCAATGTGAAGAAATTCCTACTATGTTGATAGATCTGATGGGTAACAGGGACTTAGCCCATAGAACTTTAAGGTTATAGCTTAAGTAGGTGTTTCTATCTAGATATAAATTACTAAGGGAGAATCATATGCATTTAAGGAAAGTTTGGGATTATATAAAGTAACAGAATTAGGTTTCTAGTAGTCACATTGATGCATGGTGACAGGGTGTATTGACTATCAATACCTAAATTCTAGTGCTGATTTTGCTTCTCAGTGTCAGTACCTTGAGCCAGTCTCTATCAGTAACCTATTGGCTTCTGATTTCATAGCTTGTTCTTGTTTACTGGTTTAGCATGGTCATCCAGATTCATCTTAGCAGCAGTTCTTTAAAAAAAATACTAATAAATTGTTTTCATTCTCAACTTGCATCTGTGTTAGAAACCAAGTGTAAGAAATTAGAAAATTTTGTGTCAATGTAGAAAAAAATCTATACATTTGTGCTAGAAGAGTTGTGTTATAAAGATATAAATTTTATCAAATTGTTGCAGGCAAAGAGGAAGTAAAAATAGTCCAATTACATTGCACCACTGACAAAATATGTACACATTTGGATACTCCAAGTGAGACCCATTCAATAATGGAACATAAGAAAATTTTACAATTGTGTATTTTTTCTGAGTCTTCCTAAAATGTTATCATTTGATGGAGTATTTTGTAGTAGTTGGAGTGGCATTGAAAATGGACATCATACTAATATTGACAGAAATACTAAGGTGCTGAAACTCTATTGTTCTTCATTTAAACAAGATTCAACTTTTCAGACTTATAGTGACTGAGAAAATTTATGTTTATTACATAATGTAACCAAGAATATACACATATAATACACACACATACACACACATATTAGTTTTTGGTCCTACCTGAGTGAAAATGTGCAATATTAGGCTTGCTCAACTCATTTTATATTGTTTAGTGTGATGATTTTCATCTATTTTCCTACAAATGGCCAAATTTCTTTTATTTTTCTTTGTGACTGAGTAACAGTTCACTAAATACATATCCATTTTTTCATCCATTCGTTGGTTGATAGGTTTTTTCTAACTTTATTTACCTACAGTGTAACCCCCATGATCCACCAAACTCAGTCTCTATTTCCTAAAATATGCCGTGCTAGATCTTCTCTCCCTGTCTTACTAGGACTCTCTTATCACAGATTCTCCTAGAGTAGACTATTTGTTTATTTATTTTCCAATCCAACATCATCCCCTTAAGAAAGACTCCCATTTCTGTCCTTTCAAAGTTGCTGAGTTTAGATAGAATTGCTTCTCACATATTGTCTTCTTTTCTTAATAGTATTTTCTTTGATATTTTAAAAACACTCACCTTTGTTTATCATAAATCTGTTTTTCTGCCTTTACATTATAGCCTACGTTGTATTTCACAATTATGAACTTACCCCGTTGTTGTTTTTGTTGTTGTTGTTGTGCTTCAGTGCTGGAGATTGAGTTTAGGGCATTGTGCATTGTGAGATAGGACATCATTAATGGGCTACGCTTGCAGCTAGGGAACTCATCTTGATTATTACAAAATTCTGCACATTTTGCCAGATATCTGATAGTCAATTTATAATTGCACTTCGAGAATGAAAAACTGTATCCTATGACCTGATAAAATGTCAAATTGAAAATGCATTCATTTTATGAGAAGGCCATGCGTTGAGTACTCTGCAATCTTTTGTGTGTTTTTTTTTTAAATTGTCAAAGTGATGTACAGATAGGTTACAGTTTTATATGTTAGGCATTGGATACATTTCTTGTACTGTTTGTTACCTCCTCCCTCATTCCCTCCTCCCCCCTCCTCTTTTACCTCTCCCCCATAAGTTGTTCAGTTCATTTACACCAAACAGTTTTGCAAGCAGTGCTTTTGTAGTCGTTTGTCTTTTTATCCTTTGTCTCTCGATTTTGGTATTCCCTTTCATTTTCCTAGTTCTAATACCAGTATACACAGTTTCCAATGTACTCAGATAAGATACAGTGATAGTGCAGGTATAACCACAGGAAGGGGATACAAGAGGATCATCAACAATAGAAGCTACGGTTTCACATGGCATGTTGAAAATAATTGCAACTTTTACTATACCTCTTCCTTAAGTTTCTCTATACCCTTGTCCTGGTTCTTCCGAAGCTCATGGTCAGTGCCCCACCGCCACCTACAGGTCACTCACATCAGCAAATTTGGAAGCTTCATAGTGGAAAGGGAACAGTGTAGTGACCTTTGAAGGGATATGTATTTCATTGATTCTTGTTAATCTCAGGCCAACCACATGGGTTCTAATTTGATGTTACTTTCTAATAAGTTTTAGCAACTTTAAATATAATTTCCGAAATTCAGAGAAGTTGCTGCCTCTGTCTGACCTTTTCTTATGAGGGAAGCACAGAATATACTGTGATGGTTGGGTTTGTGATAAATGTCGCTATTACATTTCTACATCTCTACTACTAACTTTTAAACCAAATAACCTTAAGAGAGATGCTAGTTTTAAATGTGCCTCAGATCAAAGGAAGACTTATCAACAGATGTAGGTTCCTTGTCAACTTTTTCGACACTTGGGCATTACAACTTGGCAGGCAAATAAGAATACTGTTCAGAGCATTGGACAAGTTTCTATGGCAAAGCACAGTCCAATCTTAAAGACTTTAGTGCAACAATTTTTTTAAAGTACATCAAGCTTTAGAGATATTATTCACATTTTGAGAAAACTCTGGCTCACATTTAGTCAATACTAAAATTATTGTTTAATCATTGAAAACTTATGTAAACATTTAGAAACACATTGTTGTCTGACTGGTCAAGTCATAAACTTACATGAGTGCAGAAGAACTTTATCATCATATGAATGTATAATGCATAACCTTAACTTCAAACAAGTACTGGCAGTTCAAATTGTATTAATGTGTTCCTCATGTCCATTGCTCCTGTGTCTATTCTATTTCTTATACTCTTTCTATTCTCATTATGTCTTTATTTCACATCAACTGAAAAGTGATTCTGTACCATTTATAAATACTTCTACACATTATATTTGAGCTCCCAAAAAATAAAAAACTGCAGAATTGTAGCATTACATTGGGAAAATCTTATGGAAAATTAAGGAAATTCATGCATGTGGTTAGAATTTTGAGCAGAGAGATATGGTTGTTCATTTTACTCAGTAGGAAAAAGTAACAGATGTAATTATCTAAATTGATTCGTGCCAAGTGGCAAATTATTTGGTTGAGTAATCAGAGACATTGAAGGAACACCATTAGAAAATGAGTGATAAAACCTTCCAAAGGAGAATTATGTGAATCAACTTCCTCTCTTCACAGACACAAATACGGACATTTTTTATTTCATGTGAAAAAGAAGCAAAAGTACCTCTTAGTAATGAGAATCTCAACAACTGTGTGGATGAAATGATCTGTTCTATAGATGCAAAATCCTCTCTCTCTCTCTCTCTCTCTCTCTCTCTCTCTCTCTCTCTCTCTCTCTCTCTCTCTGCTTCTTTCTCATCCAAGGACATCTGTACTTTTTTGGTTTTACAACCAGGGATGGGTGGGGCTGGGAATATGGCCTAGTGGCAAGAGGGCTTGCCTCATATACATGAAGCCCTGGGTTCAATTCCCCAGTACCGCATATATAGAAAATGGCCAGAAGTGGCACTGTGGCTCAAGTGGCAGAGTGCTGGCCTTGAGCAAAAAGAAGCCAGGGACTGTGCTCAGGCCCTTAGTTCAAGCCCCAGGACCGGTAAAAAAAAAAAAAAAAAAAATACAACCAGGGTTGGCTCTGATACTATGTTCAGTTATTTGGGCTTTGACAGATACTCTTGATCTGTATATTTATGGCTTAGTGATTAATCTGTCAGAAGCACAGATCAATATTAAGCTCTAACACAGATCTGTTTATGTTGTTGTTTTGATGTTGTTGTTTTCAAAGAATGACCAACCACTTCTATCACGATGTCAACTTCATGGAATGGGATGTGCTGTGTTCTCTCTGTAGTACATACTTATTCCAGAGATTAACTTTTCCTTCTCTATCCAAAATTACTTGGTCAAATCTATCATTTCTGACCTTACAAAACATCCTAAAGATGGGTTATATATTCCACACAGCATCTGAGCAAAGAATATATTTTGAAGTGAGCAAAGTTAGGCTATGCACTCACATTTGTAGACTTAAATAACCTTTCCATTTCCTTCCCCCCACCCCAGGGGGGGGGGGAAACAGAACAACCCAGCTTTCAGTACAATTAGTTGGTAGAGATCTCAGATATTTTACCAGCTGGGGAGTAATCACCATATAAATGGGGCATATTGGCCTTTGGTATGTAGTATATATTTCAGCAGCAAATCTTGGGAAAGATTTTCACTTACCCAAGATATACTGGTCTAGAATTCCAAGGGTAAATACCAGAGTCATCACAAGTACTGTTTTTCTTCAGCTTCCTAGAATTGTGCCACAAGTGTTTATTTCTATGACAGAATACTTCTACGAATGCCTACAAGAGTGCTTTGATGAAATTGAAATTTGAACTGGCCATCTGAAACATCAGGCTCCTTATCCTATAGAACAAAGAAAGATGCTTTTCTTTCAGATAAGATGATTGGGAGAAATACTGCTAATTTATCTTGGGAAAGTAGGTTGTATTAAATAAAACAGGTAAGGAAGATCATTTGAAGAATAAGTCATTCCCCTTGGGAGTCTTTTGATAGCTCCATATGTGTTTCTTTTGTTGATATAAAATGAAATAAACCTCAAATTTGTTAGGAGCTTTAAGGGCTTAAAAACTTCAGAAATGAAGTTTGGGTTTGCCTTTCAGATAAAAAGCACAATTAAAAGTAGCATCTGAAAGTGATGAGAC
Organism: Perognathus longimembris pacificus; assembly: GCF_023159225.1. Classification (NCBI taxonomy): domain Eukaryota; kingdom Metazoa; phylum Chordata; class Mammalia; order Rodentia; family Heteromyidae; genus Perognathus; species Perognathus longimembris. The sequence continues at coordinate 21,732,537 of NC_063172.1, forward strand.
AGAAAAAGTAGCACCAGAAAATAAACATAAACAACACTTTGGCCACAGGTATAATTGTAGAATAAACACCACAATATTATTATGTCTCCTAAAATTGAAATGAATGTATTTGAATGTATATGCAATTACTTCTTATCATTTTCATTTCTTTACTATTACAACAAGAAAAAATGACCACATATATCAACATATTAATAAATAGAAATTTTTCAGAGTGTTGTATAGCTGCAATAGAAATGAAAGGCATGAGATAGTTAACAGATTTCTGAATCATGTTTTGGACATACGGTTAGCATGTTTTCAAATGTATGACAGGCATTTGCAGAATTATAGTTGCCTTAGAATATTATTATGCAATTGCAAACCTATTGGAAGATGATCAACATAGTTAAAAATAGAACATGTGTATCAACATTACAATAAGTGATTATAGGGAATATGAATTGTGTTGGTTCAGCACAGCTGAGATATTATCGTCTGATATCCCTTCTGTACACAGCTCTAGGATAAAGTTTACCTAACAGACCTTTGCAGAGCCTTTGAAAGGAAAAATGGAACAGCAAGCATATTAGTTGTTTTTGTGGCTCACATATCTGGTTGAGGTTGTTCTGACACTTGCTATGGGCTTAGAAAAGTAGATGAATTGTGTTCATTTACCTCCTCCCCAATATTATTTTTCAGTTTCTCTGAATCTTAAGTATGGATTGTATGTATTAACATTTTTACTGGTCACTGCAACCGTCAATAGTGTTTAGCAGGTTTCCAATTTTTCCTCAGGAGTTCAAGATAACTCATAAATTTTAATCAGTCTGGCTTCCAAACTATGTCATGTTAATTATCTTGGCCTGAAAACCTGGAAATGTGAGACCTTAAAGCCAGGAGTGGGCTGGGGATATGGCCTAGTGGCAAGAGTGCTTGCCTCGTATACATGAGGCCCTGGGTTCAATTCCCCAGCACCACATATACAGAAAGCCACAGAAGTGGCGCTGTGGCTCAGTGGCAGAGTGCTAGCCTTGAGCAAAAAGAAGCCAGGGACAGTGCTCAGGCCCTGAGTCCAAGCCCCAGGACTGGCAAAAAAAAAAAAAAAAAAAAAAAAGCCAGGAGTACATGCATGAGTGACAGACTTATAAACTTCTTTTTCACCCAAAATTCCAGAAGTCTTCATTCTTGTGATGGTATTATTAGGTCAGTTTTATTGGTTGCATTTTTCTGATTGAAATAAACAAATGAGTTCTTATAATCTGCACAGATTACAGCCTTAGAAAAAATCATTTTAAAAGGATTTAAAAATTCTTTAAAATATTACCTGAGTATATTATTTGCTGTAGCAAACATAAATGATAATATAGTTTTATATACATATAGATATCTTTTTGTATAGATACATCTTTTGTTTTTCATTTTGTTGCCAGTCTTGGGGCTTGATCTTAGTGCTTGGATGCTGTCCATGGGATTCTTTTGCTCAAAGTTGGCACTGTGAGCCACAGATCCACTTCCAGATTTTCTGGTAGTTTATCGAGATAAGAGTCTCACATACTTTCCTGCAAAGGCTGGATTCAAACCACAATCTTTAAATCTCAGCCTCTTGAGTAGATAGATTTACAAGTATGAACCAATGATAAGTGATAACCCATAAATTGTCTTTAATAATTATACAAATATGCAAATATAATTTTCATTACTTTATGTTCTTATTACCTTGTGATTGTAAGTACTGTTGTACATTGTTCTCTGTCAATTACAGTTTGAATATGGAACTAAAGTTATAATCATTGAAGTAGTTATTTTCACAAAGGTAAACCGTTTATCAGTGTAACACAAATAAAGAACCATAAATTGACCTTATAGAAATACTGTTAACTGAACTTTGACAAATCGGTCAAGACAATCCAATGGATGCTGGTCTTCTCAAACATGGCAAGTAAAAATTATGAAGTAACAAGGCAAAAATAGGCCTCTATAGTTTAAAAAAAAATACTTTGAATAATCTTTCCTGAGGGGAAAAAACCTAAATCATAAAAGTACACATTAACTGAGAGAACTATTTTGGAATAAAAATCGGATTTTTTTAGAAGAGTCTTAAAAATAAGAAATTTCAAACCTCTGAAGATGGAAAGTTGGGAGGAGTGAATGACTGCTAGAAAAAGGCCTCAGGAGAAGACAGTCCTTAAATAGAAATTTGAGGTGGAGAAAGGCCAAAAGGGATCCTGATAAATGGATGCCAGGCAAGGGAACAGAAAGTATAATTTCCTAAAGGCAAGAAGAAGTTTGCTTTAGGCTGTCCATTCTTAATATTGGTATGGTCACAGAATGTATTTTTTAAGCACAAATAGAAAATTTAGGACCACATATTTAGCATCTTAATAAAATATAGAAAATTAAGCTAAATTAATAAAAGTAATTTTTACAAAGACTTGGAAATTTGGTTCCTGGATTTCCACACAGGAATATACACCATTGTAAAAGAGCAAGCACCTTAAGTAGGACTCTAGATAGATGATCATTTCTTCTTTTCCGTCTGTTGAGGTTTATCCTTCCCTAGAAATTTGTCGATTTCCAGCTTGTACAGTCCAAGCTATTTCCAATTCACAATAAAAATAGCATGGGATAACTTGTCGGAGAACATCGTGGTCATTCTGACGGCATAGCATGGCTAACTTTGAAAGGGTGTTTCAGAGAAGAAACACATATGGATTCTAAAGACATTTTAGTAGTGAATTGTGGAATTTCAAGTCTCTGCAGCTTTGTTTTGAAAGAGCATGTGCATTGCTCCATTCTTTGTCTGCATAGACTCCCACATAGGGGTGAGATTGCAGCTAGAGAAAAGCCAGACCGTAACTGTAATCACTTAGCTCAGGCCTAGAGATTCTTTCTTCCTGAGTCACAAGACAATAGCCATTTGAAAACTAGCCAGTAAGCCATTATGGCTGGAACAGAGGAAATAAGAAACAATATGGTAGATAAAGTCAGAAGGAAATAGGTGTTAGACATAAATGTCTAATGGGCCTAAGCTCCACATTAAGATCACTTGGGGAATACTTAAAATGGGTACTGTTATCTGATCGCTAATTCTGGAATTTCTGATTCAATTGATCTAGGCTAAGGTCCAGAAATAGACAGTGTTTAGAAAATCAACCCAGGTGACTTAGCCACGGAGCCAATAAAAACCCACATACATAATGCTTTGGCTTCCTCCTTAGACACAAAACAATTAGAGAGTTTTAAGCAGAAATATAATACAGTGATTTAAATTTCTTTTTTTTTTCAAATTTTTATTATCAAACTGATGTACAGAGAGGTTACAGTTTCATACATTAGGCATTGGATACATTTCTTGTACTGTTTGTTACCTTGTCCCTCATACCCCCCTCCCTCCCCCCCTTTCCCTCCCCACCCCCAGGTGTTCAGTTCACTTACACCAAACAGTTTTGCAAGTATTGCTTTTGTAGTTGTTTCTCTTTTTTTACCCTGTGTCTCTCAAATTTGGTATTCCCTTTGAATTTCCTACTTCCAATACCAGTAAACACGGTTTCCAATATACTCAGATAAGATTACAGAGATAGTGTAGGTACAACCACAGGAAGGTGATACAAAAACCCACATACATAATGCTTTGGCTTCCTCCTTAGACACAAAACAATTAGAGAGTTTTAAGCAGAAATATAATACAGTGATTTAAATTTCAAAAGAAAATTAATAAACCACCTAGATAGAGAATAATCTCTAAGGAACATAGGAGAGACACAGAGAGATCCATTAGGAAGCTATTACAATCACAGTACAAAGCAATAATAACACTTTCTATCTGGATGGGATCACTAATGGACATTTGGATCATGATAACATTCAAGTCTAGACTTCAGAAGAAAACTCCCTCTAATCCTCTCTATATCTATATGTGTGTATAAACACACAAATGTAAGATCTTTTCACTATATGTATTATAACATATATATTCTATATAGGGCATCTATAAAGTATGATACATATTATGTATATAAAAGCATATAAATATTAAAATAATGGATGTATATAAAATTTTGGTATAGGACATATGAAGAAAGAAACTATACACCATCAGTTTCTCAACAGTGAAATTTATATAAGGGTAATGAACAAAACGAGATTGTCCTCATTTGATTACTACTAATAATAAATAGCTGGATCTGGACCATACCATTATAGAAAACTAATCATTCTATTTGTACATTACTAACTATATATAAACTTGGTAAAACATTATAAGACACTACATACAATTTAAGTCATCAGTCAAAAATATGTACTGTAGAAAATCAAGTATCCTTTCTATAGTTTCCAACACAATTTTTTTCAAGGAGTAACTGTTAATAACAAATATAATGAAATAAAGCAAAAATTATTTTTCATTGACTAAACAAGTACATTCTTTCCAAAATGATCAAAAAGGATGGGAATATATGTCATAATAAGGTAAATTTACTAGAAGCCACTTTTTCAGTTCACATTATACATTATATACTATCAACTTTCAAGAATTTTGTCACAAGATAATATTTGCGCTCATTACCTGAAAAAAAAAAGCAAGAGAAGATGGAGAATTTGTGAGTATGAGATGCAGTTAAAAAGCAATGCCAAGCTATACCATTATTTGTAAATAAATAACTGAGATTGAAAATCTTCAGATGGGTTTCTCTGTGTTTCTTGACTTTTGCTAAGCTTTTCTATGTCATTTCTGATTCATGCACTGTCAAAACAAATACTGGATAAGACTCTAGCACAAGATGAAGCATTTCGTTTCTTGCTTTGTAAATCCTGTTTTTCATATGTTCTGCTTTAATCTCATGCTATTTGCTCCAGGAAGAAGGGAAAAATTCTTGCCCTCAGAGTCTACAAATAACTGAACCCAGAACACTTGACAGTGAGTAGTCATATTTATTTGTCATCTGTTGTACAAAGTAGAGCATGTTATGAGAGGCAGTATGGTTGTTAAACTTGCCTCCAGTGTGACTCAAAATGATCTAGAGAAGTAGATTTTATAGGATCTAGGGTGGATAGACCCCTTGAATTTCAATGAGGGAAATTTTGTATAATTCTGTTGACTGGTAGGTTATTCACATAGCAATTAACAAAAATTAACCAAAATATATGAATTATTGGAAGAAGTAAAATTATATTTACAGTACAAACATATGTGTTTTTTTATTTTATGGATTACTTTTTTTTTTTTTTTTTTTTTTTTTTTTTTTTTGGCCAGTCCTGGGCCTTGGACTCAGGGCCTGAGCACCATCCCTGGCTTCTTCACCCTCAATGCTAGCACTCTGCCACCTGAGCCACAGCGCCCCTTCTGGCTGTTTTCCATATATGTGGTGCTGGGGAATCAAACCGAGAGCTTCATGTGTAGGAGGCAAGCACTCTTGCCACTAGGCCATATTCCCAGCCCTTTATGGATTACTTTTAACAAATAGTGAGCACCCCTGTCAAGAAATTCTATTCAAGGATGACTCAGCCAAGGTTATTACAGTCATTTTATTTATGAGAGGATGGTCTAATTTGATAATATATTACATAATAATTACTTATACATTGCTATGTAACTTTTATATATACATCTTTGTGTTTAAATAAATATCTTTAAGTGGCTTGCATTATTTTTCAGATGACCCATATTTAAGTATATGATGATTTGAGACAAATAGAAGAGTAGTAAATATACATACATATATACAGATGGTTACTCTGAATTAGATCACATGATAACAGGGGCAAGTAATTCACAAAATTCTGAATTAAAAGCTGATTTCTAAGAACGCAGATACTGTAATTCTAGCCAAAAGCACACATGATAAACACCTAGGAAGAGCCAATATTTAAGTTCCAGACTAAAATAATTTTCCTTTAAAAAAAAAAAAAAAGCTTTCTTTCAGATGAGATTCAAGTTTGAGAGTAATCAGACAAGAAGAATTCTCTCTTACTTGACATTGTTACTTTTGTTTTAGTCAGGCCTAAAATGGCATAAATCACTACTAAATCATGTGCTCATATGGTTCCAAAGCTTTTTTTGGTACTTTCCAAGTCTATTTCTTTTTTTTTTCAATAGTCAAATTGATGTACAGAGGGGTTACAGTTTCATATATAAGGCAGTGAGTAGGTTTCTTTCTTATCAAACTTGTTATCTCCTCCCTCATTTTTCTCCCACCTTCCCTCCTCTCCAATCTCTCCCCAAAGTTGTACAGTTGGTTTATAGCACATTGTCTTATAAGTATTGCTGTTGCATTGGTTTGCTCTTTGTCTTTTGTCTCACCATATTGATGCTCCCTTTCCCTTCTCTAGTTCTGATAAACATATATATATATATATAATTGCCAGGGATCCCAAATCAAATACAGCGACATCAGGGGTAAAAAACAGGAAAGATAAATGAAAGAAAAAGGCATAATTTCACCTAGTACATTGAAAATAACAACAACAATGATAAACCACATATTTCCATAACTTGGAGTTCATTTCACTTAGCATTTACCCAAAGGATCACAAGCTAGACCACACTAAACCTACCAGCCAAGACGTGTTTAATATAGCACAATTTATCATGGCTAAAATATGGAACTAAACCAGATGCCCCTCAGAACATGAATAGATCAATAAACTGTGATACATATATGCAATGGAATTCTATGCTTCTATAAGAAAGAATAGCATTGCCCCGTTCATAAAGAAATAGAAAGACTTGGAAAAAAATCATACTAAGTGAAGTGAACCTGACCCAAAGAATCATAGACTCTATGTTTTCCCTCACTGGTAATAATTAGTTCATGTCTAGGATAGTCCTAGCAGAAGATCACAAAAGCCCTATAGCTATGTACATATGATCACATAAGATGATGCCAAAACTTTTAAACCTGCTTCAAGGAACTATATTAGGAATTCAAACATAGATGTATTTAAAAATCATATGAAAGTTTGACCATTCCAATTTTAACAAAAACAAGTTAAATTAATTCCTTTGTCACCGGTTGTTAGATATATATCCATGATTTCAAACAATAATTCAATGTCACAAAATTTTCCATTGCTAACCAATAGTGTATGGCAAGTGCATCATGTCATACATAGTGAGTAATAGCAACACCATGAATATCTTGCTTAGCTAAACATTCAGTAGGAATGATCAGAGATGACCATACTCAGTGCTTGTGTATGTATAATTTGTGTATAAAAGGTTAAACCTAACTCAGAGGATCACTTCAGACTTTTAATAAAACAACAGAGAGATGGGGTGGGGAGTAAGAGACAGAAAAGAGAGAGTGAAAGAGACAGAAAGATAGATTGTATAATGATTGTGTCGGTTGTGGGAGGCACAAAATGGAAAGGGACATGTGATTATTATTTTTACAGATATGGTGGTAGCGAGGAGCTGAAAGAAAGGCTGCTACTTGCACTGAAATAATAAGGATTTTTTTTAACTACTTAGGGCCATGTAAAACAGGAGAGAGATGGATGTTGATAAACTTAACTATTGAGACTAGCAAGATAAGATCTTGTTTGCAATAAGATGACTTCAACACCAGGGCAAAACACAGTACAAGAAAAAGGAATAAAGAGTTACATATGTAGAGATTCCTTGGAAAGCAGGAAATTTCTGCCAACCAAAAGAGCATGACCTTGTTCAAGAGTTATGAAAGGAACACTCATAGGTAAAAGCAATACTGTAGCTTGGTTCAAGTGTGATTCACAGTCTGGGAAGTAGAGGTTGATTTTTTTATGGCAAAATTAGCTGTTGCTTCTATTTTCCACAAAGTAAATTTGAGATTAATTAGAGAGACGTTGATTATGGCTTCTGAGATTTATTTTTAATAGGACTATGGCTTTATAGTTAAAAATTACAGTTATATTTTATACAAGGTTTACAAAGAAGTATTTGTTGCAAAGATAATTTAAATATATATTACACCTATATAAAATCACTATGAAGTTAATTTTATGGTCTGGCATGGTCATAGGTATGGAATGGAAACCTACTACATAAGTAGTTTACATGACAGTTTAAAACATGAATTTCATGAATTTCCTCTTTTACAACATGATACACAGAATTAGGATACCACCATGAAACCTGAATAGACATGATATTAATATTACCGATATTCACTTGGAGAGGATATATTAATATTTGGTATCTATTTTAGAGGTGAGAGAAAAGACTGAGCTATATTTTCTCCAATTAAAAAGAAATCATAGCCCATTCCCTTATTTACATCTTTCCATGGAAAAGAAAAGAACTATGTTTTGATTAATAATCATCAGTAAACATTAAAACATGAATGACAAGTGATTGAAAAACAGTAAAATGGAAGCACAGCACATGCAATTAAGAAAACTACATGCTCAACAATACTTTGCAAGAGATAATGCTTACATCTTAGTCAACAGTGTTTCTCACAACACCAGAAACACAAAACACCCACCTTTTCATTTCTACAACTTTCAAAATGATGATAAAATAGAAGCAACAAATAAGTTGCTAAACACAGCATGGGCATAATATTCCCAATTTTCTTTTCAAGACAAAATTTTATGAAAAAGATTAGAATGCATGGGTGATAAGTAGTAAAAATCTGCAAAATATGTCTCATGATACAATGATTTTTTTCATATTTCTTATTTTGTTTCGTCAGTCAAGCATGGTGAAATACAAATATAAATACTCAAGAGTACATAAAGCAAAAACAAAACATCTGGCTACTGGTAAAACGTGGCTACACACAAAATAAGAAAGAAAAAAACTGACATATTTTGATATTTAGATTTTAGATGTATTTAAAAAATATATTTGAATGTTGATCAGTAGATTAATCAGCATGTTTATTGTATAATTAGTTACTTCTGATTGTAATTCCTGGTGTATTTTTATGGTTTATAACCAGCTTCCATTTGCTACATGCAATATTAAATTTATGAGAAGACATCATTTTTGAGCTGGAACTCAGGGTCTGGGTGATGTCTCTTAGCTTTTGTATTCAAAGCAGAAACTCTACCAACGGAACCACAAATCTACTTTTTGCATTTTGGGTGACTAGTGCCTCCCATTGCTGGCTTCAAATCAACCTCCCGAGTAGCTAGACTTGCAGGAGTAAGCCACTGGCACCAAGCTTCATTCTTTCTTGAAAAGGACACTAACTAACATTGGAAAGGATTAACCTGCACATAGCAACAAGTATACATGACTCACTTTGCTGTCACCTAGCCTCATGAAGCTTTGTGATCCAGTAAAAACACAGTTGTTTCAGAGAACATTATGTCAGACTTTATTATGCTAATGCTTTAGTGTTTGTTTTGGTTTTAAGATACATCCACTTACATGCTTATATCTACTATCAAAAAAGAAGTTTGTATTTATTGAGTTGCAATTTAGTAACAATAAACTAAAGAAAATACAAGCTTGCATGTCAAGTAATACAATGTATAAGGTGACATACACTGTGATTTATATGAATTTTATCTTTTTATTTTAAATTAATCTACCCAATGAACCAAATTGATTATCCTAAAAGTAAAAGGACTAATTATAATTACTGATTTTTTAATTATAAGAAGGGGAATAAAAATTAATATATATTTTAAAGCAAAAAAATATGCTCTTTGTAGGCAAGCAGAGTGATTATTTGTTTCCAAACACAGCTTTCATCTCTTCACTACTAATGTTTCTCTTGCTATTTGGTAACCTGTTTAAATAACATCTAGTCTAATTTCATGCTTTTCCTGTAATATTTAGCTGTTTGCCTCACTTTATAATCAGATCTCCTGGTTTATTATTAATCTTTCTATCTCCAACTGGTTTTGGATCTTGAGGCCATTCTTCTCTTCAGTAAATGTCAAACTATTTTAAAAGGGGGGTATGCATATGAAGAGACTCAGGGCTTTGAATATGGGAAGTGACTTGTTTCAAGTTCAGCTGCTGCATTATTCTTCTCTAAACAAAGTTTTGAATTGTACTGAGTTAGCAGTAAGAAATAATGGACTCCACTCCCCATCCACCCATGCCCTCAAAACAATTTTAGGAGGCTACTCTGAGCAAAGACAGCACTGGATACAAATACATTGGATGGACTCTAATCTTGCTTGATATTCTCTCATAATTGTGGCCAATATTTGTTTTCATAAACATTTGATGAATTCTCACTATTTCTTCTTCATTTGGCTTCCCTGACCCTATGTTCTCCAGAGTTTTTAATACTTAACTTCACTTATATGGACATGTGCATCTGGTTTCTCTTGTTTACTTCAAAATATGGAAGCAACACAGGCTGAGACCTGGTCCTCCCTTATGCACATGGACGTCTTGATGCTTATATTCGATGGTCATCTTTTTCTAAACTTAAACCCCTTCTCTCTCAAAATACTGACAAGGTTTTATAGCATACCAAAGCCTGCTTTAACCTATTTTTATTAAAAAAAAAACTACATCTTTTTACACAAAATTAAGAATTCTACCTTTGGGGCTGGGGATATAGCCTAGTGGCAAGAGTGCCTGCCTCGGATACACGAGGCCCTAGGTTCAATTCCCCAGCACCACATATACAGAAAACGGCCAGAAGCGGCGCTGTGGCTCAAGTGGCAGAGTGCTAGCCTTGAGCGGGAAGAAGCCAGGGACAGTGCTCAGGCCCTGAGTCCAAGGCCCACGATTGGCCAAAAAAAAAAAAAATTAAAAAAAAAAAAAAAAAAAGAATTCTACCTTTGAAACATATCCTTCTTAATGTGGTTCTTTATTGAATTTTTTCATACTATATATTCCATTTCTCCTAAATTTTGAATTGCTAGTTGTCAAACTCCCTATACATTTTCCTTTTTCACTATCTCTTACATATTTAATGTTTTCACAATAGTTAACATATTAATTTGTATTATTTTGTCATGTATTATTTGATGGTATTGAGGATTAAACTCAGAGCAGCCAGCTTACTATGTAAACCACTGCCATTTGTTCTGTATTCTAAGCCTGTATGTTCTTTTGTTATTCTATATATAGCAAATGCTATTTTGTTAATCCCAGAATCTATATCTCTGAATAAGATACTCTTCTCATAAACTCTATGTATCCATTCTCTTCTTGGTATTATCTCCTGCTATATTTTACATAAATGTAACCAGGAGGCAATATCATAATATTTATTGAGTACTTCCTCTATGCCTGAAAATCACCTGAATACTTTAATAGTCATATTAATCTTTTGTAACTATCAATGTACTTACGTGGCAAAATTTTTCTTAATGAGCCAGAGACAAGAAAACTACTCCAAGTCCACAGCTAGGAGATGAGAACAAATGACTTTAAAAATAGACAATTTAGTCTGTGGAAGGACACCCATTCAGTACCTCTTCTCAAATTATACGCAAAATATTGTTCAACATTGTTTCATCTGCTACTCTTCCTCTAGAAGTCATCATGAGACATACTATGTCTTGGAAAGCAGAGCTGCATTCCACTCCTTACAGCTTTTCTATGCTCCCTTTCGGCTAGCAAGGTACAGTGTGCTCTCAGATCTAATGCCTGCTTATTATTTAAGGTTTCTTTTTCACTTTTCTTCATTTCCTCAGTGACATCCTGCTATTAGAGTCATTCCTAAATGACTTTAATTAATTATTTCCATGTCTTCTTGAGCTTTAAACTCATCAATGAATGTGGCTTCTCACTGAAGAAAAAAAAGTAATGAAGTAGCTTGGTCTTTCAGGATTAATAAGTTCCTCATGATTTGGCTCATTCTTCTCTGAAACATTTGATGGTCTCACTTAATCTAGTTAATATGCACTTCTATTCATTCTCAGTCTGAAAATCGTTTTCTAGAGAGGATAATCTTGACCCCATTTCCATCAGAACTACGGGTGTCTACTCATCCCTGTTCTTCTTACACACCATAATCTTCCCTTATCTTACTTGGCCATGATAGATCATTTATTTTTCCATAATTCTCAGTGAACTGCATACCCAATGTGGCAAGGGTATGTCAATTTGGTTGACCACTCAATTCGATTTTTGGCCATTTCTTGTCATCACCTTGGCCATGATTGCATAGTGGTTGATTACTTTTAAGTTACTTGCAAATTAACACTTTCAATTAAAACTTAAAAAATGATTACTCACCCAACTTTCTGAAGTCATATGTTGTCTTAGTACTCTTTTCATTTAATGCTATTTCCCGTCATCTTCAGAGGCAACTTGTTATTTTGCCCTAATTGCTTAGGAATGATACAGTTTACTGAATCTCTTCCTCAATTCAAACTTAACACATACCAAAGCTGTACTGGTGTGAGATCACTTAATATAGACATATAAATATTATGTAAATATTACATAATATGATGGATGTTAAAAATCATCCACTGAGCTGCTTCTATATATCTTCAATTTTGTTCCTTTACTGTGAGCTTGTCATGAAATCCAGCAAACAGAGTTTAGTGAGTGTGCATCACTAACTTTCCACAAAACCTTGTCAGTTCAATTTTTCATCTTTCCATTTTCATCTTCCTTCATCTCAGTGTAATTGCCATAGGCTAGTGATCTTGAGTCAAATTGATTTGAAATTCAAACATAATGAAATGGGAAATGATAAATGGAAGCTAGTCACAGCCATCAATTTGGATTTTAAGCAAATAAATTCTTCATGTTATGGAACATCAACACTTACTTTGTGGTAATAGAAACAATAAGGTAAATGAATATAGTAGTAAACTAGTACCCAATTAGTATCCATATTATAATAGTTACAGCAATTGCTTAAATATTAATTATTTAAAATCATTTCGGTCATTCACTATTTCAGTTTGCCAGCTGAAAATTTTAGATAAATGTCACTGGCTTATTTGTGATCTTTGCTTTGAAACTACATTACAAAATATTATAAGAATTGATTTTTAGACATCAAAATGAGACATATAATTCAATGTAATTAGTCAGATTAGCTACCATGTGGTAAGCCCTAGAGTAAAGAACTTCTTTTAGAACACTAGGTATAAATTATAATCTCAGCTAAAAATTTAGGCTACGGTGGGAAATTTTGGGGCAGCAAAAACAAATATAGTTAACATATTGCTATTTGTACTATATTCTATGTATCATTCTATCTGTATCAGTTATAGTATGATCTAAGCAGCTATCAGCAAACAATAGAAAGGAATACTTAACTAAAATATAATTTGATTTATGTAATGTACTAGAGTTAGTTACTTCGATCAATACTGGCATGAAATCATTGCTTGGTCCACTATTTTACATCAAGTCTGTCTTCATGTGGCTTCTATCATGAATTCTAAGATATTTCTTTACCATTCATCTTCAACTATTTCATCTATTTACTCTAGTATCATATCATAACTGTTTGTATAGTTCTTTCTAGAACATGCATGGCAGTGACATATTTTATTATTTAAGAAAGTGTATAATAACAAAAATTGAATCACATCAACTTCTCAATCTCAATAGTTTGAGGATAATCTAGCATCTTATTTAGGTTCTGATAAACCTAGTAAAAATTTTATAATTAAATAAATCACACTGCAAAAATAGCATTGGGGTTGGGGAACAGCTAGTATCCTTTCCTCCTAGAAGTTAAAAATACCTATATAATTGGATCCTCTAAAGGTTAAGAAAATTTTGATTACTGAGAAGAGCATAACAAATGTTGAAATTTAAATCATTCTCCTGCCTATTATGTTAAGAAATCTCATATATCTGAACAATAAATCATATTACTACAAACCCTAGTTATTTGCAGCCGAAATTTCAGTTATAGGTACCAAGTCAACATATTTTGAATAAGCATTTATGCTTTTTTTGTTACTTTATAGTTACAACTATTGTCATTATCTTCCCATTTCTAAAGTCTTCCTTAAAATTTAGGAATCTAATCAAAAGTAATTTACTGTATTAAGTCTATGTGATTCCATCAGGCCAGGGTGCTTTAACCATTACTGGGTTCATATGAGTATTTTCCTGCAGTACTTAATTACATGGATGATAGGTATCTATGCTTTTTCTTTATAAATGAAAAAAATAAGAATCCTGTTTAGAGTTATAGATAACGTCAGGAGTTCAAAGTTTACTAACAGAAATGCATCCTAGCATGTCCTTTTCCATTCATAGTAGCAAATGTGTCTTTGTTTCCATGGTAAAGAGGTGCTCATAAATAACAGTCTGAAGGATTTGGTTCACAGACTGGAAAGCACACCATTTCTTTTACTCAGATACAACTTAGTCAAATGTACAGTAGTATGGGTTGAAAAAGTTATTATTCTAGAAAATTAGGCCATCATAGATAAACATGTCTCAATATGATTTGTTACTTCATTTTTTAATCACAATGTAGCCTTTAGACAATGATAACTACCGAACATCTATTTTTTTATATTTTATCCTTAGCAATATGTCACAAATCATTCAGAATGTAGTCTTCTGATCTGGTGTGTTTCACATAGAAATGCTAGTACTGACAGGAAAGTCCCTCCAATTTTTATCTTGAATGAACAAAGTAGCAGGCAAAACTAAAACTGTGGTTCCAGTAGTAGAGTGCTAACCTTGAATATAAAAGCTGAGGGACAGTGCCCAGGCCTTAAGTTAAAACCCCAGGACAAGGAAACACCCCCCCACCCACCACCCCATTGATATCTTTACAGTTCATTGATTTGGAAAAGAAACAAAGATTTTACATACCACTGTTATCTGAAGCTTTCTGACCTAATTCCTTTCTTTTATATGCATATATATATATATATATAAAACAAAATCATATTTCTTGAAAGAAAGAGAGAGAGATGAACACAAAAGAAGATAGGAAACAAAAGAGAATGGCCTTTGTTTGCTTGGAAGCAAAATTGGTCACTTAGTTATTGAAAAAAATCTTTGACATTTAGTGATTAAATGTAATTTATGAAAAAAGTATATTATTTAATGAATGTAAAAGACATCTAGTTTGATAGTTAACCCTGAGTGGAAAACAGAATATGATTTGTATTTTTTCTTAAATAACATTCTTTGCAAGTGTGGATTGTGATAGTCCCTAAGTGAAAAGTGCAGTAATGCTATTTAGTACTTACATGATATTAATATATCTCATTTTTTGAGTCTCAACTCATGTTATTTTGTTTGCTAATATGCAGTTAGTATATTCATTGTAAAGGTTAAGTACAGTGACAGTAGCAATAAATACGAAAGGATTTATTCTCTGTTTCAAAAGTATGTTTCTTGCTACCAGATGGAAAATCTAGTCTTATTGTTTCTTGCCTTTATTTTTTCTAGTGTCTTAAGAACTTCATTGTGCAGCATCATTTGCAAGTAGTTGGGATTTCAACTCCAACTGCAAATGAGGTCTCTATTCATTCACATTCTCATTAATAACACATTGTCTGAAGTACCTGAATTGGAGAATATCCCATTCCAGTCCCTCTCCAGATAGTCTTACATGTATCCCCAATACAAACTTCTTTCGAGCTTAGAGTTTTAAACAGGAGACAAAATAGATGTGAGACAATAAAAAGCAAACTATCTTAGTTTACATATGTAAATAGAAAATAATTGAAAGCAAATATTAGTACAGAACATTTGAGTACAGTACTTTAATAGCAGGTGCTATTGAGGATTACATCTACGACAGAAAGATAAAAATAATTTTCAAATATGTCTGATCATTTTCTAGACAGACATACCATATAAGAAGCAAGTATATAAGAAACGTTGTATGGCTATTCTAGTTTAAAAACTGAAATGAAGGATTTCAGGCAAAAATTAATATCAGACAAATATAAAATTTTCACAATATTATAAGAATTATCTGATGACCCAGAGAAGCACAGACCACAACACAGATCAGCAACATGAGACCACTGCATTCAGACACAGAAACTTTTACAGCACTGTAGATCAGCTCAAAACCAACACCAGGAACTATGGGTACATTTCAGGGGGCTCCTCTCTCTGATGATGAGCACTGGTGATGACCCAGAGTGCTTGGTCCAGAGCCCTCTTTCCTGCCCCAGAAGGACCTCCATACTTTCAGGGGGAAAAGAGGCCAAAGCCCTTCCTCATGACCCTTCTGGTTCCTGTGGTAGACCACCAAGGCACAACCCTGACACCTAACTAGAAAATACAGACACCCATCATGACCAAAACTGATTAGGCAATAAAACACTGCATCCTCCACAGCCATGGCTGCAGAGGAGAAACCTGATCTGCTAAATAACAGATTTACTGGATGTCCAAAATGGACAAACAGAAAGTGAAATCATGGAAACCATTCTATTTGTAATAGCTTCAAAGAAACAAAATAATTCTAGGAATAAACCAAACCAAGAATGTAAGAAAAAAGAAACCAAAGAGGACACAAGGAAATAGAGAAATGTTCCATGTTCAAGAATAGGTGGAATCTGAATTACAAAAATTTACCTTTGTGTTTATCTCCAAAGTATCCTCTTTTGGGATCACTGAGTGTGACTATCTAGAATCCTGTAAAATGTATTATATCCCAGGGTATTTTAGATGTAATTTCTACATGAACATACATGGGTGTGCAGGTGTCTTTATCATATCCTGACTCATGATGTTCAGGGTAGATGCCCAGAAGTAGTATGGCTAGGTAATAGGGAAGAACTATGAATAGTTTTGTGAAGAATCTCTGGACTGATGTCCAGAGTAGTTGTTCTAGTTTACATTCCCACCAATAAAGTAATCGAGTTCCTTTTCCCACACATCCCTGACATTTGTTGTTCAAATTCACAATGTTAGCAAACCTAACTAGGGTGAGAAGAAATCTTAGAGTTGTTTTGATTTTCATTTCCTTCATAGACAGCAATGATGAGCATTTCCTATGTGCTTCTTTGTCATTCTTGCCTCCTTTTCTAAGAAGTCTGCCTTTAGCTAGCTTACCCATTTAATGATTGGTTTATTAGGTTTGGGAGGGGTAGTTTCATGAGCTCCTTGTACACATTGGATCTTAGGCCTTTGTCTGATATATTTCTTGTAAAGATCTTCTCCCAGTCCATTGGCTGTCTTTCTACATTAGTAAGTATGTCCTTAACTGTGAAGAAATTTTTATTTTGATGTAGTCCTACTTGGCAAGTCTAAGTGTCTCTTCATATTTATATAAAATAATGTACACACATATGAATTCCATGATATAAAAACAAGAGATTTTACAATTTAGGTTGTATTTTAATGATTCTGTCTTCTTTTCCCTGCATATGTTGCATTCAAGTATATATCTTTGGAAGAGTTTGGGGAAGGGTACAGAAATTAAGGGGAAAACCATGACAAATGCAGCAGTGGAACTAATTGGACACTGATGACAATGAACTATACAACTCATGGGTGGAGACTGGAGGGAAGGACTGGAAGAGGATGAGGGAATAGAAGACACTGTACAAAAAGAATGCACTGGTTAACTGCCTCATGTAATTGTGATCCCTCTGTATATCACCACTACAATAATAATAGTAAATTAATTTAAGTAAGAGTAATCTGTGTGAGAAAACACAATAGCAATAAATATTTAGTTGCATACAAACATCATTACAATTCCTATGGGAATTATAAGAATATTAAGGTTATATCTTCAACATTCTGCCTTAAACTCTTCAGTTTAGATGAAATAATCATGAATTCCGAAGAAGAATGAAAAAAACTAAGTATCCTTATATCCATTTAATGCATTATATTATATGAAAAATATTGCATTAAAGAAATACCAGTTGCAGGTAAATTTATTAGAGAATTCGTGATGCTTCTGAAAAAATACTGCTTCGCTTACATTTTTTAGAAAATAAGTTATATAATTACAATTTATTTATGAAGCCCACTTTATTGTCTCTGACCCTAAAATCTTTCACAGATTATATAGAAACCACAATAAAATCTATATTCACACATAAAGGCAACCCCACCCCCCTTTATTTTTTGTCCAGGTGAGGACTGAACTCAGAAGGTTGCACCTGCCAGCAAGTGCTCTTCCACTGAGTTAAATCCCTAACCCTTGCAAACCCTTTTAATATAGCATTACATCAAATAGAATAATGTAGAAAAAAGATAGCACAGAAAGCCCAAGTAGCATTGAACCTCATCACTTTTAGGAGACATATTGTAATTTCGGTCCTAGTTTGTAAGCATAAAACATAAATGAATAAATACCAAAAAATAGGAAATAACAGAGTTAGATTTTGTCCATGCATTAGTCACATTGGCTGAGTTAGTAATTGTAAGCAAGGACTGAATTTGGAATTCATAACTAGTAAGGACAAAAATATTCAAGTGAGTAAAAATATAATGCTATTAGTTTTCTCACTCTTACACTTTGTCCTTTGTGCCTCTCAAAGGACAAAGGCCTGATGTTACAAATACCAGAGTAACATCATCATTCCTGGTCTGTCGACATCAACTGTCTATTGTGAGGTCTCTTCTTTACTACTCATTTCTCAATGTGATTAATTGTTGCAGTGCAACTGAGAAAATTAAAATTCAAGCAATAAAATGGGAGAGGGGGAGAATGGGAGAGATGGGGAGAATGTTGAAAGAAGCATTTTACTTAAAAAACTGATATTTTGAATTGAAATGTCTGCACAATTAGTTAAAGATAATAAAAAGTTAAGACAACTTTTTCTATCACATTGCAAAAAGAATAAATAAAATGAAATCAAGAAATGAAAAAAGTTCCAAGGGCATTGAAATAAAGTCAGTGAGCTTAAGCAAAGAACAATGAAAACTGATAGGGCAAATTCAGAATTATTTTGTATTCTGGATGGATGAATTTCAGCTAAGTATTACATGACTCTCAGAGTCCTGAAACAAAAAATATGTTTTACCTTCTTTCTGTACCACATGGCTCTAATTGATCAGACCTCATATTGGCCATAATAAATGTTGTAAACAGTAAAATGAAACTTGGTTTCTGTTCGTGGGGATCATTACTAATCATGCTAAGCAAAAATTTTATGCTGATTATCTTTCAAATACTTAAACTGTTTCTACATCTCCATCATACCTTATTGCTTTAGTCCTTTCCCTGCCTTTACCAAAACACGTTTTCTTGAAGCATCCTGACAGCAAGCATATTAAAATTTATTTCTGATTTTTCAGCTCCATGAAACAACTAAAACTATGAGTAAAGCAGATAACTTACTAAATCCACATTTTATTGGCTCAGATAACTTTCTCTGAGGGTTGGGAATTTAATTGTAACAAATAGATTTAACAATTAGATTGTAACAATTCTGACACCACATGAGAGTAGTGCTGATTTTGATTTGAAGTTAAATTCTGTAAAGCAGACTTTTTTTTAATTGCTCTTCATCTCTTACTTTCTATATGTTAGCAATCAAATACCTGTTATTGTAAAATTACCTTTTATACTATGCTTATATTATTAGTGGGGACACATATTTTTGCTAATGTGCATCATTCATAGATGCTGTCTTCTGCCTTTGATAATTATGCTCAGAGAATAAAGCCTAATTTGAACATTAGCCTGAGAAAGACATAATTAAGTATGTAAATCTGAACAAATGCAGAAACTAATAGGATATAAATTCAAATAAGTGATGTTGGGATGATCTCATTATTGTTTCTTTTTAATCCTTCAAAACTTGTACACAAAAAAAGATTATGTGCATGAATATCCTAAGGTGGTTAAACAATTCATGATAAAATGAGTTACAACAAGTTAAGGGAAATACAGAAAAAATAATACATTCTAGTGTTTTAAGGTTCTGTACTAGGAATAAAAAAGAATGTGTCCTTATGCAGTTTCATAAACCAGAATAAATGATTCAAAATAAGTATAAACATTCCTTGGAATTCTAGCTACCCCAAGTTGCTTTACAAAGAAAGCATTAAAATCATTCCTCATTCTCATAATTCTAAAGTCAGGGAAACAAGGGTATATATTTTTTACCAGCATTTGCATTAGAGTGGAGATATTTATTTATTCATTCATCTACCACATTACTAGATCCATGGAGTTACCATATTTCTATTGATTCTTTTTACAAAGAACAGAAATGAGACTTAAAAGAAATTAAGTAGAATACTAAAGACCATGTCAATGATAAGTGATAATTTAGTGTTTTAACTGATAATATAGTATTTTAACTTTTGTTTCAAATTCAAATCTTGTACTTTTTCAATTATTCTAGGGAAAAATAAAAAAATAAGATTTCTTCTTTTGTTTTTTGTATATGAATACTCCCTCAGTACTTAACCTACTTCTCCATAGTATATTTTTAATTGTTTCAATATACATTTCAAATTTTGCATCTAATAGCATTATATTGAAATTTTCAAATATTTCTCTGGGATGATTAGAGGGCAATGTTTCTATTAGCTTTCAAAAGTAAAAAAAAATCAATAAATAAAAAATTGTCTTGCCTTTAAAATCATCCATAGGGTCTCCAGTAGAGACATGAACTCTTTCAGGATTCTGGAATACCCTCTTGATCTACTGTCATTCCGTTCTACAAAACAAATACAGGGGAAATTATAAATATGTATATATCGAATGAGATTATCTTCCTCCATCTGTAGAAGAGAAAACTTATGCACCCTGGTATAGTCTTCCATGTGTCCTTAAAGCACGGCTATACTTAGAACACATTTTGATTATATAGTCATATGGGGTTTTTACTTTTTTGCTCTCTGGAGAAAATTAATCATTATATTTAAATATTAATATAAATTGGATAAACAAAAAGCTTTTACTTTTCATATGAAATTTTATGTGGTAGTAAAAGTGACTGCCATCAAGACACCATGATCTCACACTCTTGGTCTTTTGTTTCTTGGTAATTCTCATTTGCTCCTCTAGTGTATTATTGGATATGTGGAAAATACCCAATACCATCAAATAGTACATTTCCAAAATATTCATAATGCCAGTATACTGCATATACTACTATAAGAAAAAGACAGAGCACAATTTTCATTGCTAATTTCAAGAGGCAACTACATGACCCAAATCAACAAATCTAACATCATTTAAAAGTGCATAGAGACTATTATACTGGTTCTCCTTCTTTCTCATTGGCAGCTGTGAAGGGAAATTCTAGGGTTCACTTGTATCTACATTACACAATAAGTTGAATGACATCTTAGAATTCATGTACAGAGCAACCTTGGACACATGCCAAGCTGTAGAGAAGCTTATTAAAGAAATAACAAGATTTAATAAACAATACAACTAATCTTGTGCTGTAGATTCCTATAAAATTATGAAACTCAAAATTACAAGGAAACAAATTGAAAAACTGATCAGAGTATATGCATTGTATGTGTAATTTTCTCGATGTTGGGGTTATATAATTTTTTAATTCAAAGATATCTAAATAGCACAATTTGTGTTAAATGTCAAGGAACATTATTATGATAAATGCCATAATAATTAGATGGAAATTGTTCTGAGCGTTACACATTGCATAATCAATTCTGAGAGAGGGTTTAAAGGTGTACATTTCATGATTACTCAGTAAAGATATTTATCAAAAATTATGCTGGGTACAAATGATAACAAGTTGAAATGAAACCATTACATTCATCTACTGGTTTGTAGAATTTTGAATTTAGATTATGCACTTAATTCTCTTTCAAGAGAATAATTATAAGAATTTTAAAGATAGGAACCCAAATAGTTTTATAATTGCATTTTTCAAGTACTATACAGTAAACAAAAAAATGTTGCCTATAGCACTGAATGAGGTGATTAGCAAGCAAAAATAATTAACTAAATGGTTATTCTTTTCTCCCTACTTCCCTTGCCCATGGAACTAGTTCTCAACAGGTGAATTTGAAAAAGCAATGGTACAGGAGATGCTCTCACCAAAATAAAAGTTTATGTTATGTACTTGAAATCACAAGAAACATAAATATATGGATTAAAACTTGTGATTTCATGGAGCTTTCTGAATCAGCTTCTTGCAATGATTGGCATCCTGATTTCTCAGTCCCTGGGTGCCCAGGTCCCCCTGGCTGTTTACTACACCCTATGAATATTATTGATGCATTACATTCCAAAAGGAGAAAGGTATTGTCCTGGGCCATAAATTTTGTAGGAACTCTTAGCAGCCAAACATCCCTGCAGATGTCAGGGAGGATAGAAGATGGAGGAGGTTGTTAGCAGGACACTTAACAGTATTCAAGACATGCATCCACTCTCTTTTGAGTTTAGAATGCTTACTTCCAAAGAAGCATGGCTACCTGACATCCTGTCTGGCTTTTCAAGGTATGCTGTCTGGCTGCCGGTGTACTTTTGGGCATAAACAAGAGAAAAAGAAGGATAAAGTGAGCGGGAGCCAAGGTGATTTTGGAGCACTGTAATTGATTCGTCGATTCAAGAGTCCTACAGAACTCAAGGTCAGTCGAAGTCTGAGGCAGAAAACCCGAATCAATTTTGCAATGACTGAATGCTTACTGCAGCACAGACATGCAGACCCACAAGAGAAAATCTATTACATCATGGGATTTCGTTTATGAATCAAGCATAACTTATATCTCTCCTTTAATGGAGTACAGGAAAAAGAAACTTAAGTTACTCATCATTAGCTATTTAAAAATGGAAATGGACAAGAGACAATTTGTCTTATAAGGAAAGAGTTTCTGCAAATCTCTTATCCTTATACAGAAACTTCATTTTATTTTATTGATTAAACTATATTTTTCTAATAATTACTAAAATCATTTATATGGCGTTCACATTGTACAATTTGGGAGCACCTACCCAAATGTATTAGAATTGTATGGAACATATGGGTACACTTTCTGCCTTCGGTAGCTGCAAATTTTATCTTCCTCATCTTGCAATTACCTTTACAAAGTAATGAATTCTTTCCAAATAATGTTTTCTTTCTGTTTACCCAATGACACATAAAATTCCAGAAATATTATCATAAGAAAAAGCTTTAATGTATTTTTATTTCAATAACATTGGTAGGTCAATGTTATCTGAAGTAAGCTTAAGAGAATGAAATTTATTGTCATGTTATCACATGGGCAAAGTGCCTATACACATCTTATAGGTGGCTTTTATATTTAAAAAGCTTTTTATTTCTCTGAGGCCACTATTCAGGTGGCTGACAGGGGATAATTTGTTTTGTTCTGTAAATTTCTGACCGTTGTACAAGGAAAAGTTCTCTCACCTTTCATTCAGCAATTCATCTTTCTGTGGTGATTTATTTTACCATTTCTAGACATGCTTTATTACCTAGAGACTTAGCAGGCACTCTTTTCTTGTTTCTTTCTGGGAATTCACTGACTCTCAAGTAGGTATATATACACATTATAATGTTGTAAAGTTTGCTTATGTCACATTACTACAGATACTTCTGCTATCTATTATTTCACAACTTAAAAATGCACATATATTATTGCATAAGATTGAGAAAAACAATAAAATGTAGCTATATACAAAGCTGAGCTTTCATTCTGAGCTGTCATTGATAAACAAAAGGCATTAGAGGTAACTTAGAAAATGGAGTCATCAAACAGATTTGGACCTGTCTGACATATTTGTTTGATATCATAAAGTATATTTGTTTTGATTACATGTAACTGAATGTATATCTAATAATTTTATAGTTATTGAATATGTAAATGAGTATATAATTTAATATGTAGTAATATAGAATTGAACATAGATTATATGATTGAATACTATTTAGCTGTACAAAGAGTGAAAGTCTACATTTAACATAGTAACAATATAACTAGAAATTATTGCATTATTCCAGGCATAGAAAAGTTAGATACTATTCAGAAAGATAGATGTGCATTCACCTATATCCATCTATGTGAATCCACAAAGAAAATTGACCTCATTAAAGTTTTGAATAGAATAGTGATCACAAGAGGCTAAGAGTAAGGAGAGACAGGCACATAGAAAGATGAAGGGATACTAAGTTAGAGTGATGGAAATTAGATATTCTTGTGTGCTATTTCAATCCAGACAACAAATAACAATATGATTCATATTAAAAATGATAGATTTTTGAAATTTTCACCATAAGAAAATGATAAATATTCAAAGAAATCAATGTTAAACCAATTTAAACATTATAGTAGGTGTGTGTGAATTAAAACATCACATGTTAATGCATTATTATGTCTAATTTTATGCTTTTATGTAATAGTAATTGAAAAATCCCTGCCGCTCCACATATGCATCTGTATAAAAGTTTGAATTCGGTCTGTGTAGCAAAGTTCAGGTAGCTCGCACTTGTAATTCTAGCTACTTAGGAAGCTCAGTTCTGAGGATTCTGGCTTGAAGCCAGAAAACAGGGCAGGAAAGTGCAGGAGACTCTTATCTCCAATAAGATAACTAAAAAGCTGGAAATGGAGGTTTTACTTAAGTGGTAGAGCTCTTGCCTTACACAAGAAAAAAGCTCAAGGACAATGCCCAGACTGGGCTGGGAATATGGCCTAGTGGCAAGAGTGCCCAGACTCTGAATTCAAGCCCCAGGACTGGCATACACAGAGACAGACAAATCAGTGTTTGGGAAGACAAAATTTAGGAACTTAAATTGAAAATGAATCAGTTGATTTGTACCCTGGTCTTATTGTCTCTACTTAATTGAAGCTTCCTGGTGCAGATATTATATCAAACCGTGCTGACCAAAAGAAAAATGACAGAAAACTTTCAGAAGACTTTTACTAAATGACCTTGAATTTTAGTAAAACAGACACAGAAAATTTTCCTGCCTTTGCCCATGACTTAACTTTAGTTAACTCAGACATACCTTGGTCCTCTTTTGTCAGAGTTATCACTGCTAATGTTTCTCTCCCACAACCCTATCTCTAATGTTCCTTTCCTAGCAAATTGAATTACTTTATTTTTAGTATCCTTAAAAGCAATTTATGCCAGTGCTCATCTGAGGCCTTTCCAGATGGAGAGTTCCATCATGAAGCTGAATGCCATTATCTCCAACTCTGCCAAGCTGAAGGCAGAAATGTCGGAGTATGCCCACATAAGGAGGTACTGAAACTTTGAAATCAGGGGGAGAGAAAGAGAGAGAGAGAGAGAGAGAGAGAGAGAGAGATGTATCAATGAGAGAGATGGCAAATCTTGAGGATTTCCATTGAGACTGAGTCATTCAAACTGGGGTTTGGTAATACACAGGACTAAAGTCCTTCATGAAGGTCGTTTGAGTAAGCCTGGAAGAAACAAGAGAAAAAGCATTCTTAGTGGAAGAATGAATGTGAGTATTAGATAGTCAGACAGAAGTCTAAAATGTCCCTACAAGGACTAAAAGATTGTATGAGAAAAGATAAGGAACAAAATTGTAATAAGTTAGATATATTGGAAAGGTACTGTTCTTTTGTTTGGTTTAGAAGTAGAATGAGGTGAGACACCTGTGAATAATGATCAAGAAAGAGGTAGGTCAGTAAGGAGGTGTTAAAGTTACACACACACACACACACACACACACACACACACACCACAAACTACCCACATAGTAGTGGCTAATGTGTAAGAAGTAATTACATATAAATATAAAGCATAAATGAGGAGGAGAATTACATATTATGGGAAAATGAGCAGAGCCGCAAACAGGAATTTAAATTATCATTCTTTATGGATTACTTTTAAATAGTGAAATTAGGGCTTTAACCAAATGTGAAGTCACTTTATGCTTTGAGATACTGTGTCATTAATTTAACACACTAATTTATAATTCAAGGCTGGGTACCAGGCTCACAGCTATAATTATGGCTATATTTACAGGTGAGACCAGCAGAATCACAATCCTCTGCCAGACTAGAATCAAGTTTTCAATGCAATATGTCAACCAATGTTGGGGTGTTGGGGTTTTTAGCCCCCCCTCCGACCCCCCCCTCCCCTGACCTGCAGGAAAGACGGGGAAGACATGCCCTGACCGGAAGAGCCAAGAAAGGAAAGGGTCAACAGACTGCCTGCACCCAGCCCTCCCTCACCAGAGGACAATCAGATGCGTCTGGGAGTCAAGTCAAGTCAGTGCAAGATCTCTTTTATTGAGGGGAACACATGTAACTAATATAAGGCACAAGAGCCAATCAGAAAAGGGGAGGCTTGAGCTGTCCATAAGAGCGGAAGAGCTGGGGACCAATCCTAGAGGCAGCCAGATTTCTCCTAGCAGCCCACAGAACTACCTCTGGGTTCAGTGTCAGGCGCCATGTTAGCCACACATGGCCCCAGGACTGAGAAACAGGTGGGACCAGATAGTTGACTTCCTCTTTCTGATCCAGGTGTGTCCCACAAACCAAAAGTTGGACAAATAGCAAATACATGTGATCAGAGCCATGTAAAAGGAAGTGTAGCTATGACTCCAGTAGCAGAGAAATTAGCTTTGATTTAAAACAATGAGACAGCACCTAAGTATTGAGTTCAAGTCCCTGTACTGACACTCACACACACTCACACAAACACGTGCACACACATGCAAAAATTTTAGTTATAAGCTAGCACCAACAAGTGTTCACAAAACTGTATCTCAACAGAATAACTAGATGTGGTAGCATGTATGTGTCTTCCTGTTTGGTAAGAAGTATAAATAACAGGATATATGGTTCAAGGCAACCTGGAAAAAATGTTCAAGTCTATATAAAAAGTAAACAGAGCAGAAGGGCTAAAGGGATGGTTCAAGTGGAAGAACATCAGCCTAGCACATGTAAAGTACTAACTTCAAAAAGTCAGTACTTTAGGTACTTTACTAACAAAAGAAAGTTACAATTCAAATTCACATTTTGTTCTTTCTTCCTTTTCAGTATACGGTCATACTACAGAACAAATATATATATACACATATACATATATACACACATATATACATATATACACACACATATTTATGTGTGTGTGAAATATATGTTACATATTATGTATGTTGAACATATATTCATACATCAAATATATGTTATATCTTATATATAGTATGATGGGGAATGTCTTTCTAATGTAACTTTTTCTAATTAAAGTGAGTTTTTTTATTTGAAACTGCTAAAATCTGAGCTACAATTACATATGTCAAGCAAAGAGTACATGTAAATATGTAAGACTTTGAGCAAGGAAAAATAATCCAGAGGGATCAAGTCATTCTTCTAACCTTCAGTACTAAGCAGTTCAGTTGAAATTCATTTCTTAACTCATCTGAACTTTATTGTGTATGCACCCACTATTTCAGGATGCATCTTTGAGTAAGATATATTATATTCTTGGCTTTATCATAATCACTTATGTTTTGGAAGAGCTAACAAAAGCAATAAGAATGTGTGGTACTGTGTGTTCTAGTTCTGATGAGTGCCTAACGGATGACTCTGAAATAAGTGTTTTATACTTTATTTTATACAGCAATCAGACATTTATAGAGTTATTGATGTAGTAAAATCATCTGAGTATCCATTCATTTGCATGGCTAGTCTTTGAGAATGAGTACATACAGAAACTTCTTAATTCATAGGCAAAAGAACCATGCATGCACATGTTCCTGAGCTTTCTCAGATCATTCACTGTGTGTGGGTTATAGGCATCAGCAGTCACATGGGGGTGCAGAAATGAAGAAGGATCACCATAATCTACTTTTCCCCTGGAAATTATAGAGATTTCCCTATTTTGGTCTATTCTCTTCATCTAAAACATTTTTTTCTTCCAACCAGTCAAGACTATATATATATGTATATATATATATATATGTATATATATACATATATACATATATATATATACATATAGAGAGAGAGGGGGGAGGAGAAGCAGAGGAGACACCACAAATTAATACAGAAAGACAAGGCTATAAAACAATTTTTGAATGAAACTCCTGTCGATTGTCATTTTTAGAATATGGAATTAGCTATATTCTATTATTTAGTTCCTAGATTACAAACAAAATCAAGAAATATAGAACTCAATTATATATAAATATATGTATATATAATGAATAATGACATATAATGTTTTATGAGCCAGGTGTTGGTGGTTCACACCTGTAAATCTAGCCACTGAGGAGGCTGAGATCTGAGGATTGCAATTTGAAGCCAGCCTGGGCAGGAAAGTTCCTGAGAATCTTATCTCCAGTTAATCACCAAAAAGCCAGGAGTGGAGCTATGGTTCAAGTGATAGAGTGCTAGTCTTGGAGCATGGGGGGACAATGTTGGGAGAGATCCTAGGTCAACAGTTCAAGCCCCCAGGAATCAATGAATCTCTCTCACATGCTCTTTCTCTCTCTCTCTCTCTCTCTCTCTCTCTCTCACACACACACACACACACACACACACAGAAATTTTATGTATTGTTTCTCTTGCTCTTCAGAGTTTCATTGTTACTATCACTACTATTGTTACTGGCTTTTTAACTTCCAAAACCCATTATTTTTATTTTTTTTACTTGGAATTAATATGAGTATAATTTTTAAAAGTTGGTATTCCAATATCTATTGATAGGAATTATACCAAAATTTTCTTGAAGGATATTTCATTTGAAGCACTAATTCAGAAGAAAATTGTATTTTTGTCCTGAATTCTTTAGACTTATTTTATTATATACATTAACATTTTAATAAATAAAAGTGATTTGAATTCACTAATCCCAGTTTACTTAAATAAAACTTATCACTTTAAGACTATTGTTGACTTATCTGAGATAAACAATGCTTTATCAAATAAACATTTTATCAACTACAATATTGTTTATATGTGTTTAATGTATTATGTTCTAACATTTTTTTTTTTTTGCCAGTCTTGGGCCTTGGACTCAGGGCCTGAGCACTGTCCCTGGCTTCTTTTTGCTCAAGGCTAGCACTCTGCCACTTGAGCCACAGCACCACTACTGGCTGTTTTCTATATATGTGGTGTTGGGGAATCGAACCCAGGGCTTCATGTATACGAGGCAAGCACTTTTGCCACTAGGCCATATTCCCAGCCCTCTAACAATTTTTTTGCCTTAAAATTTGTTAGGTTCATTTCTAGTGAAGGACAAGATAAATTGTGAACATTTCTGGAAAGACTTACATTTAAATAAAAAAAGACACCCCAAGTTTTGTTCATATTAAAGAATATGTAGGAGGAGAAAGGGTCAAGGCTGACATAATGACACTAGCTTCAATGACATCATCAAGCATATACTTCATCATTTTTTAAAGGTTAGTAGGGAAAGGACCATCTCTGCTCTTTGAAAATGTCAAATAAAATGTTATCTTTCCCAAGTGTGAACCAGTATTAATCTAAAGACTGCAAAGACAAATGGCACTAAGGAAATCATTCAACAAATAGCATTAGTCATAGATATTATATATATATGTATTATTAATTTAGATTTTAAAATTATAATATATAAATTTAAATGTATCCACTTATACAAATAGATATAGCTAGATAGGTAGGTAGTAGATAGATTGCTAGAATAAAATGAAGTCAAAGAAAATATGGACAGATTAAAGACATCTACATTTATTATTTGTAAATATACTAAGTGTAATGTAAAACATAGAGAAAGAATAAACAGTAAGAGGTTTAGATATTGCAGGGGTGTAGAGGAAGGAAATAATGGGAAGGCCATACCAAGGAGCACAAAATCCCATTTGGAAATGAGAATTTAGTTTTTATTTTAATGGAGCTCTTTGGCACAATATGAGAATATGATAAATTATAATGGTTTGTAGTTCAACTTATATCTATTTAAATATGCTCATTCCCACTGAAATAAGTGATTGAGGTGCTAGATGCATTCCTTCTTGTTCATCATTATCTTCATAAAGTTCACACTAAAGTATTACTTTCTTCAGTTCACTGTACTTCCCCTTTCACCAAACAATTATAATGCATTCTGAGAGAGATAAAACATCTGAAAAGATTTAAAATAATGAACAAAAATACAAAAAATAAAAAAATAATGAAGAGACTTCCCATAGCCAAGAAAGAATCAAAGAACTTGAAAATTTGTCAACAGAGACTTCCCAAAACTAAAATGTGAAAGAAAAGAATGAAAAAAATTAAATAACAGATTAGGTAAGAGCAGTAGGACAATTACAAAATGTAGAGATAAACATGGTAAGAAATATTAGGACAGAGAAAAGTGTTCAGGAATGAAGTAGTAATCATTAAGAAAATTTCAGAACTCATGACAAACACCAAGACATAGATAAAGCAAGAACATGAAGCATTAAGAAGGATAACTGAGGGCTGGGAATATGGCCTAGTGGCAAGAGTGCTTGCCTCATATACAAGAAGCCCTGGGTTCTAATCCCCAGCACCACATATATAGAAAATGGCCAGAAGTGGTGCTAAGGCTCAAGTGGCAGAGTGCTAGCCTTGAAAAAAAAGAAGCGAGGAACAGTGCTCAGGCCCTGAGTCCAAGCTCCAGGACTGGCCAAAAAAAAACAAAAAACAAACAAAGAAGGCTAACTGAGGTATAACATTTTCAGTCTGCATAAAATCAAAGAAAAGGTAAAAAGCCTTGAAAGAGTATGGGAAAGGAGACTGACATTGTGTTTTGTGCCTATAATTCTAGTTATTCAAGAGGTCCAGTCAGGAGTCCCACATTTCTACACCAGCCCAAGCTGAGATTCATCATCTCAACCAGTAAACTAACCAGTAAACTAACTGTGATTGTTTGTTCCTATCATCGAAGCTATGTGGGAGGTGTACATAGAAAGATCTCTATCCAGGCCCACCCTTGAGAAAGTAAACATGGCCAGGGCATGATTGAAGCAGTAAAGTACCTGCCTAGAGAGCACAAACTCACAAAGTTTCGCAAAGTGAGGTGGATTATAGGAGAGATTTAGGACAGCAGATGA
This sequence comes from Perognathus longimembris pacificus, assembly GCF_023159225.1. Lineage (NCBI taxonomy): Eukaryota > Metazoa > Chordata > Mammalia > Rodentia > Heteromyidae > Perognathus > Perognathus longimembris. Next base: position 21,763,302 of record NC_063172.1, read on the forward strand.
CATATTCCCCTGTTAAGGGGAAGAAGGCTAAGAATTCACATTAAATGTTAATTTTTCAGAAACCTCAAATTCTAGAGGAAAATAGAGAAAAAATATTTAATGTAAAATGTACAAGAAAAAAAATACTACAAAGACATAATTGTGTGAAATATCCTTTAAAAGTGAAAGAAAACAGACTGTCTCCACCAACATCAGAGACACAAACTTATCTTTCTAGAAATGTCAAATGAAATTAAAATAACAATGAACATAATATAGATCATAAAATTAGTTCTATTTAATGATTGCTAAAGAAGAAATAAATATTTTAAACTTTTTTAAAATTTTTGATTGACTTACTAGATATTGGCAATCAATTGTTCAGTGATTATAGATAAATAAATTGAATGGCTGCAATATCAGGGGTAAGGAGATTATTTACATGGTATGTATACTCCTAGTGAATATATTTACTAATGTAAACATGAATTTGCATGATGTGACAGTATATTTTTACTTTCAGGAAGATCATTATTTTTTAAGGAATACTGAAAGAGTGGGGGAAAAATGAGAATGAGCCAAAATACCCAATGGGAAAATGGAGAAGACAGAAAAAGCTTGTTAACAAAAAGGAAGCAATGAATGAACAAAGTCAAGGAAAAAAAATTTGCAAATTATGATTATTAATCCAATTAGCTAATTTTAATCATTTCAGGGAGGGGTATCTCAAATGCAACAATTTAAAGACAGAGGATGACACAGTGGATTTAAAAAATGAGATCTACTATGCTTTGCCCACAGGAAATTCACTTTACATATAAAGACAAAAGTTAGTTGAAAGGATGAGTCCAGTCAAAATATCTTATGCTTACAATGTTAGCTCCTCAGGAAACTGAAAGCTAAAATGGTGGTTTGAATACAGCTTGGACAGATTAATCTAGATGCTCTTATTATCAATTAACCAGCAAAAGTTAGAACTGGAGGCAAATAATAGGTCTCCAAATATGAGGAAAAAGCCAAGAAGAATGTTAAGTCATGAGTTCGAACCCCACCACTAGCACACACACACATGCAAAGACACACACACACACACACACACACAAACGCACACACAATGTAAGGAATGAAAACATGGCAGCCTCATGCAAATAAAATGCAAGGTGGGTAAACTATTAATTCCATATAAAGCAGATCTCAGCAAACGCAGTAATATTGAGGAATAAAAGCCATTACATAATGGTAAAGGAGTCAATTGTGCAAGGATACGCAAAAATCTTTAATTATGAATTAAAGAAAAAGTATTAATGCATGACTATTGATTATATTAATACTAGAAGGACAACAAATATATATTTAGAACAATTTTACCCATAAATTTGATAACACAGATGAAATAAACCAGTTCTTCAAAAACATGATCTGTTAAATCTCACTCAGGAGATATGGATAATAAGAATTGATTTTATAATTAATTATTGAGGTACTTGAATAAAAATCACTCTCTAAAACAAAAGTAATCCAATAACAAAACAAATATAGAAGTTTCACTGGTAAATTCTACTAAACAGTATCAAAGCAAATAAAGCCAACTTTTCAAAAAATTATCTCCAAAAAAGTAGAAGCAGATGATACACTTCCTAAAAATTATATGAAGACTGAATCATCCTAGAATCAAAAACAGAAAAAGCAAAGCAAACAGAGCAAAGTACACATTCATGAACAAGCACACAAAAATTCTCAAAAAATATTGATATTGAAGTGAGCAATGCTTAAAAGCATCTGTGTCCTAACAGTAATGAGTTTTTATTGGCCAATTTAATAATTGTGAAACTACAAATATAACCCATCATATCACTACTCTACAAACAAAAATCACAGAATCATCAATAGATGCAGAAAAAATCCCCAGAAAAAAATTCAACACAATTTCATAATTTAAAAATACATTCAGCAAACTGAAATGTAGTAGAATATCCTCAATTTAACATGGAACACGTACAGAAAAAGGTGTATTATTTGGTGACAAAAGGAAATGAATTATTAAATCACAAAGATTTGGAAGCTTTAAATACATTTTTTCAATGAAAGAAGTCAATGTAGTCAAGCATCATACCAGAATTTCAGTAAGATAGCTTCTCTAAAATGCTGAAATACAAAGAGGATTAGCCCTTCTGTACATCATCTTTACAATAAAACTTTTAAAAAGAGAAAAAGAAAAACAGTTGCCTAGGGTAGCAACATGAGAGGAAAGAGTAAGATAAATGGAACTCAGGGAGATTTAGGGCATTAAAACTGTTCTGTGTAATACTCTAAAGGCTAATACTTCACATAAGCATTGGGCAAAACCCAAAGAGCTGCACAAAGCAAAGATCCAGCTGCAATTGAATTGTAATCTTCACTTATGTAATAATACATCTATAACATTTTATAAATTGTAACCAGATCCACAGCTGTGTAAGGAGACTAAAGAGAAGTCTGTATTGACAAATACTTTTAAAGCACTAACTCTTTTTGTTAAAATTAGAACTATACATCCTCAATATACGCACTGCCCTACATATGAAACTATAACCCCTCTGTACATCACCCTGACAATAAAGAAATGAAAAAAAAAAGCACTAGGAAACATTCGTATGGAGACCTTCATTCATTTGAGCTTATAGTGTGTATACATTTCAAAAACTCAGTTTTGCCAGTATTTACAGAAATCACATTTTAATTGTACCTGAATATTTCCTTCTTGCTTTAGATAATTTCTCCACATAATCTCCTCAACTTTTGTTCTATGGGCCAAGGGGCCTACCTATCACTCCGTCTAGATAGGAAGTATTGTCTAAACCTGCTCAGGCCTAAGCAAAAGACCCTTTCCTCAAAACAACTAAGCCAAAAGAGAAAGGGTGGTAGAGCACTTGCTCAGCATACACAGGAACCTTGAGTCCAGTCCTCAGTACCAGAAAAAATTTTCTCCAGTCTATCAGTTTTCCATCTTATTAGGTCAACACTTATGTGGCATGGGTACTAAAAAATCACTCCTCAAAATGAGGGTGCCAAACTGAGTATTTTAGCAACTGCAGCCTTTCTCTCAGACTAAGGAAAAGAGATAGACTCCTGACATTAATTGCTGCCTAGCCTAAAGCTATTTTGTCTCCTTCTCACTAAAAGTAGAAAAAAGAAATATGAACTGACCCAAGTCAATTTTTTTGTGACTTAAGCTAAGTTAAAGTCATTGGGAAATGATTTGAATAGTCCATGCTGTGAAACCAATTTTGTTTTCCACAGTTATTAGGTTTTATTAGGTTCATAATTATACAGGACATAGAATCAATGGCCTTCTCCCAACACACATGATCTTACTACTAACAACAGGATTATTACAGGAGAAACAAATGATAAGAAAATCATGGCATGATATAAGTAGCAATACTGCTCTATGAACTAGATGGTGCTTCAGCTGTCTAACGTTTGAATTATTCCATAAGCAGTTTGTATGGAAAGTATATTTCAGAGTCTATTAATACACCTGGAAAATATTTTTAGAATATAAAAAGAGCACTCTTTGTGACATTTACCATGAAATAACTTTTGTCACAGAACTTGGAACCATGTAAAAAAATCAGTCTATTGCTTTCCATAGTTTCCCAGGCTGCATTCAAGAGGTAGTGCCTGGGAAACATTTACAGCCTCTCCATATTTCTTGGATATCACTTATTTCCCCATGAGAAAATATTTCTTTCTAGCATTGGACCAGGCTAGCATTTAATCAGAAACAAACATTCGAGTTCTAACTCGCATCTTCTTGAAATGGATTTTAAATTATGTTATTTTGAATATTTCCTGTCTCAGTGTCCCTTCTCTTCACCTCTCCTTCATTCCATCACTGTCTTCAGGCACACACACATTTACACAAACACAAATATCTTTAACTTTGATGAACTGTTTTCTATTAAGTGTAGACTATATTTTCCCAACTTTAATGGTATATAGGTATTTCCCATCTGTTTGTGGAATAGATCATGATTGTCAATATCAGCATTTTTCTTTATCTAGAGTACAGGTGAAGTGTGTAGTAGTAGTACTTTAGAATATATATACATATATATATACATATATGTGTTTGTGTCTTGGTATATATCTTGAGTGTATTATTATATTATTGCAAGTAGTTGTGAAAAACAGTTTATGAATACAATGCATCTGATCACACCCCCTCCGCAATCACTCACCCATTCTAACCCATTTTCTTAATTGGGTATTACATATATTGAATACTTGACTACACCACTCCTCTCTTCTCCTCTTTATTTTTCTTCCCCGCTCCTCTAGTCCCCATCCATCTCTTGGGAATTCCTGTTTCCTGGTAATTATTTGGTTGGGTTATGACATGCCTTTCGAAGGAATTACACTAGTCAAGTTTTCTTTTGAATCTACCATATTTCATTTAACACTTTTGTAATCACTTACAAATTTCCCAACCTGCTTACTTACAGGTGTATAAGCTAATTGTAGTTTCTACATATGAGGGGACCTACATATCATTTTTTTCTCTCTGAGCCTGACTTACTTTGCTTAATATAACCTTTTCTAAGTCTTTCCATTTCTTTTTTGATTCTTAATTTTTTAATTTTAAAGGTGGTATACAAAGGGGTACAATTACTTAAGTCAGGTTGAGCACATTTCTTTTTTAAAAGTGTCACCTCTTCCCTCATTTTCGCTCCATGAGATGTGTCCCTAGCAACCTAAAGCATCTGTCTTTTATCATACAGAATCATATTTAATCTCTTTTGTTAGGTTACAAGCATGTATTTATTTATTTATTTTTATTTTTGTTGGTCGTGGGGCTTGAACTCTGTGCCTAGGCACTGTCCTTGAGCTTGTCAACTCAAGGCTAGAGCTGTACCACTTTGAGTCAAATCGTCACTTCCGGATTTTTGGTGGTTAATTGTATATAAAAGTCTCATGGACTTTCCTGCAGTGGCTGGCTCTTTTAAACTGCTATTCTCAGATCTCAGCCTCCTGAGTATCTGGTATTACAGGTGTGAGGCATAGGTACTTAGCTGATATATTTAATAAATTATTGTTCCCAAAGCATTCATTATTGTTTGATGTAATAATGTTAAAAATTAATCCATCGATTATGTATTAACCAAATGTAAAGATACCTTTCCTTCTGGAGAATATAGAGTAAGTCCCACACCCTAGGGGTGTTGAATGTAGCAAAGAACTATGGAATATCTGAACTTTATTATTTTAATTTATTAATTTAATTTATTGTAAAGGTAATGTACAGAGGGGTTACAGTTACACAAGTTAAGTAATGAGTAATTTTCATAACAAATGATACAATGTCATTTTTTCTAATGGATGAATAAAATTTCATTCTGTATATATGCCAAATTTTCTTGATACATTTATCCTTTGAGGAGCATCTAGGCTAATTCCACACCTTGGATAAGTGAACATGGTTGTGTTGGTAGCTTTACTCTAACCTGGTTTGGAGTGCAGTTGCCGATTCATATGGTTATTTCTACTTTTATTTTTTCAGGAAATTTCATACTGCTTTCCAGTGTATTAGGGTTCCCCTTTGGCCACATGTTCACTCTGCCTATTATTGTTTGTTTTCTTGATAATGGTCATTCTCACTCCGGTGTATTGGAGTATCACTGTTGTTGGGAAAAAAAATATTCTTGATGAAATTAATTGATTTGCTTACTTCTCTTTCTTTTTATTTGGTTAATGATGTCTGGAACTATAGCACCCATTTTGCAACTTGATGATGTTCGTGATTTAATGTGGTTAGCAGCATGGTTTTATATTTCTTTAGCAGTGTGGTTGTTCTGTTATTGTTGAGATAAAACCTTAGCTTCAGTTTCTAATAAAAAAGCCAATATTATCATAATTAAGCCATTACAAATAATATGACTTAGCCAAAATGTCATCGATGAAACATTTTGCAGAAGTTTTTCTTTAGACAAATTTATTTAGGTATTTAATGAAGATGAAACTGGAAAAACTGAAGAAACACACCAATTCATAATAATTTTTTGTATTTTTCTAAAAGCTAATTAAGCATGCTAGAAAGAGAGGGAGAGAGAGAGGAGAGAGAGGAGGGAGAGGAGAGGGAAAGAGAGAGGGTTAGTGTATTTGGGTCATTGTTGATGATGGGTTGTCATTGAAGTTTATCTTGTGAACAATATTGTCTCCACAATTTTGCATGTTAAAAGACAGATGCTTCAGGTAGCTTGGGGCACATCTCATGGGATATTCTTCTTCTGTTGTGTGTGCTGTTTCCAGAATGATGGTGCAAGTGTTCAGAATAGCTAATGTGATAGAAGTCCTTAAAATAATAATATGTGCCTTGATTTTGTTTGTAAAATAATGAACTCAGTGACATTGGCTTCTTAAAACAGACTGTCGCAGGACTGTAGCAATTCTTAGGAAATAGAGATAGTAGGAGTTAGAATGTGTTTCTCACAGTCAGGAAAACTAGATAAACTCATGATCTATTACTGATGTTGAACCTACTCTGTGTAAATAGATAAAACAACAAAAACTAATGATAAGGACATATTAACACCTGCATAAGTTTTCTTTAAAATGAGCCCATATATGAATCCCTATCTTGATACTTTACACTCTTATTTCTTGCCTGTCATGCTTTATTTAAATTTTGTCTCTCTTTAACATATAGCTATTCTTCTAATATCCTATCTATATCTGTATAGTAGAGTGGAATTTATTCATACTTTTGGGTATCTGCTTATTCTAAAAGATTTATATCTTCCAAATCCAATCAATTGTTCTTCCTTTAAGTTGCACAATGTCATAGGTCTTATCTCATCCATATTATATATCAAGTTGTGGACCTTTGTGAAAACAATGTTGAAAATTCTGCATTGTTATGGCTTTCCTACTACACTGTATAACATGTCTCCCTTTATTTAAAATTTCTAAGTAGATTCATTTTGTCATTGACTATTAGGGAAACTGTTTTTTTTTTTTCAACCAGTTACTGTTCTATTATTTACTGTATATTGTTTTGAACTATTGGTTGCATTAGTGTTTTACAGCTGCATAATCAATTCCCACAGAGTTAGTTGCTTAAAATAAAAGAAATTGGTAATGCTATCATCCTGTAGGTCAGTCTTAAGCACATAAGTTAGCAAGCTGAGTTTCATCTGAGTCTTTTATTAAACTTGGACATTGTTATCAAATAAATGCAAGGCTCCAGGGAATAGAAAATGATGTGAGTGTTACCCTGTATTACACGTGGTAACCTGTGCAAGACATGGGACCATTTCTAGGAAGCATTAGCTGGGAAAGCATCCAAACATACAAACAAAATACAATAGTTATGCCCTTGATTAGTATGATTTCTGCTTTAAAGAAATAAATTCTAGGTTACAACCTAATGAGGCAATAGTACTATTTTTTTAATTATTCATAAAAATAATAATTATGTGTAAATATTACTGATATTTGTAATTATACCCCAAATTTTTCATCACATAAATTAAATGAAAATTGAATTTTAATCATCATAACTAAAATGATTAATAATTTTTATTCACCTAAACACTCATATATAAGTTCCACTAAAATTTTGTAAAGTTAAGTATGTTTTAGATAGCTGTCATTTAAAATAAGTCTAATTTTGTCCTCTTATTTCAATGGAATTTTAAGTAGAACACTGTACTCCTTAAGTGTTCTGGTTGAATGAATAAAAGTATCTACATACTCACTATGGCCAGCTCTTGGGTTTGTAAAATTCTCTGATATCTGAGATTCATTCATCACTGGTGAAACATTTCAGTATAGTAACACAAATGGGGGTAGTCAAAGAATTTGTAGGTTACCACTGTTTACCAGAAAAGAAATTATGAGTTGAGACAAATAAAAAATATAAAACACCTCCTATTTACTTAGCAATTGTATTTTATGATTTTTTTGAGACTACCTTACTCTTCACAACTATTGACAGCACAATATCCTTTTTTTTTTTTTTTTTGGCCAGTTCTGGGCCTTTGGACTCAGGTCCTGAGCACCATCCCTGGCTTCTTCCCGCTCAAGGCCAGCACTCTGCCTCCTGAGCCACAGCGCCCCTTCTGGCCGTTTTCCATATATGTGGTGCTGGAGAGCTTCATGTGTAGGATGCAAGCACTCTTGCCACTAGGCCATATTCCCAGCCCGCACAATATCCTTTTTAAAGAAATGGTTCAGTGGCTTTAAGAAATTGTCAAAGATTACAGATGCATTAAGAATAGGCCTTGTCTGATTCCTTTTTGTAAGGTTTTAGTAAGAAATCATGTGCATTTATTATTTTTATTTTCCTTAGCATGCATTAGTTGTACAGAGGGAATTCATCATGAGAGATCCACATATTCATACTATGTAACTGAATCAAATGCATCTCCTTGACCACTCTCACTCATTCTTCCTCCTCCCTTAGTGCTAGTTGAACAGGTTTCTTTTATTTCCATACACATGTGAAGAGCATTTCAATTGTATTCACTCTTGGTACTCTCTCTTATTGCACTTTCCTCTCCTCTTCTACCACTTCCTCCTAAAAAGAACCTACTTTCCATTGTTGTCCATCATCTTAAAAAAAAATCTAAGTTCCATAAGTAAATGTGATATTTGACTTTCTCAAGAGTTTTTTTTTTCAATACTTCTTTTCTTTCTTTCTTGAAAAAAAATTTCTGTGCTGGTCATGTGACTTGAACTTTAAGCCTGTGTGCTTTCTAATTTCTTTTGCTCAAGGCTGGTATCCTACCAATTGAGCCACAGCTCCATTTCCAGCTTTTTGAGTTAGTTTATTAGAGATAAGAATCTCATTCACATTTCTGCTGGGCCTGGCTTCCATCCGTGATCCTCAGATCTCAGTCTCATTACAGGTGTGAGCCACCAGCACCCAGTTTATTATCTCATTCTTAATACTGTGGACTTTTGATGATGTTGTATTCTTTTGATTTCTTCTTCTTTTTGAATTACTTGGTTATAAATGGAAAGTCACAAATATGAACATCTTTTATTTACTAACACAATGTATGCAAACATATTTCTCCTTGATTTTGAATATTAAGCAAATGAACAAAGTAGTTCAAGAGAAAAGTAGCAATGCAAACAAACAAGGGGGAAGGTGGGAAATTACAACGTGGCAAACAGAAAATGAACTTGGGTACAATTTCAATTTGCTTTTCAATCTTATTCAGGTTCAGAGAACAATTTACTTTCAAAATTAATATAGAAAAATCTAATTACATTTTAATTGTACTTTTATTGCCAGAATTCATATCCTATAGATATTACACTAAGAGTTCTGATTAATCTTGAAATTAAATAGTTTTTATGTTTAAATAGTAAGAAATAAATGATTTTCATCAGTAATAATACAAATCACATAATATTCTTGCCACATTAAGAAGCATAAATATGTGCTTTCTAGATTCTATTCAAAGAGATGAACAAAAGTAGTAAATATGATTTGATACTTTTAAATTAGATTGCTTGTACATATGGCCTTAGACTTATCTGTGTGAAATAACAGCCACAATTGGTGGAGATATTATCAATTTAAAAAAATAACTCTCATTCACTGAAAATGACATAATTTTTCACACAATATAAAAACAGTCATTCAACAAGGCCACCTACGGAGTTACTGCTCAAGTTGTTTTTGACATCCTCCATTTATTTTCTCCACATAAGTGCTACAGTGGAGAATTTTAACAAGAATGACACAAAGCACAACCAAATCCAGTTACCAACAAAATTAATAGTAGAGTGGCTTAAATTGTGATCAATAATAAGATGTCTTCAAGTAGGCAATCAGACAGCTCACTCAACAGGAGATCAGAGCTGCAAGCTGGCTTGTATTCAAGCTGCACTGCAATCACATGTGTGAACATCAGAACTGTTTTCTACTTCATGAAACAGCCTAAAATATTTAATACTGTTCTCTTTCCCTAAGTTCTAAAATCATTCTTTTGTAGCTTTAAAAATAAGTGTTACAATTACATTAATTTTATGTGAAGAAGAGAAAGGATGTGTGCAATTGCAAATTTTTATATAATTATATGAAATCTGAAGAGACAAATCTGTACATTATTTTCAAGCAAAAATAAATGTACTTTTAAATCCCTTCACACCCTTGAGACCTAAGAATGCTTAACTAACCTTGACATTAGTCTCTTAACTGTTTTCAATGGGAGTTCCTGTATCCACACTGAGCCGAATTCTGAGTGTGTGTTTGTGAACTTTTTAAACTTTGCTGTATCTAAACATAAACAGATTAAGTTCAAACATCATTTTTTAAATTAAACATGAATTAGGTAGCCTTTGAGTTTTTCTTTGTGACATTTTCAGTCCAATAATCCATATTCATTGCTGCTAAGACCCTTCCTTGGTACATTTTTTTTTCTGGTTTGTCATGCATAGTAATCATATAATATCTTGAGACTTTTATAAACCACTTATCAACATTTGTGTAAGAACTATTTGTAGTTCCTATTCCTACCTTATGCAGAACATAAGGAGTATGATATCACACATTTGTATGTGTGTGCGTGTCTGTATGTGATTTCTTCTTCGAGCATTTTGTGTCTGTGGATGGGAACCATATTCACAAAAATTATTTGAGAGAGAGGGAAAGGCTAAATACCCTAACTTTGTCATTACACATTGTATATATGCATCTACTTATCAGAATGTACCCAATAAATAGGTAAATTTTAAAACAGTCAACTAATTTTGGATAAAGAAAACATTACTAAATAGAGACTCAGGTGCTGAATTAAGTATATGTACTGAATTTTGGAGACACAAGAGTGATAAAAATTTCTGAATGTAATCATTCTGTGTTCATCGCTGGAAGCAATGTAGGGATTCTACAAGACGTTTGAGAAGACTTCCAATAAAAAAGGAGCATGTGTAAAGCAATGTTCTGAACTCATAACTTTGTATATGTGAGATTTTGATTGATGTTGGATCCATAATTATTAAGAAGGAAACAACACAAAGGTTGTGGAGGGAATATTTCATAATAAAGAGCTCAATTTTTATAAAGGTGACTGAAATGTACTTATCATGTACTAAATTCTGAGATTTGTGACAAGCAAAACTTATGGATAGTGGCATTGTTCCCCAGGAGCTAAGACCTTGAGATGTTAAAAAAAAAAAATCTTATCCAAGGCCAATAGCACATCAATGTTGAACTCTGTCTTTTATAAGATGATCACTGCTTTCATAATGCAGAGAATAGAGTTACTGAAGGATTTCTAAGCTTTCATAATTGTCAAAGTGGCTAGCTAATTTGTCATAATTGCCTTGAGGATATGAATTTGTGTGTATTTAATCCATTTATTATTATTTTTTGCTATGGCATTGATAGATAGCAATGGCTTGCACTGAAGTCTCCTGCAAAAGGAAAAATTAAATACATGTATGTATATTTATTTTTCATGATGATTTCATAGAGTATACCAAATACAAATTTTCCATAGCATAAATATTTTAGTAATACGTTCATATATGTATATTGTGTATGTATATATACATATACTAACAGACATGCACAAATACATAGGTAAAAATCATCCATACATGGCTTAACAGGGACTTTCAATGTCTAAGTGAGAGCCTGTGGGACATTTAGGCTGGAGATATTTGTGGTGGTTTTTGAATCTTTGAGAGCCACCACATCAATGGCCTTCCTGTTTGTATAACCACAGCAAAACCACAAGAGGAACTAACATAGTTTTCAGGTCAGATTGAAATAGTACACTACTTTCCTTGTGTCTTTATGCTTTGAAGAGCTGCAGCTTTTGTGAACAGTAAGTCAATCCCATCCACAACTAAAAATCAAAGTCTATACATTTTGATGGCCAAATAGCAAATGTCACATTAATATCACACAAGTTATTTTTCTTTATATGTAACTAATCTTCTGCAAAATTACATGCTACTTTTCTGTCTTTAATAAGGAAATTTATTGAATACATGATTTTAAGAGAATATAGGGCACTTTTTCATGTGTCTCTTGGCCATTCTGATTTCCTCATCAGAGAAGTCTCTTTTTAAGTCTTTAGCCCACTTGTTGAGAAGGCTATTGGTACTTTGTGGTTTTGTTTTGGAGGAAGGTAATTTTTTACTTCTGCATATATTTTAGATATGAGGCCTTTGTCTGTTGTATGGCCAGTAAAGATATTTTCCCAATCTGTGGGCATTCTGTTTATCTTGCGAGCTATGTCCTTTGCCCTGCAGAAGCCCTGCAGTTTGATGCAGTCCCATTTGTCTATCCTTTCTTTGATTTGTAGCATTTCTGGGTTTTTGTTAAGGAAGTTCCGTCCTGTGCCAAGGAGTCAAAGTGTTTCTCCTATTTCTTCTTTTAGTGTTTTCAGGGTATCTGTTTTAATTTGGAGGTCTTTGATGCATTTGGAATTGATTTTGGTGCAGAGTGATATATAAGCATCTAGTTTGAGTTTGTTGCATGTGTTGAACCAGTTTTGCTAGGACCATTTGTTAAAGAGGCTATCTTTCTTCCAGACTGTTTTTTAGCTCCTTTATCAAAAATTGAGTAGGTGTAGTTCTGTGGGTTCATTTCTAGGCCATCAATTCTGTTCCATTGGTCTTCAGGCTTGTTCCATTGCCAATACCAAGCTGTTTTTATTACTATAGCTTTATAATACAGCTTGAAGTTTGGTATTGTAATTCCTCCAGCACTGTTCTTTCTGCTTAGGATTGTCTTTGCTATTCTGGGTCTTTTATTGCTCCATATGAATTTCTGGATTGCTTCCTCTATTTCATTAAAGAAATGGTGTTGGGATATTAATGGGTATTTCATTGAATTTGTAGATAGCTTTTGGCAATATTGCCATTTTGATTATATTAATCCTTCCAATCCAGGAGCATGGGAGGTTTTTCCATTTCCTTAGTTCTGCCTTAATTTTGTTTTTCATATTTTTAAAGTTCTCAACAAGGACCATAAAAGAAATGCAAATTAAAACAATAATGAGATTACATCTCACCCCAGTAAGAATGACCTATATCAAGAAAACGAACAATAATAAATGTTGGAGGGGATGTGGCCAAAAGGGAACCCAATTTCATTGTTGGTAGGAATGTAAACGGGTTCAGCCATCCTGGAAAGCAGTATGGAGATTCCTCCGAAGGCTAAACAGAGCTCTGCTATGACCCAGAAGCCCCACTTTTGGGCATCTACCCAAAAGACCACAAACAAGGACCCACTAAAGCCAACAGCACAACAATGTTCATCGCAGTACAATTTGTCAAAGATAAAATATGGAACCAAACCAGATGCCCCTCAGTTGACGAATGGATCAGGAAAATGTGGTACATATATACAATGGAATTTTATGCCTCTATCAGAAGTAATGGCATTGCCCCATTCATAAGGAAATGGAAGGACTTGGAAAAAATTATGCTAAGTGAAGTGAGTCAGACCCAAAGAAACAAGGACTCTATGGTCTCCCTTATAGGGAATAATTAGCACAGGTTTAGGCTAGTCAAAGCAGAGGATCACAAGAGCCCAATACCTATATCCTTATGAACACATAAGATGATGCTAAGTGAAATGAACTCCATGTTATGGAAACGACTGTTGTATCACTGTTGTAATTATTTTTAACATTCCATGTGAAACTGTGGCTTCTATTGTTGATGATCCTCTTGTATCCCCTTCCTGTGGTTGTACCTGCCCTATCACTGTATCTATCTGAGTACATTGGAAACTATGTATACTGATATTAGAACTAGGAAAATGAAAGGGAATACCAAAATCGAGAGACACAGGATAAAAAGACAAATGACTACAAAAGCAATACTTGCAAAACTATTTGATATAAACCAACTGAACAACTCATGGGGGAAGAGGAAAAGTGGGAGAGGAGAGGGGGGAATGAGTGAGGAGGTAACAAACAGTACAAGAAATGTATCCAACGCCTAACACATGAAACTGTAACCTCTCTGTATATCAGTTTGACAATAAAAAAAGAGAATATAGGTATTATAAAACAACAGTAGTTACTATATACATAAATAAATATATATGAAAATTTGATGGAAATAATTGGTTGGCAAAAGTTGAGAAGAACAAAGTCTTTATTTTTTTGTTGTTGTTTTTTTTTTGTTTTTTGTTTTTTTTTTTTTCATTTCTACAATGTTCCTTCTATTGGGGCATGCATCCTTCAGTCTCAGAAATCCAGCTCAGAATGGAGTCAAGACTTGTCTTGTCCTTCATTGCCTACCATAAATTACTAACTTCTTCATTTGAATTCTGTGTGTTTTCTATTTCATTTCTTTCAGACAAGTAGGTAATCAGTGCATGATGAACCTAAAAGTTACTCCAGGAAGCAAGCAACAGGCAGCCTGCGGACTATTGGTTCTCATAGTTGTTAAATCAGAGATCATTGCCCTTCTCATAGAATGAGTTCCCTAAAATTGTTCATTAGTGATTCTGATTTGCATAAGCCAAGATATCTTAAATTTCTAAACATTGTGTTAAAATATAAATATCTTAGGGCTGGGGATATGGCCTAGTGGCAAGAGTGCCTGCTTCATATACATGAGGCCCTGGGTTCGATTCCCCAGCACCACATATACAGAAAATGGCCAGAAGTGGCGCTGTGGCTCAAGTGGCAGAGTGCTAGCCTTGAGCAAAAAGAAGCCAGGGACAGTGCTCAGGCCCTGAGTCCAAGCCCCAGGATTGGCCAAAAAAAAAAAAAAAATATATATATATATATATATATATATATATATATATATATATATATCTTAGACAAAAAGTACTCTGAGAAAATTTTGTTTTAATCAGTGTGGGGATTGAACTCAGGGCCTGGGCACTGTCCCTGAGCTTCTTTTGCTCAAGGCTAGTACTCTACTACTTGAGCCACAGCACCAGTTCTGGCATTTCTGTTTATATGGTATAGAGTTTGGGGCATGCCTGGATGCCTTTCGTCAGAAAGAGGAAGTCCCAGCTGACCCCACCTGTTCCCAGCTCTGGGGCCACGTGTGGTTGTTACACCGTAACCCAGAAAGGTGGTCCTAGTTGCCCTCTTCCCCCACCGTCTTCCAGCCCCGGGGTCACGTGTGGCTATTACGAGAAACCCAGAAAGGCAGTTCTAACTGGCCCCGCCTCCCAGCCTTGGGACCACGTGTGGCCAAGATGGTGCCTGGTGGTGAACCCAGAGGCGGTCCTGTGGACTGTGACATAGAATTAGGCCGCCTCTTAGGATTGGTCCCTTGGCCCTCCACCTTTGATGGACAGTTCAGGCCTCCCTTCACAGTCCCTAGATAGGTGCGCATACACCCCTCCCCTTCCTGCTGCTCTCTGACCTATTTAAGAGCGGAGCTTATTTCAATAAAGTGAGACGTGCGTAGACATTCTCCCAGACACGTCTGATTGTCCTCCAGTGAGGAGGGGGCTGGGTGTGAGCGGTCCATCCACCCTTCTTTCTTGGCCCACCGGGTGAACTTCCCCATCTCTCCCACAGATCCAGAGAGCGCTGAGGGCTAAAGACCCTGACAACTGACGCCCAACGTGGGGCATGAGTAAGTGTAAGTTTTGGTGATGCTATCGGTGAGCTAAGTCAAGTGAGTTCTGAGGGGAAAGGGTATCCCCGGAAAAGATCATCAGCACGATGATTCAGCGCTTAGGGGGCTGAGGTTCATGCTTCAAAGCATAGATTTAGAAATCTCAGACTCCCAGGCCAAAAGGGTCTGGGAGACCTTGACACGCACCGCGCCTTGGCTGGCGGCCACCAATCTTTTCAACTGGGCTACTTGGGACCACGTAGAACAAGTGGTGAGGAAGAGGTCAATTAACTTGGGAGAGGACTCCCCTCTCGGGGTTTACCCGACCCTATCCCCCCTCATGGCCTTTCTGTCCCCAGGGCCCCCCAACGCCTGGGGACAGTAAAGGCCCTTTTAAGACTCACTCCTCCCGCTTCTGAGGTGACCTTAAAGAGCAACGCAGCCTGGGAAGCATTTGCTGAGGAATGTCTTGGATGGAGGGGAGACAGCCCCCTCTCTGCTCAGGAGGAGAAGGGCTTATTTGCTTAACATCTGCTTTGAAAGAAACACACAAAAAGGTTTTCTGTTCTTATTGATGTTTGCTAAGTTTGGAGGTTCAGTTGGTTGAATTCTGATTGCTGTTGGCTAAACCCTAAGTTTTCTCTAGCATTGACCAAGTGGGGGCAATAGAATGGGTTTTAGCAAGGGCCTCACACCCACACCCCAGGTAATGGGCATGCCAAATTCCTGGAGGCTAGCCAGGGATGTGGAGACTCCAGTTCCCAGTAACCCTGTCCCCCACCCTAAAGTCTGCAACTGTGGCCTTACAATTCGATGTATTATGCAATACAAATGGGCCTTGCAATTCAAATGCTGCAAGGCGAAGTTGTCTTGCTCTGAGCCTGCTGAGGCTCTGACCAGCTCTGCCGCCATTGTGTCTGTGTTCTGTTAGTGTCTTGTCTTCCATCTCCTGGACCTTCTCTGGTCATAGTATCCCACTTCAGCCACCCATTGCAGCTGAACTGGTTTCCCAAAATGTGGCTTCTTCATTTCCTCACTGGATAATCTGTGAAAATTTTTGTTTGCTAAAAAAGTTTTTTGTTTTCTAATTGACCACGTGGTTCTAAAATATGGGCAAAAGAATATCATTTTGCCATTGGAATTCCAGAAAACTTACATGGCCAATTCAAAAAAAAATATTGTAAGCGCGCCCCAAAGCTTGTGCACAACTGTCTGTCTGTATGTATGTATGTCTGTCTGTCTGTCTGTTGGTAAAACATGTGTCTTTAACCAGTCTGTATAGAAATTTGCAGGCAGCCCAGCAGGAGGTGTCCAACCCATCTCTCCTGCCTACCTCCATCACACATGACTAACAAGGCCTGCTGATTCGGGGTGGAAGACACAGCCACTTCTGATCCGCTGAAGCTGAGACTTTTACATTGTCTTGACCCTTTGAACTCTTGATTGTTATTCATTTGTGCTCTCTAACACCTGCCGGTAAGGTTAAATGATATGATATGATTTGATTTGATGGCACCTATTCTTTGGTGGAGCTACAAAACTGTTAGGTGAGATTAACTGGTTAAGGCCTTGGCTTGACCTGCCTACAGAAGATCTGCTTCTGCTGTTTGACTCCTTAAGGGATAAAGCCCCCACTGATATTATTACAATAACCCCATCACATCAAGTAATATTTCAAAAAATTCAGATGGCCTTGAATATGCCCCATTTATCTTTGGGTCCTTCCCAGTTCAGCACCATTACTCAGTTGGGCAAGCCTCTCCAATGGGTACATTCATCAGTAGGAGGGGCTCCCAGGGCCTACTCCCAGCTAGACCAGCTAGCTGACCTGGTAATTAAGGGCAGGGATACTTCCCTGAGACATTATGGGCAGGATCCTGATGTGCTAGTCATTCCCTACTGGCTGTCAGATTTTGAGTGGGTCAAAAAAAAACATAACGGGTGTCTAATGCCTTGGAGGGTTTCATGGGGAGGTTTGGACTGCTATTATGGTACTTCAAGATGAGTAACCTCATTTTCAAGGTTACAGTAGACTCCCCCCATACTTTTCTCTACCAAACCCCTTATTAAAGCTGTAAATATTTTCACTAATTGGGTAAAAGTGGGATCTGCCGCGGTGATATACTCCACCTCCTCCCCTGCCAATAGAGAAGAGGGCACCCACTACTTTGAGCCAGTTACAGGGTCTGCACAGTTTAAGGAGTTATACGCAGTTGCCCTGGCACTAACCCATGTTCAAAAACTGATGAACCTGTTTTCTGATAATTTGTATGTAGTTAATTTGTTGCCAAGTCTAATGTCATCGGCCAAGCCATAATCGAGAAGCATAATAGGACCCTAAAGGACCAATTAATAAAACAATAAGGGGGAACCAACCCTCATGATCAGTTAAGGACAGCCATGCTTACAGTAAATATTTTAAATTTTTCCGAAAATCAACCTTTAACGGCCTTTCAGAGGCATTGGTCAAATCACACACCTTATTTAAAGGTGGAAGTCCGATGGAAGGACCCCCTCACTGGATCATGGCGAGGTCCTGACCCCATTATTAGTGTGGGAAAGGGCTTTGGATGTGTTTTCCCGATTAGAAAACCAAGCCCAATTTGGATACCTGCTAGAGACTTAAAATACTGTTCATCAGAATAACTACCCACAAGCACCCCCTCTTGAGGTATGCTTCCTTGTTTGTTTTCTCTAGGGTTAAAAAAGACCATGGTGGATTTCTTCCTGCTACTTCCTGGAAATACGGGAAACCTGCCTGCATGTATCAGCATGTGGACAACAATGGAGGCAGCCAGCCTCCCTTCCTTCCAGTTGCCCAGCCCTACTTGCCTTGTTGGACTCTACCTTGACATTTTTTATGGCGCAATGTTTCTCTGTGGCAATACTGCCTACAGCTTATTGCCAAAGAACTGGAATGGAGTTTGCACTGTTGTTTCCCTTTTGCCTTCCCCTGTTGCTGAGCTTAGGGGTTCCCGTGGGGGGCGGAATAGACATTAAGGGTCTTGGTACCTTGCTTCATGTTTACGATAAACTGTCTACTAATGATATGCATTAAGTTTCTAGCACCTTGGCTGCTGTGGACTTCCAGAATTGCCAGGGCCTGGAACTGCTCACTGCCAGAGAAGGGGGACTCTGCCTGCTTCTACCTCAATGCCAGAGAAGGGGGACTCTGCCTGCGTTATCCTGAGCGGCGCCCAAACGGACTGAACTCCAATTTTCCCTAGACTGAATTAAATGGGTGGCTCCCTTCCCTTCTCCCCCTTGTGGGAGAGATCCCCCATGATCTTCTGTATTTACATTTGCCTCTGAGTTTACACTTGACCCTTTCATGGTTAATAGGCTTCCCCTATTTCTTAAGCAAGGAGCCAGAGCTGTCCAGTTAATGGTGATCTGACAGCAATATGCTGCCTATAACCAATTGGGAACCCTATGAGGTTGGCCATGACCCCCACCAAGGTGTACAGGCATGAGGCAAAAATAACAGGGCCTCCTCTTAAATGTCAATTCCTCCCCCCGGGTCTTTCTACTGGGCTGGCAGGCCCTGCAGGTAGGATTGCCTGAAGAGCTAGAGTGGTAGTCAATGATGGGTAAGATCCTCAGAGGGGGGCAACCTAAGACAGGCACACTCTCAAGTAGGGCGGCCACCTGCTAATAAAACAAAAAGGGGGAGATGTGGGGCATGCCCAGATGCCTTGTATCAGAAAGAGGAAGACCCAGCCAGCCCCGCCTGTTTCCCAGCTCTGGGGCCACATGTGGCTGTTACGCCACAACCCAGAAAGGCGGTCCTATTTGGCCCCCCGTCTTCCAGCCCCAGGGTCACGTGTGACTATTATGTGGAACCTGGAAAGGTTGTTCTAGCTGGCCCCGCCTCCCAGCCTTGGGACCATGTGTGGCCAAGATGTTGCCTGGTGGTGAACCCAGAGGCGGTCCTGTGGTCCTGTGACATAGAATTAGGCTGCCTCTTAGGATTGGTCCCTCGGCCCTCCACCCTTGATGGACAGCTCAGACCTCCCTTCACAGTCCCTAGATATGTGTGCATACTCCCCTCCCCTAAATGACTTTATATGTATACTTAAAATGGTGAAAGTAATGTAGTTAGTCACATGGAGTTTGTCATAATTATAGTAAATTTGTGAAAGTCTCGTGTATTAACTTAATTGAATAAGTAATGATGCTAATAGGAGTTAGCTAGCTAGGTAAACTGGGTAGTTTTGTTGTTACCTTATTTTGGTCTTGTGCAAGTTCTGGCCCTTGAACTGAGGCTTGGTTCCTGTCCTTGAGCTTTTTTGTTTTGTTTACAACTTGATCTACAGTTCCACTTCTGGCCTTTTTATTTTTTTAATTAATTGGAGATAAGAGTCTCATGGACATTCCTCTTTGAACAATGATTCTCATATCTGAGCCTCCTGAATAGCTAGACATTTGTGAGCCACTGGCACCTGGCATGTTTCATGTTTTAATCAAGGAAATATTTTATTACTTAGTCCCCAGAGAAGACAGAATCATTGAACACGCAAAGCAAAGGCAGAATCACAGTGTGTTGAAAATGAGAAGATGAAGAGTTCATTACCTCTAAATCCTTCAGTCTATGGAAAAGGATATATAGACCTAGAGGGAAATACTATCACTTTACTGAAATTAAACAGGCTTTTAAATGGCGAAGCCTAGAGAATTCCAATCTCTCAATGGCAGTTAGTGTTGACAGATTGGTTGGGTGAATTTATATTCTGTACTGGGATTCTAGCATTGAGCAAACTGAAGAAATTTGGCTTTAAACTATAGCCCAGTGACGTTTATATTTGCGTTCAGAAAAAAAGATAATATTCACTTTATTTAATCACATTCTGCCCAACAAAAATACATTGTTTCATATAATGTATTTAATATTCAACCCATTCCAAAATTCATGGGTTCAAATTCTAATCCTGAAGGTCTGGTACAAGAATGTAGGACTTCCAGAACATGACTAGAGATTTTGAGAATGGAGGCCTGAATATATGGATTAGTGCTCATGTGAAAGAGACCACAGAAACCACAATAATTTCTAAAAGCAGGAATAGCCAAGTTTAATCATTTTTTTCAATTTTTCACATTGGCTTTATTTTCAATTTACTTTGAATATTTAAATAGGTTCTTTCACTGTATTTTTGACATAGGCTAACATTTATAACAGACTTTTAATAGACATTTACTGTAGGAAGGACTCAAAAAAACATGAGCAAATCCAACATTAACATGCTCTAGGATTTTTTAGGTAAGTGAAAGACATTTTCCAGTTAAATTATTATACCAAAGTACAATGTTTGAAAATTATTCCAGGCTCAACAAGTATTAAGGGTTCCATGATCATAAACTGTATTCTCTTTATATGTAAAAATTGCTTTTCTATTGCTTAATTCAACAGCCATATATATTTAAAAATTTTCAGATTTTCAATAAAATGCTTTATTTTGGGTAATAGTACTTAATTAAATATTGGTTGTTTAATAATAGATACTAATGTGCTTAGAATTGTTTTGAGGCCAGTGATAGGAAAAATGTATTTACATAAGATAGTAATTTGTAGGCATGAATACATGAAAAAACCTATATATACACATACATGTATAGGTATGTGTATGTATACATATGTAAGTATGCAGTTCAAAAGCTTTAGTACTGTGTGGGCATGAAGACATGAAAAAATTATATATGTATATTTATATATAGTATATGTAGTTTATATATGTATGTATTCACACATATGTATATATATGTGTATGTACAATTCAAAAGCTTTGGAGTGCTTAGATTCATTCTTGCTTTTTGACAATATTAGTGATACAGACACTGGATAGGAAATTACAAAACCTTTTGCATCTCTTTATTTAGACTTTATTCAGCAGTGGTTTCAATATTAATTTAAGTGGGTGAAAAATATATTTGGTAACAAAATTGAACAACTGGAGTAGAATAATCTCTGTAGTTTTTGAGTATAAGGATGGGTAATTTATCCATGTTTCACCACTGCTGTTTTGATTTACGCTGAACCTTACCGTAAACTAAAACGTACTCAATACTGAAGTAGAAAACTAAAAGGAATTGCCAAGGTCCATATTTTATAGAGAAAAGGAAACACTACTTCCAACATATTGTGAGCAAATTTATTGACAGAAATAAAAGCTCATCAAATTCAAATGAGAGACTCTTTAATACAAAATGAACTGCCATTTTGCAAAGTTGGAATATTTGTAAAGGAATGCTTGAATGAAACACTTAACAATTTAGTTGATTTTTCACTTCTGCCTTTGAGAAGATGTAACTCAGAATACCATGTGCATCAACACCCAAGAATTTGTTTATTTTTCCTCTGTGGATGATACAAAAACTCTTCCAGCCAATTTCACCTCAATCAATCAGGCAAGGTCTACACACATGGTGGCACAATCAGCAGAGATTTCAGTGCCAGAGTCTTCAGTTCTTCCAACACAGAGACACACTGCTGTTGAAAGCCAAGGCCAGGCCTCTACTACAAGCATTGTGTTCTTGAAAGCCCATGTGAGTTCCCTAAGCCGATTATCATAACTCACTGATTAAGAAATCTTAAATTGGACCAACCTCGGCTTCACCTCCCACCAATCATGGTCTCCATTTTTAGATTTTAAAAAGCAAAGAAAAAAAAAGCACAGCAATTTAGAGAAACATTTGCATACTGCATGTGGCTATTTTGTAAATTGGTGTTTACTTTGTTCTAAGCATTATTCAAATCCAACTAGAAATGGCTGTGGAATGTTAATGAATTTTGGTGTCGTTTTGTGGCTTGTAATACTTTAGATAAAGTAAATGTTCCATAAATATTTGTAACAGCTAACATAGTTAAAAGGGCAGAACATAATGAACAAAGTAAAACCAGCTAGGTGGTGGTGGTTCACACCTTTAATCATAGTGACTCAAGAGGCTGAGATCTGTGGATCACAGTTAAAAGCCAGCCTGGGCAAGAAAGTCTGTGAGATTCATCTCCAACTAACCACCAGAAAATGGAAAGTGGAGCTGTGACTCAAAGTGAAAGAGCTAGCCTTGATCAGAAGAGCTCAGCAACAGCTCCCAGGCCCTGAGTTCAAGCTCTACAGCTGACAAAAGTAAAAATAAAATAAATTAAATTAAATTAAATTAAATTAAAACTGAAAGCATCAGGTCATAAAAATAGAAAGTGGATGCCACAGTTGTTGAATCAGAGTTTGAGAGCAAAGAAGTTTTATTTTCCAGAGAGAATTGTTGACTTTTTCTCTTATCTCGATGAAGATAGTTGCAAGATTATATGCTTTTATAGCATGTAGGACTTTACATGTACATGTTAATACTCATGGACTTAGGACTAGCATTTTTCTAGTATGAGAAGTTTGATTAAAATAAGGCTAAATACGTTAGCTAGGCACAATATTCAAACCAAAAGTTATATTACATTGGGTAATCAAATTTGTGTAATTTTAAAGAAATACTGAACATAATTAACTTACAAAGAAAAGAGATTTATTTTGGTTTACAAATTAGAGGTGCTAGTCAGCCATGGTTGGTCCCATTGTTTAGGATTATAACAAGTGAAAATATACTACTAAGCAAATATATAAATTTAATTACAAGGATTCCTTTATACCACATACTTTAAATACCCTTTTGGAAGCTTTGAAATGTCCTAGCTTAGAACAAAAATGTCCTGAGGGATTCAGTAGACAAGGCATACTTTTGAAATAAGTTCAAACAATGCAGTTCCATTTGGTCTGTGTTTTGTATGCATTTTCATTCTTCTGACAGAACCACACACCTTAGAAATGCTGAAGTAGAGGTTTAGTTCATCATGGAGCTACTAATCTACTCATTTATTCTTTAAACTAAGCAGAACTATATAACTATGCTCAGGTGATTTCACACTTTGTGCACACTTTAAATTCAAAATTATCCCCCTTAATATGCATTTTTCTGGTATAGATAGCAGAATTCTGAATTTTTAGCTGGTATCTTTGAAAAAAGAATAAGGTCACTTTCTGATGAACATTTTAGTTTCCGTTCCACCATAACACAAGTGGCACATTAGTAGTGAAGAATGATAATGGCTGCTTTCATTTTCCCACAGATCTCTTTATGCCACAATGTTGGCATCTATGTAAACATTGAATCTCAGTAATCCTGATTTCCAAAGAAAAGAATTATTTTACTTTCAGATTTACTTTTCCCAGCTGTTATCATCAGGTCCAAAGTAAGACATATGCATATATAGATATGTAGAGTTTTGTATTTTTGTCTTGTGTTAATACTGAGATAAATATGAACTAGGGCATCTGGAAAACCTTGTATTTTAAAGACTATAAATCATAATGTTTGTTCTAATTGTCATCTCCAAATAATACCATCCTAATTTCAGTAGGAAAGAAAAAAGAAATATTAATTTTGGCTTGTGAGTAAAGCTTCCATTGACAGCAATTAATCTTCCTTTACTTTATAAATCTGCACATTTGGTGTGACAATTATCAAAGATTAATGAATATGAAAATGCTATTTCTAATTATGTTCCATATGATATTTAGCTAAGTCTAGTTTCAAAAGAAATTTTCAGAGTTTCTTAGAAAAATGTTGCCAACACACAGGGTACAATATGATCAAGTGTAGTTTAAAAATAACTAGAAATTCAATGTCCACTAGTTTTCCATTTGCTTTCTAATGAGTGTATCTAGAATCGAACACTCTTATTATAAATGGCTAACATGTTAATATTTTTCTTTATCTAGGATGACATAATTCAGTAAATAGTAAGTCAAATATTTTGAAAATATCCTTTAGATTACAGCTCTAACAATTTGAAAAGTTGCATACCTGAGACTGTTTCTGATACAACTAATATATGATCATAATAGAAATAGATTCATTCTAAAATATTTCTCTTTCCAACTATGATGGTACCCACATTCCTTTTTTGTACTGAAAAATAGAAAACAAAGAATATAACATTACTTCTATTTCAACATTAATCAAAATGTGCCTGTCAATCAACTGGAAAAAAATGATCATACCTATTATTTACCTTAGTAGGGCAAGCATTTTTTTAGAAACAGAAAAATGGCTTTTAATTCTTACCTATACCAAGCACTGTAGACATAACCCAGAATTGCAATCACTTCCAATGCATAAAGTAATTGGACAGGGTCAAGTCTGGAGCCATGTTTGTAAAATTTATGAATATTTGACTCTAGTCTTAAACATTGTGAGTGAATCTGTCACAACCTAAATCTCAAGTTCCTCAGGAAACATCTCTTCAGCAAGTTTTATGGATCTAATCACTAGTAAATATGTATACTATGATAAGTCTCTTTATTAAAAATTTAAGGAAGTTTTCTATCTTTTAGCAATAAAAGTGAAGGCAAATCAAAGACTGCATCTGAGCCTACTTGAAAAAATATTGAAATATTCAAATTATTGGCATCTATCCAAATTGGAGAATTTGTCTCTTAGTAAACACACACACACACACACACACACACACACACACACACACGTCTCAGAACATTCATTGTTGCTCATTTTGCAAGTAAAATTGTTAATCTAAAACAAAAATGGTTGTATTGCACTTAAACCTGTGTTTTCTTATAGATAATAGTATAAAAGAAGTATAACTTCTTTTACAAACTATAGTTTTTAATTGGTGACATTCATTCTTTCCACTTTGAACATGCCAAAATGGAAGTGCCATGTTTTCTGAAAAGAGGCATAAAAAAATAATATTTTTAAAACTATGGCAGTAATGAAGAGAGATGTAAATTAAGGGGAAAAAAGAGAAGTCAATTACATTTCATAGTATTAGTCTCTGCATTTCTGTGATGAAGTACATGAGCAAGACAACTTGAAAAGTGAAAGACTTATTTTGGCTCATTATTTCAAAAGCTTCAGTCCATCGTACTGGGTATGGTTTGATAGAGCAGAGCAGTTCACATCATAGAAGCCAAGAAGCAGAGGGAGAATGAGCTAGTGGGCCTTCTCACTTTGCCTGCCATATTTTATCTTGGTCTCTATTTTATCTGTACTTCTAGATTATGATATGGTTCTACTCACTTCTGAAGAGATTAATCATTTAGTTAATCCTCTCTTTAATTTTTCTCACAGACATACACAAAGATAAGTTTTACTAATATCCTAGGCAATTCTCAGCCTATGTAAGTAAAGATTAGCCTTCACATACATTGTGTATGTATCGGGCTGGGGATACGGCCTAGTGGCAAGAGTACTTGCCTCCCATTGTGTACATATCTATATATTCTATGTGGAGACCTAGACAGACATAGACAGATGATAGCTATGTAAAAATAAAACTGAGGATAAACTCTAGTAAATTTTACTTTTAATTGCATTATTAGTTGACTTGTAATAGAGCTTTCTTCATGACTGAACTGGACTGTCCTCTATCATAAAGAAAGCTGGTCACAGAAAACAGATTAGAAACCTTACACATAGTTCCTTAGCTCCTGATTCATTGGAGAGAAGATTATCACACAGAAGATACCCAATTCTAGTTTGCAACTGAGCACATCCTTTACAACGAACAAGAAAAATCTCCTACAAAAATATATACAAAGAATATAATGGGAAAAGAATAGACTTTATTAAATATTAGAATAGGATGACTTAGGTATAGATCGTATCACAGAATCTTAGATAACTTCAAAATGAGAAATAACAGCATCATTCTCTTAAGTATGGATGATTGATTACTCTTTGGACAGATTCCTTTCTCCCTTCTTTTTTGTTCATCTCTCCTTATTACTGCACTGTCACCACTTTAAAGGAGTTGATTTTTTTTTCTCATTTTTTTATGTCTCCCTGTTTCTTTCTCTACTGTTTTGCACCTTCCTATGTCCATACTCTTATATCAAATACCTACCCAGGAAATTTTTATGATGAATTTTTTAAAGGTGTCTACTCTCAGCTATCTAAGTAATATTCTTCTAATAGTCCTACATACATTAATGTCACCAGCCAAAAGAAGAAAATAGAATAAAATTGGAGCATCTCCAAATCCTACTATACTCCACCTTATACAAATAAAATTATGCTTTGAAAGATTGGTATATGATCGACACATGATAGTAAAAAAAAAGTATAGCATTAGCAAGGCTGCTAAGGTTTGATGCAGAGGAAAAAATAATGGAGAGACAGAGAAAAGAACAAGACATTATGAAATATCTATAGAATTTACACATTTTATACTTCAGCTAGCCCCCCTTCATTCTGATTTATTACACAGCTTTTAAGCTTTCTGAACAGAATTGATCAATGAATTACACTGTTTGGCCTAAGTCAAGAAACAAAGACATGAGAGTCAATCCTAAAACTCAAGTGTATGACCTCAAGGTCAAGGTGATAACTGTTCATCATACCACATAACAAACCTTTGTTTGTTGGGCTATTTAGGAAGAGTAAAGAATTCACTTTATGCACATGAAACATGGCAAATATAAAACTACATTTTCATAACATCCAATTTTCACCATTCATTCCTTACTTTATTTACATGTGATATGGTATTTAGCCTCTTATAAATTGTTTGAACTTGAGGGTTAAGGTTTCTTTGGTCTCCATGGAAACAATGACAACGGATTTGAGCACTGAGGTTTTTCTTTGTTATCCACGTTAGCTTAGCAAAATGTACATTTGCCTCTGACAAATTGAAAACAGTCTGGTGAAGCAAATTTTTTTAAATTCAGCCTTTCCCCCCTTTCATCTCTCTTAAATAAATAGTTTTGGACTAGTACTGATTTTCAAGTTAAGAGTTATGTCTAAGAAATCACATCATCTCAGTCTCTGACTCAAAAGAATATTTTTCTATGTACCTCTTTAGTATTTGAAAACACTTTCTCATTAAAGTATTTTAAACAGTAACTGGGTTCTGCACATACACTAGCACTCTCTATTTAAGATTGTGGGGGGGAGGACACATTTTTAGCAGTTACTGGACAATTCCCACCATCTGATCGATGTGGGTTTCAGGTCTAGTGCAGTGTGCTATCTACATCTCACCTTACCATTTTCAAGGACAGTTTAAGGTCAATTAGCATCTTTGTAAAACCACTGTAGTGCTCAAGACAGGCAGGCTGCCTTTAATGATTGCTGTGCCACATCTCCTGAACTGCTGGACTTTGATACGCACAATCTGTCAACACATATATAAGCAGGAAAGCTGTAACCCTGAGCTTTCCTATTTATTTTACACACTCAGCTGACAAAATTGAGCCTTGACTGTATTGAAAGATTTTTCTGTGCTGGTTCTTCTAAAAATGAATTCCAAAGAAAGAGGTTTTTGTAATTTAACATTTACTTTTATTCCCTCAAATAGCTTATGAGCTCTTGTTATTGAAGGCAAAAGTTGGAGAAACTAAATTAATTCTGATCTTTTCCTGTAGGGAATAAGATGTAATATCTAGTCAAGTCAATAGGCTCTCCAGACACAATGATTAAAAGACAATTCTATATTTTTTCTAGGAACAGAATAATAGTTTAAAAACATATGTCTGGTTTTATATCAGGCCAAAACTTTGTGATTATAGTGACAAATGAGAGAATGTCTTCTTTCTTTTATACTCCAGGGTCAAAGTTCACCAGATACTTAAGATACACAAGGAATGACAGGTTTGTTTTTCAACATATATTCAAAAGTTTTGTTACAGAAAACTATTTCTGTTTGTATGGAAAGTTAAACTGAACTTAAGTGCTAAACATTTTGTTATTTCTCTACATAAAATTAATCCTAATGTAGTTTTCTTAGGAGATGGCTCAGCCCCAGTGCCATTTTTGTTTTTCAGCATATCAACTAAAGAAACTAAAAACAATCTAGGAGAATACAATTTCCAATTTAAAAAAAGATCACCAAAATCTAGATTTTAGAGACTGTGTAAAGGTAGAAGACTAATGAGTTATAAATGTGAATGTTTTTGTTTCAACTTCCTATGTCTATCAATTAAATATTTCATTTATACTTAAAAGCTTATACTTTCTCAAACTCTGAATAAAATTATTGTTTGCACACAAATCAATGAAACAGTAACTTCATAGTAGCAAATATTAGAATACACTTGAAATTTTTACAAAATAAACCACTATTTCCTGTGGATTTGTAGACAACAAACTTTCGGAGGAGGGAGATAATACTTGTAAATAAGACAGACAATCTCTATTTCCCAGAACACGGAATGATCTCTTATGAATATATATCTCTATATAGAAAAAGGCAAAATCGGTGGTGAGAAATTTGTTTACATAGCAAATATTTCAAATTATGATATTAATGGAACATCTTAATTTTATATCAAGGAAGAGATGATTAATAGGTCAAGCATGAAAGTAACCTTATTAATTTATTCACTTTTTATTCATTTCTTATCATGGTTATGATGGACAAAATCAGATATTTGAGACTAAAATTTAGAAATAGTTATGTAAGTAGGTGTCATTTGCATTTGCGTTAGTTTATGGAATTGAATGATATTATAGAAGCAGGGAATGCTAACTTCTAAAGAACTTCAAAATGGAAGTCTATGACTAGACTCAGGAAAAGACAATGAGAAATTTAGAACTCAAAAATTAAATAGTGTGTGATGAGAAGCACAAAGAAAGATTCTGATGAAAGAATCACTATCTGCCATACTAAACCTACAGAAATGTCAAAATCACCATTATTTAAATGTACTATGAGATTACTTATGACTGAGAACTGTCATCTTTTGTAGCTATTGTGGGGGAAATCTAAACTTTTCAACCTTTTTTGTGTATTTGGAGAGAGAAATCTGAACCTAAGAAATGAATAAAAGAAGTAAATAAAAGTAGAAAATGAGACACTAGTTTTGTAGAGAATGATTTAATTACTTGGCTTAAAATAAGTGGAATTGATGTGGCATGCTAAGTGAAATGTACCCAAAGATTAGAAAAATGTGTTAAGCAGGACATGGTTAAATGCTATATGCACATATAAACTACATCAATGCATTAACTTTTAGCATGATGCTTCTGGAAAGGCAAAGTCTAAGGAATTCATCTAATATGGCCATCTAATGGACAGTCTTAAAGTAATGCCATGCATCATAAGTCAGTCTCAAAGCTGGAAAATTCTTAATATACTATTTGATGATAGCAACAAAGTTACTTTTGTCTACTCAGAAATAAACCTTCTTCTCATAAAAACAAAATCTAAACAACTAAAATTTGGATGCAGATCAGTCTGTTAAACAAATATGACAGAAAGCATGTTTTATAGACTCCCCAATAACCTGGAATGAAGAAGAGGATCTCTCAAATTTGAATAAACACCATGATTGATGAGTCTTGGTGATAAATTTCTCCATTACCAGCACATGTTTCCTCTGACAATAAAACAATGCTATTATTGGTGCTTTATTTTTAGGAAAGTATGAAGTCTGAACCTATGTATGAATTGTCCAAAACATTGGCTCTACAGATAGAAACATTAGTTTAATATATGTTTATTTGGAACCTTTTTTCTACCTTGTGAAACTATATTATATGACCCAGAAATTGAAACCATTTTTCAACTTTTCCTCCTAAATCTTTATATACGACAAAAAGGTTCTCAGAAGATAGATGTCCATGTGAGATTTGAAGACAGACACAAAACTTATGAACTAGGAACTGTACACTTATCACTAAAATACACCTGTCAGTCACAGCTTCCATTAAGCTTTCTTCTAGCCTCTGCCTTCAAACTGGGTTGAATGTTATGAGCTGTGCCTAAGACAGCTATAATTTAACTCCATCAAAGCATCTCCACTCTACTGTGTTTTTACTACTGAAAAGTAATGACAGCACTACTAAGGATGTAGTAAGCTTTTAATGTGTGTATGAACTCAACTAAGTGCCTTCGGTACTTCATGCCACATAGTCCTCCAAACCTGTATGAAGCTGGGATTATAGTGTGTTTTTAACAGAAGTTCACAAATTAGGTTTAGAGCATTGTGAGGGTAAGAACTGTACCTGCTTTGATAGTTTACAACTTCAAGCAACATTATGAAATGAGATATTTGGAACCACATGGGCCGTCAGTAAATGCTTATGAAACTAATTACTGTGCAATTAGCCTTTGTAGGACAAAGACTATTTTAGTGGTATGAAAATAAATCCTTATTAGTGCCATATACATTTGTATGAGCATTGGAATACTGAAGACATCATGGAATATATGGCTGTAATGATCTCAAATAAAAATTTTATAATTATTTACCAGATTTAAAAATACCAGAATACAGTAAATTTAAATGATAGCAATATGGAAATAATTAACCTCTGGAGAAATAATACTTATTAATCAAAAATATAATAAATTAGTTCTAAATTCAACTATTAAAATATTTACATATTCAATTTGAATTAGCGTTGGTTTTTGAAGCAATTTGTCTTCATCATTAGGTTTCATAAATCTTAAAAGTTTTGAAAAGTTTGTATCTGCTTTTTTTTTTACAAATTTCTCAAATGTTTTTAATGATTTGTTGACATTTCCTAGAATGATATAAATAAAAATACAAGTAGCATATAAGTAATCAATGCTTATGTAGATGATTTTTGGTACCATAGTAACAAAATTCTTTACAAAGGAAATGTGAACTTAATTATTATAATATATATTTTGCCAGTCCTAGGGCTTGGACTCAGGGACTGAGAACTGTCCCTGGCTTTTTTTTGGACAAGGATAGCACTCTACCACTTGAGCCACAGTGGAACTTCTGGCTTTTCCTGTTTTTGTGGTGCTGAGGAATCAAAGCCAGGACTTCGTGCATGCTAGGCAAGCACTCTACCACTCAGCCACATTCCCAGCCCATAATTATTTTCTTATAAAGTTTCCCATTAAATTTTTGTATGTATAAATATATTCTCCATCTAAGTTTATTTACTTACTGATATGTTTATTTACTATCTTATTCAAATAGGCATGAAATTTCTAGGTCAGAGAAGACCAACTTTTCCTTACACAGAAATCTTTGAACTGATTTTCCACATCCCATTTCTGATAGCAGGGGCAATTAGGAGAACCAGATAGAGATGTTATATCTAGGGTGTAGAGTTTAGGAAAGAGAAAAACAGTTAAGAATCCCAGCACTGAAGACACACAAAGACGTTATGCAAGGATCTGTCTTTCTTCCCTCTCCCCAAAAGGAAAGGAATTGCTGCTCTCTGATGTAACCAAATTCACTGAGGGAAGAGGAGGTGAAGACTTCTTTGGAATGCAGTAAATAGCTCTGGGGAAAATGGATCTATAAGTCTCTCCAAAGTAATCATTGCCTTTAAATTTCTGGCATGATTACTTCCTGATCATTCCTTAACTCAAGTTATCGATATTCTTTTTTTTAAGAAAAGCAATGACTATGAAAACACATTCACATACACTTAACTTTCACCTACATATACACACAAATCTCTCTTCTGTCTCTATGTCTCTGATTCTCTCACGCATGCACACATACACACACACACACACACTTCTCAAACATTGTTGTGAAGACAGTTCTTAACCTTGTGCCACATACTACCATTTGCAAGTGTCATTAATTGTATAGTACAAATGTGTTTCTGAATATACAGAATTACAGCATCTTCCTGCTTGACATTAATCAATATGTAATGCACATCAATTAATACCTTCTGGCACTTTACTGTGTTCTTCAGACACAAGAATTCCCTAGAGCTGGGAATATGGCCTAGTGGTAGAGTGCTTACCTCGCATACATGAAGCCCTGGGGTCAATTCCTCAGCACCACAAAAACAGAAAAAGCCGGAAGTGGTGCTGTGGCTCAAGTGGTAGAGTGCTAACCTGAAGGAAAAAGAAGCCAGGGAAACGATTCAGGCCCTGAGTCCAAGCCCTAGCACTGGCAAAAAAAAAAAAAAAAGTCCTGAGATTTCTTGTAACAGTTGAGCCTTGCCTCCAATTTAGACTGTTTACTAGTTAATTGGAAATAAAAGTATGTGAGAGTTGTTTTCCCTTAGCTGACCCCAAACCATTAATTATCAGTTCTCAGTTTCCTGCTTACTCTGAATTATAGGTGTAGAGGTAGAAAGATTATTCTTTGAGGCCAGTATGTGCGAAGGCTAGTGAGATACTATTTAAAAAATAAGTCAGGTGCCAGGCACTAGTGACTCATGCTTATAATTCTAGCTTTTTAGGAGGCTGAGAGCTCAGGATCTCAGTTCAAAGCTAGCCCCACTAGGAAAGTTCTTAAGATTCTTTTCTCTGATTAACACCAGAAAACCAGTAGTGACGCTGTGGCTCAAAATGGGAGCATGCTAGTCTCAACCAAAAAAAGTCAGGGATAGCACCCAGGCCCTTATGTTCAAGCCCTATGAGCAAAAGAAAAACAATTGTCAAGCATGTTACCACATGCATCTTTCACTCCAGGAACTTTGGAAGCTGCTACTTAAATGATCATAGCATCAAGCTCGTTCAGGCAAAAATATGAATAAAACTAAAAGCAAAAAGGTTGAGGAAATGGATGGAATGGTAGAGAATTTGCCTAGCAATTGTAAAGAGTTGAATTTAATTTCCACTACTGCCTAACAACAATAACAAAGATTCATAAAACGAATTATTTTCTTACAGTGCTTAGAATATTGTACTGACTGGTTTATGGTCCCTTTATGTGTGGTGAAAATCAGCTATTAATTCTATTGCGGAGTTACTCTGCATTAGGAAGAATTTTGTTTTGTTACTTTCAAATTTGTCTCTTATTTATGTTTCATAACATTTTTAACATAATGTATCTAGGTGTGCTTTCTTTGTTTTAATTATTAATGGAGTTCTTTGAGATCTTTGAGCATGTAAAATGAATGTTTTTCAAGAAAAGTGAATTTTCAGCTAGTATCACTTCACATATATTTTTGCTTCTTTCTGTTGGTTCTCTCCTTCTGGTACTCTAATGAGGAATCTATACTTGTAGTCTGTGTTATGCCAAAACATTAAATAGTCATTCATTTTTGCTTCTA
Source organism: Perognathus longimembris pacificus (assembly GCF_023159225.1). Classification (NCBI taxonomy): domain Eukaryota; kingdom Metazoa; phylum Chordata; class Mammalia; order Rodentia; family Heteromyidae; genus Perognathus; species Perognathus longimembris. The sequence continues at coordinate 21,796,833 of NC_063172.1, forward strand.
TTGTAGCTTTTGTCCTTTGGCTTATATGAGTTATTTATTTACTTGTTTATTTAGTTTTTATTTGGGTTGCCTTTATTGGGTTTCCCCTTTATTGTCAAAGTGAAGTACAGAGGGGTTACAGTTTCATATGTAAGGAAGGCAGTGAGTACATTTCTTGTTCAACTTGTTACCTCCTCCCTCATCCCCCCTGCCCCCCCCACTTCCTCCTCCTCCTCTCCTTCTCTCCCCTGACTTATATAATTTCTAATTATCTTTCTTCAACATAGCTCAGTCTTTCTTTTACAATTTAACTTTACAGTCTAAAACTCTGTTTTTTGCTTTGAGTTATGATAGTTTGCAACTCATTTCTAAAATTTAGATCCTATTTTTAATTTATGGGAAGTATTTTTTATCTTCAATATAATTATATAATTGTATTAAAATTTTGTTTTCTATTATGTTTACTTTCAAGGAAATATAAATAATCTCTATATTTCTATAACAATATATTTGCACTTTCTAAGTATAAATCCTTCATTCTGAAGCAATAGCAAGAACACTGAAAAGAAAAATCACCTATACTCATTTTCTGAGAGTCATGGGATTCCAAAAAGATCATCAGAGCCTTTACAATTACAGTTTGTTCAAATAAGATGGAATTCTCAGTGTATTGTTCATGCTCCATTGTATCTGAATCAGAATCACTAAAGATCTTATCAAAATGCTGACTCCTGTTTCCCCAAGTAAGTCTATTAAATCATAGTTCATAGAATGCAGCCTAGTAATATACACTTTCAGAGAATGTCAGACAACCTTAATATTAAGTTTAAGGAAAGACTCTGGACCCATTATTTCTTCTTTTATATAAAGTTAACAAATTGCTGGTCTACAATAAACACTGTAAATTTGATGGAAACTTAAGTAAGCATACCTATTCCTTTGAAATGTGCCAATTGAGCACTAAAATAACTTAGGAAGGAAGGAAGAAAGGAAGGAAGGAAGGAAGGAAGGAAGGAAGGAAGGAAGGAAGGAAGGAAGGAAGGAAGGAAGGAAGGAAGGAAGGAAAGGTTATTCTGCACTTATCTAATAAATGCGCTTATAGAAGTAGTACTTATTTTTGTTACTATCAGAAGGTATGAAAGTAGTTCTACTAGAGATATCATGAAATGATTATAGAGGAAGAGATTGCTGGAACAGAATTTGAAGGGGCTATAGTGGAATTACCTAAAATGGATGTATAGAGTTTCATAAATCCTCTACTATGTTAACAAATCACCCTGATAAAATTTAGAATTGACAACATGAAAACATACAAAAAATCAATTTCTACTCAGAAAATAGTAAGTGAACCATGTATGAATCTATAAATAACCATGTATAAATATATAAAGAAAATTCAGTTGAAATTGTACAAGAGCACTTATTAACCATTAATAAAAAGTATTGAGATCTTGAGAAGCTCACAATAATAGTTACAGTTTTAGACTTATTAATGATGTCACCAATTATCTTTCTTTGGAAAATATTATTGATAGAGTAGTAGAAGAGAGACAATTTTCCATTAGAAATGAATCCAAAGGAAAATCCACATAAAATGTTATAAATAGCAGAATTGATGAAGGAAAATACAATTAATGATGACATATTGAGTGAGAATATTAAAATTTCTGAGTTTCTTACCTAGTAGCTGATTGACATAGTTGAGATTCATCATAAAACAGATTAAATAAAGTGAACAGCTATCCTTTAGAAGATAAAGCAGAGTTCGGTTTTGTACTTCCTGAGCATGCTGTGGATAGAGGTATGGGCAGAAATATCTTGTTCATTATATTACTAATTTAAATAAAGCATTCAAAATGCAAAGAAAAGGTCAATTACTTACATTTCTGAGTGAAGAATATAGGTAAAGCAGTTGAGAGAAAGTAATACTAGCGGCAAATCATGAAGGATGAGGTGGTATTATCAAGTACAAAAGCAAGGCAGAAGCATTTCAGGCAAGGAAAAGGTCATAAATTCATTAAACCCTGGAAAACACAATATGGTTATATTTGACATTATATCATTATGTAATTCATATTTTTATTTATATTGAAAAAATATAAAGCCTGATGCAGTGGGGAGAAAATGGATACCTTTCTGATTGCTTATGTGAATTTATTTTTTATTTTTATTTTTAGCTTTCCTCCCTCATATAATTTAGTAGGTTAGTCCTTAAGGGAAAATTTGCTTCAGTAAAACATAGGTATCTTTATGATAGCTATAGAAGGGTTTTGGATATGACTATTATGAAAACAGGCTAGCGCCATGGTCACTTAAGAATTTGAAGCTTATTTTGTTTATGATGGAGTATTCGTGATAGTCCTTGTCACTTCCCATTACTTTTTGATCAACATCATAACAGGAATGGCACTACCAGGAGCAATTGACTTTGACATTGTGAATCTATTTAATCGAGTTCAGTTATGGCTTTGAGTTTTGCAGGTTAGCCATTTGACTTCTACTGTAATCAATTATTTTAACTTCATGAGACAGTTAAATTGAGTGACCTCTAGGGCTACAAGCTTCAAATAACATTTTTAGCAAATCTATATAATACATAAGCCAGGTGGTAAATCCCAACTTCACTTCAGGGAAGTATCACTTAAGTGAAGTTGGCAAATAGCCTATTTAGGAATATGACTGATGTCTTTGTAAAAGGTAATATAAGTTATAGTCTAGTGAATCAGGCAGTTCTAAAGAAACTCTAATAGCCAAAGACTACAACCAATGACTAGTTTCTTTTTCTTACAACATTGATCAATATTTAATACTTTTTGTACAAAGTCTACTATTGGAAATAAATATATATTAAAATATATTAAAAATATATGTTATAAAATATATAAAAGAAGTTTTCATTTAATGCATACTATTCTCTACTTTAAAAAAAAAGTTTTTGTGCCAGTATAGGTGCTTGAACTCAGGGCCCCAACTCTAGTTTGGACTATTGCTGGCTATGTGGACAAATGGGAATGGAGAATTTGTCTTCCTAAGCTGACATTCAAATACGACCTTTGATCATTTTATATCAAAACTCAAAGATCATAACATAATTTGGTAAAATATGACACACACATTTTTCTCAGTTTATCATGACAACCTTAATAAAACTATGCAGTAAACTGCCCTCCAACAAGCATATTGGCCATTTTTTCCTATTTACAAAATATCATTTATAACATAATCAGGAAGCAGCTAGTCTGTTTTCATGTGTTAAAGCTCTTCGTTACAGAACTACTATCAGCACATCATTGTAAATAAAAGCAACTAATTGCTAGTAACTAGCAATTGCTGATGACTATATCATCATTTATCAACTAGAAATTTTAATAACTTTTTCATTACTTCTGTGGCTCTCTAAATGTGTGGCTCAATTTCACTTTCATATTTCAGTTCTGGACTGCCAATATAAAACTGTCACCATTGAATGAAAATAATAGTAGAGCAATTCCTGAATTTTGTTATAGACAAATATTAATAAATAGTGAGTGCCATACAAATTTTACTCATCTTTTCTGGCTCATTTCTATTTCTTTTATATAATGTAATTTTATTCTCCAATAATGTTCCCAAATAGCATTCAACATGAGCTACAATAATAAAAATACTTCAAAAAATCTTGTTAGTAAATACTGTCAAAAATTTTACTCAATAAGATCCTAAAAGGAACAAACAGTACAAGAAATGTATCCAATGCCTAACGTGTGAAACTGTAACCTCTCTGTACATCAATTTGGCAATAAAAATTTTTTTAAAAAGATCCTAAAAGGTTGGACTTATTACAGAAGATAAGTGAGTCTTCACAAATTAATGAATACAGAAGAGATGTTTCCATTTTATAAACTTATAAAAAATTAAATATTACTACATTCTTTACAGATGATTTCTTATATTTTCAAGTTTAAGTTAGGTTAATAAATGCATTGTAGGTTGCAGTACTGGTTAGCATCAATATAATGCTGGTTTGGGCAGTAATAGTAACACTATCAAAGCCCATCACGTCCATATTCCTATTACTTGATTGGCTGTCCTATCAAATAAAAAGCTCCAGTAATATTCTTATTATCTTATCATATAACATAATGTGATAATATTTAGGAATAAGAAAATAAAATGTTCATTTCTAGCACTATAGAAAGATTATCACCCTTTATTTATTCCCTGAAAGTTTTTGAAGGTTTATAAGGATGTTCCTTAGTGGAGCCATATCTCCCATGGAAGGGCGAGCAATATGACCTCTGCACCTAATCTAGGTGGTAGCTTGTAACACTGGGGCTAAAGGGAAGGCAGCTGGATCTGAGTGGTAAGTGGGAATGCCCAACTATAGCTCTAGGGCAGGGAGTTCAGGTCTGGGTGGAGCTGAGGGCTAGTGGGAGAGGCTGAGGAAAGGTGGGGAAATGCTAACATACCCCTTTGTTGTTATAATAGAAACTAGGAGTACCAGGCTGGGAGTATTGGTGGAGGTTGTTCCTTCTGGAGCTACTTTCTGCTGTATAGGGGTAAAGTAGTCCGGGGTCCCTATTTGTCATTTGCCCAGGTACTGTCCAATAAGTATTTGCTTGGCAGTTTGAGTGGTAAAGGTCCTCATCTTTTCCATGAGAATAATTATCTAAAATGCAAGGCACAATTGTAAAAGGCAAAAGTTGTTGCTAGGGTGCCTAGGAAAGGAATAAGCCAGGGCTGAACTGATTCCCAGAAAGGGCTGTCAATGACCTGAGATAATCTTCTCCCTATGGAGACATAGCATGGTACCTGACTCCCCATATACTGGAGGTGGAAGTAAGACTTTTCCAGCTTTGTTTTAGGATCACAGAAACCTGACAAGGGGGTAGGAGAAATATTTAAAGAGACCAGGGCCAAAGGGCATCATGGTCTCTTCTGGCTACTTCCTGCTGGCTTGGCAACATCACTGGAGTAATCATTAGAGCTGGAGTCTTTAGAGTCCAGGTCTGTGCCTCTGGTTGCTTGTAGTGACAGGATGGCCTTGAACAGGATATTCACAGATGGTGTCCTGAGTGAAGACTGGTAGCCTGTTAAAAAGAAACTTTTGAAAAGGTCAGGCAAAAGGCTGACAAGGTTATAGGGCCAGTTAACATTAATGACATGGGAGAACACATCCTGGCCATAAGCCAGGAAAGTTCCATTTGGAGCATAAGCCCCATTGGGGTTCATTATAAGGAAGAAGGAATAACTGGACTGGAGGCAAGAAGGGAGTGTCTAGGGGTTTGTTTGTTTGTTTGTTTTGTTTTTTGCCAACTTGGTAGTGGACTGGTTGGGAGTAACCAGACAGAGTCTACCATGTATACGAATAGCATGTAACAAAGGCAATGATGTAAGCTTCTGTACATTTGGAAGGTAGACGACAGATATGGACATTAGAAGGGCAAGCTACTATTTATCTCCTGGCTCTGGTTAATTTCGAAAGGGCCATTGTAAATTGTTTCCATTAAGAATGTCAAAGGACTCTTTGCTCTTCTCCAGTTAAAGCAACAAGAAGCCAGTAGGAGTAGAACTTACCTGTACATTGTTAAGAATTGACCAACAAATATTTAACAGAGTTCTGCAATGACAAAACTCAGTAGATGTGCTAAGAGTTTTCAAACAGCAACTGAGTAGCACTTTTTAGGGTTCCTTCAGCTATTTTCTGTGGTCTGAGTTAGCTCTCAGAAAATCTTTGAACTCAGATGACAGTTTCTTAATGCAAGAATTACAAGCACCAGCACTGTGCTAAGAATCCACACTTGGCACCGTTTTGCTATTTACCAAAATGTATCTAATTGCAAAATAGCATAGAAACCAAATACCATTTCTTTGTTCATACAACCTGGTGGTCTGACATGTGGGGATTAATCTTACCAGCAGTTAGAAAAGAACACATATGAATAGCAGGGAGGGCAAAGGGTCACGACGATGTAAAAGTCTCAGCTTCAGTACATCTGAAGTGGTTTGTGCCTTCCCTCCCAAATCAGCAGGCCTAGCTACTATTACCACAGTGGAGGTAGTCAGGATGGTCCACGCAGGAGAGATGGGCTGGATCTGGGATAGGCTGCAGTAGCATCCCTCAGTGTCCCATGGATAAATTGTCACACTGAGTGCTGAGTTGCCTGTAAATTTCTACACAGACGAGTTAAAGACATTTGAAATCTCCCAGTATTCCCTGGTTGCTCACTCTGAGTACACTAGTTTTTGCAGACATTCCATGAAATTTCTGAGATGAGAATTGAAGGCATATGAGCTGTGGTGATCTAGAGATTTTAATAATTTTTCATTACATATTTCTGTGACCCTCTAAATGTGTGGCTCAATTTCAGTTTTCTATTTCAGTTCTGAACTACCAACGTGAAAGTGTCACTATTGGATTCAAATGGTAGTAGCATAATTGCTGAATTTTACTCCGAGCAAATAGTAATAAACAGTGCTATCTATAAATGTTACTACACCATCTACTGAGTTTTTCAGATTATTAATGAAGTGTATGATAATGATATGACTAACACCGACCTACAATGGGCATAATGATAATTGTATTCTATAAGTATTTACAACTTATTAACTTCTGTGCATTCCCTCCATTAGCATGTTTTCATATTAAAAGCCTTCTAATTGAAACCAACACAAATGATTTCAAGGGTAGTTTTATTAGACTTCCTATTACCTTTCCAACTAAGAAATAAATTTGAAACTGTATATGGCTCACAATTAAAATTTTGTAAATATATTTCAATTCACTTCATTTGTTAAATGTTTCCTTGTGTCTAACTTGTGACCAAGCACGTAAGCTGTGCTTTAACCCGGAAATAAAATCATTTAAAACTACTCAGATTAAGCTCCGTGTTTCTTTCTGTTTATAACATTTTCTTAAGGACAAGTATGTTTATGACCAATTCAGATAAAGCTTAACACTTAATTTCCACAAGACTATTTTTTCCATTTATGTTTTGCTTGTTGTAGTACATTTATCAACCCCTATCTGCCACCCCAATTATACTAATTGATTTTAAATTGTCATTAATCATGAAATTGGACATATTTTACCTGATTATATATTTATTTTTCAAACATTTCTCTAGCACATTGGTTCTGCAAATTCCCCATGAAGCCATTTATACTGGCGCAAATTTAAATGGTGAAAAACAGAAAGTCAAGTATTTGGAAATAGATCCTGGGTGACGTTAATTTTCTGACACTTTATTTGTATTGTGTGAGTTTGTATAATTTAAATTATTATTACTCAGTTGAAATATTGTATTTGGGTAAGGGACTACTTCTGGGGCGTTCCTAATTCAGTATACAATGACTGAGCGAACACTCACTGAACGTAGGCCATTATCATTTTTCTTGTTATTGAGAGTATGGGCTTCAACAATGAAACCATTTAATAATGCATAATATGACACTGAAACAATGACAAGTATAAGAAAATTAGAATTTTAAATTTGATATGTTTTCTCTGAATATTTGCAGTAGCTGGACATACTGGGTCCAATCTGTAATCCATCTATGTGGTAGTTAGAGATAGAAGGGATTTGTTCCAATACTACCCTGAACAAAAAAATAGTGACATCCTATCTCAAAAGTACAAGCCTAGTATTTTGGCACAGTTCTATAATCTCATTTATGTTGGAGGCATGGAAAGGAACACAGATTTTCAAGTCCAAAAGGGGAAAAAATTACAAGACCCTATGCTTATTTAAAGCAAAACCTTTGGGGAATGGGGAACAAGTAGTAGGATATATAAATTCCTGAGGTCAAACATCAGTACCAAAAGATAAATGAAGTTACCTTTTAATTTCAAATTTTCATTGCTCTTTTGTGATAATCCATTTTTGACATGGAGGTCCAGTTGAAATATTAGCTTACCCTTTGGTTATCTTTATCTGTCGTAGATGATTCCTAAAAGATCAGAAATCCCACTTATAACAAGACAAGACGTCCAGAGCCCACAGTACCTGAGATGAGTGATACACATGACAGCTCTAAACAGCTGGTCAATTACACAGAGAAGTTGAAAGGCTGAAAAATGATTTTTTTTTTCTTTCCCACAAATAGAATTTCATCTAAGAAATTTCATCCAAAATGATGAGATGACATGAAACGTGGACATCTATTATTTTGTTACACATAAAAAGGGAAACTAGAAATTGTTCAAAATGTCCTAGAATACAGTATTCACCTACATCGATTGCACCACACTTTCAAAGCCTTCAAAATATGAACTAGTTGTGAATACAAAAGAAATCCGTTCTTTTTCTCCTGGAAATATGAAGTAGAAGAGATCATTTGTCAATTAATGTTGTTTAATGTGACTTTCGTGGCCTTATGTACCAATTTCAACCTGGAAGTAGGTAGAAGGATAATAGAATTTGCATGTATGTTTCTTCCAGTAAACTTCAAAGCTTGTCTAATAATTACCCTCAACATCATTTATGAGTTAACATATTCCTTTTTCCCCCCAGAAAAATAATTAAAGAAAGTGCGTGCAAACCTTTCTACACCCTCCCTCTTTATAACATAACTCAAAATTTCACTCACAGATTAAATTTTTCTTAAATATTATGATCTGAGTATTTTATTTTATTTTATTTTCTTATTGTCAAAGTGATGTACAGAGAGGTTATAGTTTCATACCTTAGGCCTTGGGTACATTTCTTGTACTGTTTGTTACTTCCTCCCCCCTCCCCTTTTCCCTCTTCCCCCATGAGTTGTTTAGTTGATTTACACCAAACAGTTTTGCAAGTATTGCTTTTGTAGTCCTTTGTCTTTTTATCCTGTGTCTCTCGATTTTGGTATTCCCTTTCACATTCCTAGATCTAATACCAGTATATACAGTTTCCAATGTACTCAGATAAGATACAGTGATAGTGCAGGTACAACCACAGGAAGGGAATACAAGAGGATCATCAACAATAGAAGCTACGGTTTCACATGGCATGTTGAAAGTAATTACAACAGTCATTTCCATAACATGGAGTTCATTTCACTTAGCATCATCTTCTGCATTCATAAGGGCATAGCTATTAGGCTTTTGTGATCCTCTGCTGTGACTAGCCTAAACCTGTGCTAATTATTCCCTATGAGGGAGACCATAGAGTCCATGTTTCTTTGGGTCTGGCTCACTTCACTTAGTATAATTTTTTCCAAGTCCTTCCATTTCCTTATGAATGGGGCAATGTCATTCTTTCTGACAGAGGCATAAAATTCCATTGTGTATATGCACCACATTTTCCTGATCCATTCGTCTACTGAGGAGCATCTGGGTGGGTTCCATATTTTAGCTATGACAAATTGTGCTGCCATGAATATTGTTGTGCTGGTGGCTTTAGTGTGTTCTTGTTTGTGGTCTTTTGGACTTCCGGGAAGATGGCGGAGGAGCAGCAGAGCTCTAACTGAGCTCCCTCCAACATCCCAGTTTTACCACTACAGAGAAACTTTTACTCCTAGAAAGACAGCCCAAGGAAGTTATAATAGTACAGGGTTCTGGCCAGGGAGGAAAAATCAATTTTGCTGGCCTGAAAACACAGATTTGAGCTCCAGGTGGCAACCGGCCGCCCCACCAGTGTTGGCACCGGCACAGAGCCTGATCTGAGTATTTTAAAGTTTATAAGCACAGGGTTAAGGCAAAACATTTAATGTTTAGTATTATTTTTGTTGCTGTTTCAAACAAAACATGTCTCAAATAAAAACTTTCCCCCCAGATATTAGTATTTACACAGCAAGTCGTGTTTATTTCTTTAGGAAGTGAACTTGTATTAAAGAAAGAAATTCATTACTACATCATCATACATGCTTTTAAACACACATATTGGTTATCTGCTGATAACCAATTGCTGATTGGCTATCTACTGATAGGCATCTGCTCAGTTATATAACATATACAAAAACCAATTGAAATTTTGGGCATGTTGCCTTATACCTGTAATTCTTGCTATTCAAGAGGTAGATATCTGGAGGATTATTGCTAAAGGCCAGCTAGAATAAACCAAATTTGCTTCTATTAGAGTACAGTTATTACTATATTGAAAGCTGTATATCAGTGTTGAATAGCATGCATTTGGTTTCAAGTAACAACATACAACCAAAATAGCCAAAAATCAGATAGTATGCCTTATGTAACTAGAAACTGACAGATTTATTTTTTATCTTTGGTGTGCAGGACAACCTACTTGCTAGGCAAAAGTGCTGCCATTTGAGCTGTGCTTGCAACCCTAAAACTAGGAATTGGAGGGTACAACAAATTTCAGACATAATTGAGTTGCTAGATCACATAACACCCTATCTCTTACTTGGGCTTTGCTTTACCCAATATATTGCTTCCTTCTGTGTAGGCTTTCTGCAGGAAAAGTGTAGAAGTGTCATCGTAATCTACTAGATGCTGCCTCACATACATCTAGCTCCCAAATCAGTCATATCTGAGGAATGCTTGTGCTAGAGCCAGTATTTATCCCTCCTGACAAGTCAGTCATATTTGGGATATTTTTGCTTCCCTGTTTGAATCCTAGAATTTTGAACAGACCCCTAATTATATCCTGTATCAGTTCTAACCAGGGTTAGTACTCAGTCCTCAGGTCTTGATGACTGATGTAGAATAAAAAATATATATATCAAAACCATTTAAAAGCCCTTTCCTGTACTATTTTATTTTAATCTGAAAGTAAAGGAGCCAGGTGCATAAATGTAGATATTTTGTTAATATTAGTACTGTAATATATTGATTCTGTCTGTGAACAGATGTCCAAAATTAATTTGCATAATGTTTCCATTTGCTTGGCTAAATCAATAGGTGTCAGATAATTAATCCAATTAATTCAAATCAACAAACATTTTGAAGATCTACTGTGTGGCAACAACTATTTTGTCTGCTGCAGATGTGAACCTAAGAAGATTTAATTACATATTTTCTAAGAAGTTATATCTTTATTGGTATTTGTAGAAATTTACCATGGTTAAAGATTTCTCTAGAGAAGGGCAATGAAACTTGAAAAACCTCCTCCATTAAATTAAATATTAGAAAATACTTTTTAGTATTCTGAATCAGAATATATGTTAACAACATCTACAAGAAATTTTCAAAATGGTTAATGTGATACCTTAGCTATTAATAAACAGTGAATATAATAGTGAGTTTAAAATAAAGCATAATGAATTACATTTAAAGCATGTAAATATAAATTGTTTTCTTTCCAATAAAATTATTGTTATAGAATCATAAAATACCACCTTGTGATCAAACTGCATCCCAAATTCCACTCTATAAATGACAAAACTACTTCGATTACATATTTTATTGAATGTTGTTGTGTTTACTTAAGTGTTTTACTGTGTTTTTAATTTCTCAAATCTTACTGCATTCTGAAGATATTAGAATTTCATATTGGGTTTTACGTGAGAGGTGAAATACTGATGAAATATGAATAGTGAAGAAAGAAAAAGCTGAAATTATTGCTAAAATAAAGTCTCATACTCCAATATAAATTTATATTTTATAATTATGTCTACTTTCATATATTATAAATACTCACCATTAATAATACCAATTCTACGAATATCTATAAATGTGATGGACTTGATCATTGTGAAACAAATTTTCTAAATCTTATTTCTGTAAAGAAAAATTCAGTAGCACCATAAATGGCACAACACTTTTCTACATTATTTTTTTGGTCTTCTTTCTACTCCTAACTTTCTACCTCTAAATGTATTTAGGTCTTCACAAGGAAAATTAGGGACAAAATAAAAACAAAATATTCTCTGCAGGTAGTTGGTGTCATATAATGAGAAGTTCATCCCTTCTTGTAGACAGAATAGCATTATGAAGGGAAAGTTGGGATGAGAGAAATGTGAAGTCAGTATCATGCTGACTTCCTTTGTTTCAGTTTACCTGATAATACCCAATAAAAACACTCATAACAGTAACAGCTAGAATAGTTAAATTTTTTCTTACCAAATGTAATTGTCTTTAACTCACTTTTATTATTAATTCATTCATCGCTTTCAAAATCTCTTTGAGGCAAGTATTTATCACTAATAGAGGAAGAAACTGACAGAGGTTTGGTTTATCATTCCCAGATTCAAATCATTTTGCAAGAGTTGTAGATACTCAATGACAAATCAGGTTTGAGAGACCCTGCTTTAAAATATTTCTCTAGTTCTAATATAAGATACAATGATAGTGCAGGTACAACCACAGAATGGGGATACAAGAGGATCATCAAAAATAGAAGCTACGGTTTCACATGGCATGTTGAAAGTAATTACAACAGTCGTTTCCATAACATGGAGTTCATTTCACTTAGCATCATCTTTTGCATTCATAAGGGCATAGCTATTAGGCTCTTGTGATCCTCTGCTGTGACTAGCCTAAACCTGTGTTAATTATTCCCTATGAGGGAGACCATAGAGTCCATGTTTCTTTGGGTCTGGCTCACTTCACTTAGTATAATTTTTTCCAAGTCCTTCCATTTCCTTATGAATGGGGCAATGTCATTCTTTCTGATAGAGGTATAAAATTTGATTGTGTTAAAAAGACAAACAATTACAAAAGCAATACTTGCAAAACCATTTGGTGTAAACCAACTGAACAACTCACGGAGGGAGAGAGAAAGGGGGAGGGGGGAGGAAGTAACAAACAGTACAAGAAATGTACCCAAGGCCTAACATATGAAACTATAACCTCTCTGTACATCACTTTGACAATAAATTATTTTAAAAAGAAAAAGAAAAGAAAACATTTCTCTATATTGATGGCTTATGATGAGAAAAGCAATGAAAATTTAAAACATTAAAATTAGACCTTTTTAAAAAAACAAATGTAGAGGTTGACTCAAAGGATTCTACAAAGACAAAAGAAGAGGCTTGAATCTAGACTGTGGATGATCAAAGCATATCTTGGATACACCACTAGTTTGCAACCTTTTGATTTTATTACCAAGTCATTTAGTCCAATACAAAACATTTTACTATTTATAAAAATAGAAAACAAGTGAATGGTATGCATTAAATTCCATGGATATAAAAAAGACATGATTCCTAGAACTTAAGTTTCAATTAGACATATAGTTATCTGCATATTCTATGCTACAACATAAAGTATACATTGTCATTGTAGTATAGTAACTATGATCATAGATATCAGTGGGTAAGAACACTGTTGAAATATCAAAAGCAGTAAATTGGAAATATAAATCATTAACCTTATGAGAAAACAGGATATATAGGACTTAAGAGTAACCACATACTTAGGGTAAAAGATCATCTGTTCTGCATTTAATGTGTGCACTTAGGTAGGGATTTTCAGCCCCATTACTTTTGCCCCAACAAATCCATTTATAAGTACAGTGCACCTTGAGGTCAATTTTTCCATCATTCTCCCCATTATTCCTAACCCAAATCCTCTCCTCAATTTTATGAATTTCATAGGCTATGTATTAAATATTACGACTGCATTCTCTTCTCTTCATTCCTCTACCCCTACTCCCCTTGAGCTCCCCACTTCCACATCTGTCATTTTGTTGGTACTCATTTTGTTGGATAATGCAAGAGCACGTGATTCACTGACAGTGGTGGCAAAGGAAGATTCCAACTTCTTTCTACTCTTTGGTTAGTAAACCCATGTATTCCAACTGTTATGGGCCAGTGTGTGAACTCTGCTAGAAGATGTAGACAGAGCCATGCACATGTGTCTATCCTTATGCTGCTGAAACTCAAGGGACATCACATGAAAGAGCTGGGAGGACAATGACCACATTCCCCTCACTGCCCGTGGTGTGCCTCCTTCTACCCCTCCTTGACCCAGGTGTGCATTCCTCTCTCTTCACCACCACAGATCACGGCAGGCTGAGGGTGATGCCTGTACGGTCTCTTACCCAGCTTTCTTATAAGAGTGAAGCAAAGGTTATTTTTTTCACAGGATTTCTTTAGGTGTATATCTTCTAGCCTGTGGAAAACTTCAGGGCATTTTTCCTCTAAAAGACAACCAAAGTCTCAACCACCCTGGATTTTGTGTCTGGATAGCTGCTGCTTTCAACACCTGTACCTTATCCATCCTGCCCCATCTCACATCAGCCTCAAAGCACTGTTGAACCATTCAGTGTGGATCTTTTGTCATAAGGAGTGGCCCTTATCCTTAGAGCAAATCCTCAGCAATGTAAGCCTCAGCTGAGCCTTCAGAAGGCACTTCAATCACTTTCAGGACAACAGTTCCTAAATGGTGGAGGATTTAAAAGGATGTGTGTATTCCCTGGTTACAGATACTCAGCCACAGCTCTTTTACTGAGAAATGGTTCTTTGTCAGAAGCAATCTTAAGTAGAATCACTTGTCAATAGATCAAGCCGTCTTTAAGCGAGTGGACAGTTGCTGCCTGAGCTCTTGCTGCAGGAAACACAAGTCCACATCTAAGAGACACATCAGTTCCCAACACAAATGGTCACTGCACCTTTTAGGATGAAAAAAAAATCCATTACATTCAAAGAGCTAGCTGGTACATTGAAAGGATGGACTCAATAAAAGGCTTATTGTTGCTTTCACAGGCTGGATATTTAGTATCGGCAGCATACAAATAGAATGGTGATCTGGAATCCATAAATACTAATCTTGAAAAGAGCCTCTTCCATGGCCACTGTAGCTATTTCACTGTGTCAGTACCAGGGTGACACTATGAGTCAGATTTCTGCACTAGGAGAAAATGCCTGAGATGTTTAACTTATGAAAAGAAAATATTTATTTTCAGTGCTACAGATTCCAGTATATAGTCCAATGGCAATGAGCAGGGTGTACACACTAGAGCAAATTGTTCTTCTCATGGCCTGGAAGCAGAGGAGAATGAGAAAGAACTTGGTATCTCCAGTTCCTTTTCAATGACATTTCCACAAACTAACCCAAAGACAACTAAAAGGCCTTGTCTCAGAAAAGGTCCACCCTTCCCAGTATCTATCTTGCAAACTAAGCTCTTAATGGCTATCAAGGAAACACATTCAACATCCAAACTATAGAATAGCCACAGCCTGAATCTCACTGAAATAAAAAAAAAAACATTCAGTTTTCTTGTTTCTAATTATTGAAGTGTAGAAATAAATCTACAAGCATAACTCATTCCAGCATAAATGTCCTGCAGCAAGTGAATGCTTAAATAAGATGCATGAATATCAAGGAATTTGACTCTGTAAATCAAAACAAAAAATAAATATCACAACACACACACACACACACACACACACACACACACACACACAAAAAACCTCCAGCTACTTTCATCTTGAACAAAATCAGCAAGAATCCCTTTCACATGGAACTGTTGTTCTTGTGGACTAGTGGAGGGGACATAATATATCTCATTAAAAATATCATGTAAGCCAGGCGCCAGTGGCTCATGTCTATAATCTTAGTTACTGAGGAGAATGAGATCTGGGATCACCATTCAATCTCAGTTTCTGAAGAAAAGCCCATGGGACGTTTCTCTGAAATCAACTAGGAAAAAACAGAAGTGGAGCTGTGGTTGAAGTGGTACCACTCCAGCCTTGAGCAAAAAACAGCTAATGAACAATGCTTTGGTTCTGAATTCAAGCCCCTGTACAAGCACACACTTACACATTTACACAAATGTAAGTAGACAGAAAATAATAAAAAATTATCTGTTAGAAATGGAATATAATATGGTTTAAACATTATAATTTTAAATAAAATGTTCAAGGAAAATCTTGGAGGAGACAGAATTTGAAAACTCTTGATTACAATGCAAATCTACATATAGTCTAGGGAAAACGATACTAGCTAATAAGCATAATTAATTCTTGGTATAAATGTATTCCAATATGAGTTTTGCTATAACTATGAATATGCGTGCTATTTCTTTTTTAATCAGTGAAGTTGGTTTTCATACATGCATAAAACACAAAAAAGTTAGAAAAGTTAGAGAAAACTTTTAAAAATAGGCAATCTTTGGAAAATTAAACAAATAGGAAAAAACCAACATTTTATGAAACCTCCTTTTTGAGAAAAACCAAGCAGCAAGGAAATTTTAATGAAGTGTCTAGCAAGTTCTGATTTGTCATGCATAGGTTGAATACCATTTATAAAATATGTACCTATGTCTCCCTTTTATGTCAAAATGAAAGATAGTCTTTGAAGTACCAATTCTCTAAGGTATATCCAAACAGCAGTTAAAAATTCTTGCTGCAGTTCATTTGGAATCAGAGGAATTCACAAGTTAACATAATAACAAAGAGCACTCTATTTATAAAAGACAGGTTGGAAAATACATTTCAATATTTTTGTGAGAAACGTTTTTCTTTCAAAAACTTGAATATGATATTTGTATGACTAACAGACAAAATATGTAATGAGGAATGCATAGAACAGATTTTGCAGCAACATTGGGTTAAATCAAATATTTTGAACAAATGAAAATAAATATTTTTATAAAGTAGTCACAATTAGATATTATAAAGAATAATAGCTATGGCTTTGATAGAATTCTAAAATAAATACACATCCAAATAACTAGGTTGTGTTTGTGTATATGACAAATCTGTTCATTTCTGTTTAGCGAGATTGACCTACAATATAGGAGTACAATATTTAAATATAAGATAAAATTGGAGAAATATTCATATGGAATATAAACAATACTGTCTAAAAGTCATCACCAGAAAGTATTCCGATGCTTTAAGATATTTACAACTAATCATGAAATGTTCTCACTGGAAGGACATAAGAAATATTCATCTTGACCAAAGGATGATCTATTCTTTTATTTTTTTTATTTTTTTAATTGACAAACTGATATACAGAGCGGTTACAGTTTCATACGTTAGGCATTGGATACATTTCTTGTACTTTTTGTTACCTCTTCCCTCAGATGATCTATTCTTGACTCAGTTGAGTGATAACATTATAATTTTCTTGTAATGTATGTATGCTTCAGTCAAGAATGGCTAGCAAGCTCATCTTTCCAGGGAGACTTCCTGAATCGAAGTTGGAAAGTCAAGGATATGTATTGTAGGCAGGGTGTTGTGGCACATCCCTGTAATCCTGACTCATCCAAAGGAAGAAGGAGGAGGATTATAATTCCACAGAAGCCTGAGGCAAAGGTAAGTACTTATTAAACATTTAATAAAGGGCTGGAAAGAACAACAGCACAACACAAATGGTTACAGTGCTTGCTTGAAAAGCACAAAGCTCTGGAATCAGATCATAATACTTTCAAAGAATATGCCATCCAGCGATAAGCAATCGTTTACTTGACTCTCGACAAGTAATCCCTGAAATCTCAGTTACTAGTGATATAAAGTGAAAATGATTACAACTTCAGCAGATGATTGCAAGAACTTACTAAATTAAAAAAATAATAATGGGCAAAGCTTATACTAAGGACTCCCAGAACATATTTATAGAACAGCTACTCAGAATTGAACCTGTTACAGAAATTTTAATTGTAATTT
This sequence comes from Perognathus longimembris pacificus, assembly GCF_023159225.1. Lineage (NCBI taxonomy): Eukaryota > Metazoa > Chordata > Mammalia > Rodentia > Heteromyidae > Perognathus > Perognathus longimembris. Next base: position 21,814,287 of record NC_063172.1, read on the forward strand.
TGGCTACCTAAGACCACTTTATAAATGGTTGCGTTAAACATTATAAATATAATTTCTATATTTAAAGTTTTATGATTATTGCTGTCAAACCATTAAGTAATTGTGATTTATCATTTTTGTCCTCATTTTCTTCTTCAGACACAGTTCCTTCATTATACTGGTTTTTGCCTCTAGGTTGGGTTCCTACTGATTTGTAGTCTTCCTAAAATAAAATACCCCAAATGATATACAGTGATTCATAGTCCTATTGACTAGAAATTGTACATTGCACGAATTTAGCCACCATGCTTTTTGTTGGTGTTGTTGGCAGAGCTGTGGACCAAACTCAAGCCCTTGCATTTGCCAGGCAAGTGCTCTTCCATTGAGATAAATCCCCAATCCCCAAGTCACCATGCTTTCTGGATAGTATTATTTTTAGTTCAAGCAACTGCCGCAGTCAACTGCAATGTATATTCTTTACAATATGCATATGTTCTCCTCATTTTACTGATGCATTAATTATCAACAGCATTATAAATTGCAACTCCTAAACTGAGCTATGTTTCTATGAAAAACTTCACTTTCATCGTGGAACAAAGAAGATGTGATCCTGGTTTAGGGTCCAGGCATTCGCTGATATTCCTTATAGAAATTGTTCAACAATCTCCAAGATATATCCATGGTCCTCCTGCAGATGTTTGCTTACATGGTCCCTGATTAGGCCATGTGAAATTATGAACTTCAACATGGGACCGCTCTTGTCTCCTTCTCTGCTACTTATCATTACCTGATTTTCTAATTACTCACTTTGGAAAGTGACTGCCTCATTTATATCTGAATTCTTTGGTTTTGCAATAATATAGCAGAGACAGAGGGAAGTAGATCTTCTCCAAACATTTATTAAATATATAATCTGAAAATATTCAGCAATTTCAAACACTTTTGTCACCTTAAAAGGAAATTTCATGTCTATTACTTTACAAAATTCACTGAGAATGCAAATATAGTAAAGGAAATTTTGGTCTACCTAGTCAAAAAATGGTGTGTAATATGTATATGGACTTTTTTTTTAACTAGCAACACTGTTTATTAACAGATACAATTACAAAAACAGCATGGTAGACACTTCAGTTCACCTTCCAAGAAACCTATTGATGTGCTCCTCTCCATTGTTGGTAGAAAATGGCTGGTCCTCTTCTTCATTTCACCTTGTGGAGTAGATACGCGGAGGGGCCACAGGAAGTTACATCCTTGAAGTGTTTTTCCAACAGGATAGAACTCATGACTCAGACCCTCCATGCAGATGATGTCATATTTACCAAGAGATGGAGCAGCAATCAATGAGTTATCAGTCAAGGACATTTGCTTCAATTTGATTTTGCCATAACCATGCTCATAGATGAGCTCATTTACTGACTTCATGTTTGGCTAGAGCCATGCAATATCCTCAGAATATTCATCAGACCTTATTGAGCTTAATAAAGGTGCCATTGAAGATCTGGCAAAGTTGAAGAAGCTACAACAACTTACCAATGTTGAGACTCACACCACTGATACTTCTGATTTTGATCACAAACGCCAACTTAATTATCTAGGAACATAGAAGTTTCACACTTTTTTGGTCACTCTAGCCATTCAGATGTATGTTCTGTACATTGCCTACACTCCTTGTGATACTGCTTAGCTTTCTAATAGATAAGCTTCCTCCTTGCCTTTCGAAGCATCTTTGGGTACATTTTCTTTCTCGGGCACTTTATTTTCAGCTCAGAGAAAATGCTTAGCTTTTATTAAGGTTTTCTGGCACAGAGGAACCTTCTTTTTCTTCCTTTTGGCACCCTCCATTCTCAAATGAAAAATAAATTCTTCTGAATTGCTAAAAAAAATTGCTAAATAGTATTACTGAAATAAATTAATCCTTTGAAGATCCTCAGATGTAAAACTATGTTAAATATATAGTCTTGTGTTTTAATACCAATCTTAATGCCAAGTGTCTAAAAGTATCACATTCTATTTTTAATATTTAGGGGTACAAATATTTCAATTTTGTAACTAAAGAAGAGTGTGTAAAGATACTCATGAAAATATATCAGGATGTTATTTTCAATGATGTAAAGACCATTCACCTACCAAAAATAGTCTCTTGTGTTTCCAAGGATAATAAAGTAAAATATAGATATGAATGACAATTACTATTTTTCACAAGTTAACATTTTAACATCTATTTCTTTTCCTCCCTTTTGTTTCAGATGATTATTTAAATTGTTAAGACCAAAAAATTCACTTCATGCAAAATTTCAAGTTCAATATAAAAGCAAATACACCAAAATACACTTGATGTACTCAGTCTAGTGCTTTTCCCTGCTGTTTGAATTTTGTTATTTGAACAAAATAAAGAAATGTCAAAGATGAGTGAACTATAAAGGAAAAAGATGACAAATTCTTTTGATATCTAAATCATGAAATAACACAAGATTAAGACAGCTTTTCTTTCCTCGGGTCAGGTCACATATCAAAATTCAGAATTTAATGTCACGCATGAGTGTGATGGTTCAGGTGCATTTCTCTTAGGTCAGCTTTGGCTTCCTCAATTTTTCCCATTTTAAAGATGGATGCTTGTGCCTCTTCAAATCAAAAGAAAGGAAAGGTGTATTGGGATTGGAAGGACACATTATTAACAAAAAGTTAAACATTAAAAGATCTTTCCAAAAACAATAATAAAATGTATTTAATGGCACACAAACTGTGCCAAAAATTTGGAAATTTTCATATTCCCCAGTATTTGTGAGAAAACTTTGACTTAATTTTCTGTGAAGATAATGTAAATCTTTGGTGCTAGAGAGAAATAAAACTCAGTAACATCACAGCAGAGTATCAGACACATAATATAAGACTATACATTTATCTATACCAAGTCTAATCATATTTTCCTAAATGATACATAAATATGATGTTTTTGAATTTTAGACAACTGCCGAATTTCAAATCTAAGTATAATGTTATACAAATATGTAAAAATGTTGATATGTCCAATTACACAAAGCTAAGACTGCTTCAAAAATATAAATCTAAAGAATGCCTTTCAAATACAACTTACTTTTCCACTTAATGAAGCTGACATTCATGAAAACTACCTCCTGTTTTCTACCTGGGAGGTTGAAAGACATGGAGAAAAAAAATTCACCATGTATAGAAGGCAGTCCATCTTCAGTAGTACAACAGTCCCTGTGTTTCCATTTAAAAGATTCTGGTGCTTTTGCTTATGAAATATCTTCTTGCTCCTGAATCTTCCCCATGCATACCAAATATTAGGCACAAAAGATTCTATATCACTTAGATATCAGAGCCCTCTGGTCATAAGTATCTTATATTTCCATTTTAACTAAGGTATCCCATTTGTATTTTATGTGAAAATTCATTTTAATTACTTCTGTCTCTATTAAGTTCATAAGGAAAATGTGTAAGGAAACATCTTTTGTCTGCAAACTTTGCTAATTAGATCAATCAAATCTACTCTAATTTTGCTTACTAATTGTTTTAAGGGCAGGTAGTGTGGCTTGGGGGTATACAATACTTGCCTAGCATGGATGAGACCCTGGGTTTGCATCCATGTCCTTTAGGAATATATCCCAACTAATTTCATTAGTGTTATGCATACTGCTACTGAATTTCATATATGACAAGGCACCCAGGTGTTTTTTATTTACCAGAAATAGAGTTGCTATTTTTCTTTTCCCTTTAATATTCCAATCAATATCAGGGAGGGATTTTCAATAGGCGGTATGTCCCATGGTTCTAATGGCCAGCAAATAATCCTCAGAAAATTTTGCTTGCTCTTTCAGTCATTGACATTACAGTGTTTGGTCAAAACCTGCCTTTCTTGCTATCTTATCATCTGGGAAAATTTAGATGGTCTGGCACAAATAATACATTGGGTGAGGTCTATTTTTATCAGCACTTGTGTTCAGAGCATGAATAATCAGATGCACTACCAGGCTCATCCTCTTGAACTGCTTCTCAAAGGAAAATGAAATCACCACAAGGCTAAACTGGGATTAGACAATTCCCAGAAAGTGCTTTGATTTTTGGAAGAAATTGTAGGCCATATTGAGCACTTCAATAATGCATTCAACACTGCATTTTCTCCTCTAGTGATGCTAAGCACCACTCCAGGGCGGTTTTGCACGTAAAACTTAGATGTTCTGAAAGTTACCCCAAGAGTGTTTACCTGAGTGATCACATTTAGGTTATAAAAATAAGTGAATCAAAAATCACAGCTGTTCTTTTGGACAGCCCATTGACAAGAGATCAATAATTCCTACCATATAATATAATCCAGAATTTAGGATCTGGATATAGAAATTTTGTTGGTTTTTTTTTTCATTAGAATTGCTCAAATCAGCCAGACAGTCTTTTTTAAGGAAACAATTATACTATTTACAAAATCAGTAGAGTAGAAGGCCTAGAAGCAACAGCTGCAAGGAGTATGAAAAGGACAGATTGTACCATTATAGTCTTTGTGCAAAAGCTCCAGGCTCAGAATCAATCTTACAGGCAACTCCTGCAGATCAGAACTCAACTTGTCAGAAACATCATCTTCAAACATGATGGTGTGCATGACCCTAAATTTCTGCTCATATAAGTCAAAAATTCTTCTGAGTTAGAAGCAGATAGTTTAACTAGAATTTGAAAGATGAAATTAAAATGAAATACATAGCGCTGCATACCACTATTGATCCTCTTCAATAAAGTAAGTGATTTATTGTGAATTCAAACCTTCCTCACTAAAGAGAAGAAAAAAGTCTAGACTTTCATCAGTCCCCAGAAATAGAAGTTAAAACCAGGTCCTAGGTCAAAGGACATTGGCACTAAAATTTAAACCAATATATTATATCTACGGTGAAAGTGTTATACTCCAACTTCAGTGTAAGAAAAGAAGTCCCATTCCTACAAGGACACGGAGTCTCTCTTGGTATGCATTATTCAGATGTTTATTTAGGCTTGACAGTTCAGAATGCAAACTTTGCCATGTGCCTTACATTTCTTATAAATCATTTATCCCACAGCCATGCCAAATACAGTACTTAAGAGAATCACTAACATAATTGTTAACCTAGTGCCTAATGTATTTATTTTTCTTCCTTTGTTCATTGCATGTCATGCTGTACCTTCAAGACTTTTAATCTGGCTACTTCTCTACAAAGCAAGAAATTAACTAAAACAGCATCATCTTTTGAGTGAGACATGTACATTTCTTTTTTCATTTTTTAAAAATAATTACTTATTTATTGTCAAAGTGATGTACAGAGGGGTTACAGTTTCATCAGTTATGCACTCATTTTAATAATTTAGCTTCAAAATGAAGTGAAAGTATGTTTTTATTGAAATAATTTAACATACAAGGTTGGAAAATACTTTTATGAAAGCCTTCAATTATAAGAAGAAATCACGTCTGGTAATAGAACAAAATATTGTTGCAGCCGTTTAACAAGAAAAGCTCAAGTTTTGTTTAATTCATATGGATTGTTAGTTCAACTTATGGAATTTCATTTGGTACTATCAAAAGCAAAAGTTTCTTTTCATCACTGGAAACAAAAATATTTAGACAAAACAGATGTTATTTTCCCTAAGAAGATAATGCAGAATACTAGCACTTCATTTTGGATTTAACATATTTTGACACTGTATTACATGATTTTAAGAAAAGTCCATTAATGATTGGACTCAGGACAGGTATAGACTCTAGATAAAAGCTTTAATTACAATAATAGAACAGATTGTTCTTAATATGTTCAGGTATGAGTGTATCCATAGCTAGAGTATTTAAGCTGTATTTCAATCTTAGTGCTGTTATTTATTATTTTGAGAGCATTACTTAATACCATTAAAACTCATTTTCATTAAATATGAAACAACAATCATCTAGATGTCATAGGATTATTGTGAGGATTAATTATTAAAACACATAAGTTATTTGAAGAAATAAAATAGTACATTACAACATATTAAATAGTACATGAAGGCTATCTATTGTTTCAATAATGTGTTAATATTTTTAGGTGTGAGGGCTGGTTTTATGTGTCCATTTGGTGAGTATATACTAGCTAGTTATTCAACTAGCATTCATATCATTGTTTCCATGAACATAGTTTGTAAAAGTAGCGGGCATCTACAATCAACTGAGTTAAAGGAAGAAGGATGAAAAGTGCAGCAATGGAGTGCACTGGCTGCCCCCTACATTGATGAAAGTGAACTATGCAACTCTGGGGTGGAGATGGGAGGGAGGGAATGTGAGAGAATGCGGAAACAGATAACACTGTATGAAAGGACATGTACTTATTACCTAATGTATGTAAAGGTAGCCCCATTGTATATCACCTCTAAAACAACAATAAAGTAAATTGGAAAAGAAAAAAGATGCCCTTGAATGAAATTATTGAGTCCCACTACTTCAGCTGAAAGCCGTAACAGAAATATCTCAGATTATCTCAAGAAAAGGGGAAATTTATGCTCAATATTGTCCACTGAAAAAAAACCTACATTAACACCAGCCTGAAGAGTACCAACTCTAAAATGCCCCAGAAATTCTGTGTTTCCCAGTCTCCACAATCATGAGAAGTAACTTTTAAAAGTGAATCATCCACTAAATGGATTCTATCTCATATGTGTGCATATATTTATATGTGTACACATATATGTGATATGTACTCATGTATGTAAATTTATGCATAGTGTATTTTGATCTGTTTCTCTGAGAACCTTGAATACAATGAAGAAAGTATGTATTGATGTGTCTCCAGTAGAAGTACTTAAAAATACACAAATATTCATCAAGCAGCAACCTGATTGCCATATTATCACTTCTGTCTTCTTTTGGCTTAAGCTGAATTTGGATGGCTCAGGCTGCTATCCCAATAAAGCTGTGTCTGTCTTGTTCATGTGATGTCTCATTTGATTGCTCTGTGCCATAAGCCCCTGCCATCTGTTATAAGAGGGACTCATTCTGTGCTCTCTGATGAGTCAAGCTCCATTATAGTTACCACTATAACTGGAAACCACTATCACGCAGTTCAAAGAACCACCACAAACAAGTGATTTACATTCCTTTTTAAATGATAGATTCATACCTGTCCATAATTCAGTTTTATTTATTTTAAAATTTAATTTTATTGTGAAGGTGATGTACAAAGGGTTTATAGTTATATATGTAAGGTAGTGAGTACATTTCTTGTCAAACTTGATATCCCTCTCTCATTTTTCTCCCACCTTCCCTGTCCTTCACCCCCTCCCCAAATTGTGCAGTTCATTTCTAACATTTTGTCTTGGGAATGTTGCTGTTGCATTGGTTCACCCTTTGTCCTTTGTCTTACCATTTTGATGTTCCCATCTCTTTGCTAATTCAGATAAACATATATAAAATACCCACGGTACCAAAATCAAATACAGTGATAACAGGGGATAAACCATAGAAGAAAAAAATGAAAGAAAACAAATAATTTTATGTAGTACATTAAAAGTAACAAAAAAATCTTGTTTCCATAGCTTAGAGTTCATTTTGCTTAGCATGACATTATCTGGTCATGTGTACATAGCTACTGAGCTATTGTGATCCTCTGCTAGGACTATCCTAGATATATAGTAATTACTACCAATGAGGGAAACCATGGAATCTGTGTTTCCTTGGGTCTGGTATACTTCACTTAGTATGATTTTTTTCTAAGTCTTTCCATTTTCTTCAAGAAGTTAATTTGGATCATTTGATAATTGGTTAAGGAGTCCATCTTGCTGAATCTATATTCTGTGTGGTACACGTAGTAGAGAAAACTGTTCTAGTCTTGGCCAGGAAGCAAAAGAGAAAGAGAAGAGAAAAAGAAAGGTGTTGATCTCTCACAAACCCTTTCAAAGACATTTTGTCAAACCAGTCCAAGTACTTAACTAGTCTCAACTACTTAGTCATTTGACTGAAATAGTCACAGGTGCACACTATTGATCAACTCTCCAATAGATCTATGGTTCTTCTTTACCTTTCTGTTCTGTTTTTTTCTTCCTCAAAAACATGTAATGTGAATTTTTAAGTGCCTCTAGCTTTGTGAATTTTTATTTGAATTATGTTGTGCTTTTTAGAAATTTATAGTAGAGAATGTAAAACAATATGAAACCTTTGCACTGATTTGACCAAAAACAAAATTTTCTGACACGTACTTTAACATGTTGATAATAATTTATATCTTATTAACTTGAGAGGTTGATGATTGATGTATATATATATAGATATATAGGTATATATATATATATGTACTAATAGTAAAAGTTTCTGCAATGCAGCCTAAGTTTACTGATTAGAAATTCTCAAGTAGCAAACGTTCCTAAGAGCAGTAAACAAAGAAACTGGCTCGAAATGGAAGGACTTGGAAAAAATTATACTAAGTGAAGTGAGCCAGACCCAAAGAAACATGGACTCTATGGTCTCCCTTATTGGGACTAATTAGCACAGGTTTAGGCAAGTCACAACAGAGGATCACAAGAGCCCAATAGCTATACCCTTATGATCCTATAAGATGATGCTAAGTGAAATGAACTCCATTTTATGAAAATGATTGTTATATCAGACTTGTAACTACTTTCAACATCCCATGTGTATCTGTAGTTTCTACTATTGATGATGTTCGTGTATCACCTTCTTGTGATTGTATCTACACTATCTCTGTAATCTTATCTGAGTGTATGGGAAACAGTGTGTACTGGTATTAGAATTAGGAAATTCAAAGGGAATACCAAAATTGAGAGACAAAGGGTAAAATACAAGAAACAACAACGAAAGCAATACTTGCAAAACTGTTTGGTGTAAGTGAACTGAACACCTTAGGGGGGGACAGGGGGAGCGGGGAGGGGGGTATGAGGGACAAGGTAACAAACAGTACAAGAAATGTATCCAATGCCTAATGTGTGAAACTGTAACCTCTCTGTACATCAGTTTTATAATAAAAACTTTAAAAAAAACATAGAAACTGGCTCATCAAGGTGTAAAAGTAAGAATCAGTTTGAATGAAAAAGAAGAAACAAACTATTTTCTATCTTAATATTTTTCAGTAGTAAAGTACAAAGTGGTTTATAGACTATAGAAGATAAAAATTTCAATGAGATAAATAAGATATATAGATAACACAAAATATCAAAGGCACAAGCACACTTTGTATAGTATAAGAATTAATAATATTAATTAGATCATTAAGAACATGTATCTTAATTGTTTTCTTTATATCATAAAATCTTGAATATAACTTGTTTTCACTAAAGTTGTAATCATTTTTATATTTTAAATCTGAAATGTCCCATGAAAAAAGTCCTGTAAAAAAGGCTAGTTGGAAGCCGATACTTTTGGAATTTTATTTTTATTTATTTTTTTTTTTTTGCCAGTCCTGGGCTTGGACTCAAGGCCTGAGCACTGTCCCTGGCTTCCTTTTTGCTCAAGGCTAGCTAGCACTCTGCCACTTGAGCCACAGCGCCACTTCTGGCCATTTTCTGTATATGTGGTGCTGGGGAATCGAACCCAGGGCCTCATGTACACCAGGCAAGCACTCTTGCCACTAGGCCATATCCCCAGCCCCAGAAGCCGATACTTTTGTAACCCAATGAGTGGGTTAACTAATGATTGAGTTGTAATATGATGTCATTCTCGGAACTATGGAACAAAGAACTTGAAAAAAGTAGGATAGTGAGGTCATTTCCTAGAGGTGTAAATTTTTCACTTTCTCTCTCTCTTTCTCTTTTTCTCTTTCTACAGGAATTCTTGTCCATAGCAATGTGGGCAGCCTTCTCTGACACTCTTCTCTTCCTATCATGATGAGTTACCTATATATATTTTTTCTACCAATTTTTAAAGTACAGTTCTGAAATTTAAATATGAATTTATTTTTATGTATAGTGTAAGAGTCTGGCTTCATTTTTTTTTTAAATATCCAAATATACAGATGTTTTTTAGTAAAAGATTGTCCTTTTCCCATTACATGTTCAGCACCTTTGCTTAAAAAATGGTTGATTATAAATGCATGTATTTATATAACTGGATTCTGTATGTTTTTCCAACAGTTTTTCAGTTCCTTTGAAAATATCATGTCAAAGTTAGCAATTTTTAATCACGACTTCATAATTCCTCCATAACATTATACTCTCCGAAGAAGAGTGGATAGTTTATTTTTGAACACATAAAAACACATCTATTCCATAGAATGAACACTTGTTCTTCAATTATCACCACTAAATTAATTTTGAATTAAATAAACATTGTCTTGAGGATATATGTATTCTTTAAATAGTAATATATTAAACTGAAATTAGATACTTAAGATCCTAAGTGATATTACTTTATCAAACTTTTCCACAAAAACAATTAAGTGAGAAAAAACTCTCTTGTTCTCCAACCAGTACAAGATCAAGAGGGCACTGCTTCAGTGCCCACATGTTACCAAATAATAAGGCAGCCTAAATATTTCCAGACTTCTGGGAAATGCTTTCTCCACAGTCCATCTGTTAACTATGAGTCATTGTCTTTTTATCTAGATAGTTCTTTTTTTGAGTTTAGTTCAGTAATTTCTATTAGAAATTCATTCTGCACACTAACTAGACATTTTTAGTATCTGGCCTTCTTTACTAGATTCTCCTATTTCTGGTTTCCAAAAGTGAGGAGCTGTCCATGTTTGGGTTGAATGGCTAGTAGGAAAATGTAAGAATTTGGAGTTATTATACTTTCAATTATGCCCTTCTAAATCTCTGAAATTCCTTTCACAGTCTTTGACTGTCTATGTAACTGTAACCCTTTTGCTTAATAAAGATTTTTAAAAGAAAATAAAAATGTAAAAAATAAATCTCTAAATTTTTATTTAAAATATTACATTCTAGAGGAAATGAGGCCCACATACAGGTTGAATTTTGTTAAATTAATTTTTCTATTTGCAATCTAATTTCACTTAAAGAAAATAGGTTGCTAATTGATAGAAAAGCATCAAGGGTTTTGATGGCAGTATGGAACTAGTATCTTTCATTTTCCATGTTACACCTTGATAACAACTCCAAGATTGCAATTAATCTTCCAAACTTAGAACATCCCTTTGCTTGCTCCAAAATCAATTTAGTAAATGTTAAGGACATTTAACATAAAATTCATATTCATTTTGCAATGTGTCTGGCAATTGTGTTTAACATCAAAATGCATAGAATTTTAATCAAGGAATTTAATGATCAAGTATTACCAAAGCATGGCTTACTATTTATTTATGTACTTACTTTTAGTCATACTAGGATAGTGCACAGGCCCCAGGCATACTAAGAAGTACTGTACAATTTGACCCATGACCCCACCCGTTGGCATGGTCTCCTCCTCTGTAATGCTTTCACACTTTGTTAGATACGTAGCATTTTCTCAAGCAGCATGTAAAAAATCCTTAGAATTAGTATGTTCGATTTTGTTTTGCATTATACAAAAGAAAGTAGTTTGGAAAATGGCTTGCAGAAAACTGCAGCTACTCCTGAACACCTGGCCACACACATTCTAGTTTCCCTGTTTACCTTTTCTTCATCCTTTAAGCATGATGTTGAAACTTATTTTCTATAATAAACATTCCTTGGCATCCCAACTAGATTATTTTCTCCTGTTATGCAATTCTCTAAACATGGCAGTTAGCACAGTCTGCAGCTTACTAACCACCTGCCCACCCAAAACACAGTGTATTTATTTTGTAATATAATATCTCTGTTGCTTCTACTCATATCCCTAAATTCTTACACAGTATAGGGTCATATAGCATATTATCTATAAGTGTTAGCTGATGAATAAGTGTAGGAACGAACGAGATTAACTCAAAGCATAGATATCCATTGTTACTCACTCAGAGATTCTGAAACTGTATTATGTGAACACTAATCTTTATGTCCCCTTTATTCATGCTACCACATCCAATTCATTCTGTTCAATAACATTATTTTATTGCTACATTCTATCCAATAGAATTCTATCCAATAGAATGTTGTTTATGTTGTTGGGTTATGGGGCTTGAACTCAGGGCCTGGGTGCAGTCCCTGAACTTCCTTGTGCTCAAGGCTAGTGTTCTACCATTTCCATCACAGTGCCACTTCTTCAATGTCCTCTCCTCCCCTCCCCTCCCCTCCCCTCTCCTCTTCTCTCCTTTCCTTTTTTTTTCTTTTCCTTCTCTTACTTTCCCTTCTCTTTTCTTTCTTCTATCTTCTCTTCTCTTTTATGCTCTTCTTTTCTTTCCTTTGTTTTGTGAGTGGCTAATAGGAGATAAGAGTTACACAGAAACTTTTCTGCCCCTGCTGGCAGATTCCAGCCTCTTGAGTAGCTAGTATAACAGTTGTGAGCCACCAGGGCCCAATTCCAAAAGAATATCTTCTAAGGACAGTTTATTGATAAGAAATAATTTCCAAATGTCAATGCTTTATTTTACTTAATTGTCAAAGTGGTGTACAGAGAGGGTTACAGTTAATATAAGACAGTATACCATTTATAGAACTTGTTCCCTCCTCTCTCGTTTCTCCTACCTTCTCTCCTCCCCAAGCCCCCCCACCAGTTGTACAGTTGGTTTATAGCATATTGTTTTGTAAATATTGTTGTTCTATTGGTTCACCTTTTACCCTTTGTCTCTCCATTTTGATGTTTCCCTTCCCTTCGCTAGTTCTGATAAACATGTATACCATACCCAGGGTAACAAAATAAGTTACAGTGACATCAGCCATAAGGAAGAAAAGCAAAATAAAAAGGCATAATTTCACTCAGTACATTAAAGTTATCAGCAACAATGATAAATCACGTATGTCCATCACTTGGAGTTCATTTCACTTAGCATCTTCTTATGTGTTCATATGTACATAGCTATTGATCTATTGTTATCCTCTGATAGGACTACCTTAGACATATGTTAATTATTATCAATGAAGAAAACCATAGACTCTGTGTTTCTTTGGGTCTCGCTCACTTCATGTAATATGATTTTTTTCAAGTCTTTCCATTTCCTTATGAATGGGGCCATGTCCAATCTTTCTGACAGAATCATAGAATTCCACTGGGGCCATGTCCATTCTTTCTGATAGAATCATAGAATTCCATTGGGTAAATAGAATTTTATGCCTCTATCAGAAAGAATGACATTGCCCCATTCATAAGGAAATGGAAGGACTTGGAAAAAATTATACTAAGTGAAGTGAGCCAGACCCAAAGAAACATGGACTCTATGGTCTCCCTCATAGGGAATAATTGGCACAGGTTTAGGCAAGTCACAGCAGAGAATCACAAGAGCCTAATAGCTATACCCTTATGAGTGCATAAGATGATGCTAAGTGAAATGAACTCCAGGTTATGGAAATGATTGTTATAACACTATTGTAACTACTTTCAATGTGTAACTGTAGCTTCTATTATTGATGATCTTCTTGTGTCCCCTTCCTGTGGTTGTACCTGCACTATCTCTGTATATTATCTGAGTACATTGGAAACCGTGTATACTGGTATTAGAACTAGGAAACTGAAAGGGAATACTAAAATTGAGAGACACAGGGTAAAAAAGACAAACTAGTACAAAAGCAATACTTGCAAAACTGTTTGGTGTAAGTGAACTGAACAACTCTTTGAGGGGAAAGGGAAAGGGGGAGGGGGAATGAGGGAGGAGGTAACAAACAGTAAAAGAAATGTATCCAATGCCTAACATATGAAACTATAACTTCTCTGTACATCAGTTTGAAAAAAAATGAAAAAATGAAAAAAAAAGAATTCCATTGTGTATATGTACCACATTTTCTTGATCATTACATCTTAAGAAGTATGGTGTGTGTGTGTGTGTGTGTGTGTGTGTGTGTGTGTGTGTGTGTGTGTGTGTGTATGTTTCTTAGGCTAATTGGTAAAAAAAATTTCAAGGATGAGAAAAAATTGGAGGATATGTAATCACTATAAATTATTAAAAGGGCATATAGCTTGCTAGCCATAGCCAGTTACATGGTAAGGAGACACTCATTAGTTTTCAAAATTCTCACCCCAGTGTGGTGTTCTGTGTGTTCTCAGAAATCTAATCAGTTGCATTTAAGATGCCTCACAAAGCGTCATATTTAAATGGAGTTTGCTATCACTTAGAATGCATAAAAGGTATTACATCAATTATGGCAAATGTCAAAATACCACTGAAAGTTTAGACCAATCCAGGAATGGTGGCTCAAGCCTGCAATCCTAGCTACTTGGGAGGTGGAAATCAAGAAGATCACAGGTTAAGGCCAGACAGGGCATAAAAAATCCAGCTCAGCACCAGATTCCCCCAGCTACAGGAAAAACATGAACAAGTCCAGTTGATCACATGATCACAGTCCAGTTTGGCTTGCTCTAAAACTGCTTTGCTAAATGGAAATTCCTTTATACAGCTATTTAAAGACAATAATACAAAAGATAAAGTAGAATAAAAATAACAAAATACAGGTACAAAGTAACCAATAGAAAAATATCCTAGAAGTGTATCTCAACTGCTAGAATGCCTGTGTAGTAAATATGCTGCTCTAAGTTCAAACCCCTGTACCACCAAAAAATAAATAAAGTCAGCATTACACTAGCTTAATATTAATGAAAGACAGGAAAAGTAGTAAAGTAACGAAGTGAAGAAGATAGATGATCCCATTAGTCAATTCTAAGTACCCACAATTCCTAGTATTATAATTTAACAGAAAATCCCCTTACAAAGCACCTTACCTCATTCATGCTGATATAACACAAATAAGGAATTCACAACTTTGAGTAATTAAATGTATACATTTTTCTTACAAATATTAATTAAAAAATAATTATATCATCTGCTTTATAAAGTGCATTTATGCTGTAGAATGTTAACTTTAAAATACTAGGAAAATTGTAGAATCTGAAAGAGCGAGATGCCAGCTAAAGTAATCCTCTATATCTAAAAAATTTAAACAGTGACTTATTTATATGTCAAACTACGATCATAAAAGATAGGAAAGGAATGGGAAAGCTTTAGTGCCATCCAGGTACTATGGTTCAAGCCTGTATTCTAAATTACATGAGAGGAGAGATTGAGAATAGTGAGGTTCCATGCCAGTCCAGTAAGTAATATTTCAAGGGACTCCATCTCAAATAATCCCAAATACAGGGGAGACAAAGCCATTATTGTTTACTAGAATTAGCATTTAAGAAAACTCAAATATACTTATATTACTAGTCATGGTTTCTAAAGACAACAAATTCTTTAAACTTACTGATTTAAGAAAAGTGAGGATTTCTCTCAGTAACAGATGAACAGGCAAATATAGTTTCAATGCCATTTCCAGGTTTGTTTGTTCTACTGAATTACTATCATTATTTCCTTCATTTCTCAGTTTCTAAATAGATGCAGGTGAGAAAAATACAAGCACAGTAATGCAAACTGAAAACCCAGAGCCACAATATTAATTGTGACCATTTTCATAAAGTTTCCAGGTTTATCATTAATTTAGGTTAGTCAAAAACCATTTGGTTATTTTTCTTTATTAGCAATACTGGAGTCTTCACTTAGGTGCCTGACCTCAAGTATTATTTCTTTATGTATTCTCCCATTGGTTATTTTTTATATAGGGTCTCACTTTCATATCTAGGCTGTACTGGGTTGAGTCCTCTTATTCAGACTGTAGATAAGATGACATGCATCCATCACCACTCCCAGATTTATTGGTTGAGAAGGGATTTTGTAAGCTTTTAGGCAGAACTAGTCTTAAAATGCTATCCTCTCAATTGCTGTCCCTTTAGTAGCTAGAATTGCAGTGTGACAATCATTGCCAGTCTCATCCTCATTATACTTTACAAGTCCTAATGAACAACTTATTTTGTCTGTATGAACTATCCTAGTCCACCTTTGCCAATTAAGCCATATACCTGTCAGCTAATTTCTTCTGGCTTAAAAGAGAGCAATATGTAAAGACTAAAAAAGCAAAAGCCCAGATATGTGTTACAGACACCATTCTACTTCCTAAATGTCAAGCCATTCACCTTTATTCCAGTTTCTTTTAATAAGTGGGAAGTATATACATATATATATAATAAATTGCTAAAAATCTTTCCAAAACTTAGATAGTAGATTGTTGTTCATTTGCATACTATCAAATTTGACATTGGTGAATATAGTGAGTTAGGTTTATCCAGAAAATAAACACATCTCTCAGTCTTACTCTATCTTTGTCTCTGTCAAGAATATTCAGTGTATGTGATTTTATAATACATATTTAAACATTGTTTCTCACTGGAAAATTAAGATGGTTAAGTAATGTGGCTCAGATCAAAGAAAGACTTTAAAAACAGGAAAGAAGATAACACAACTGCATTCAAGGTAGAAGTCCTGACAACTTGAGCATCTTCAGGATGATAGGCTGCAGACTCTGGAACTCAGATGTCTCAGCTTTCTTACAAAGCAAGAGAGAGAATTTGCTCTTCCTCTTTTTGTTCTATGCAAACTTTCGGCCAATTGCGTGGTACCTGCCCACACTGATCAAATAAAATGTGTTTTATATATACCATTGACACAAATGACAACAGTTTTAAGAAGCACTCTCACAGGCACTCAGAAGTAAAGACTCCCCAGGTATCTGGGCATGCCTTAATTCAGTCAAGTAACACTTAAATTAACTACCCCAGAAGTCAATCTCTTAAAGCTAAAATAAGATAATCGAATTAATAATTATGTGTTTGTCAAAAGTGAGTCTAGGCACCAAAGCAAATGAACAGTAAATACAAAAAGTGGTGCTTCCCTCAAGAAAGCATATTATATAGATACTTGTGGACTTTAAAAGCACATCAATGAATCACAAACAATAATTCAAGTGATATAAATGAGAATGGCCTGTCATATTGGAGGATGAGAATGGGAAGACACTGAGAAACTAATAAACAAAACATTTCAGATTTCTATAAGTCATCTCCTATGCACACATTCACAAGAATAAAAGCATTGGTAACTTTTTATTTTTGAGACGATAAGAATGTTCAAAAACACAAATAGACTTACCTATTATGTAGACTACTATGTATAATAATGTTGCTAATGGAAATTTTATGCATATATTAAAATAACAGCTTTTTCTCGCAGAAGTGAAGAACTGAAATATTTGTGATTTAGTCAAAGGTCCATCACAGATAGTTTGCCCACTGAAGACAGGTGTGGTGGCAGCCAAAAAGAACTTATTTTCTTAAGCATAACATATTTGGGCACAGATTTAAGAACTATAACTTATTTGTGAGAAGTAATTTTCCAACCCAGCATGGTGGGACACACCTAGATACCCAGCGCTGGGGAGATTAAAGCAAAAGAACAAATTCAAAGCCAACCGTCTCTGTAATGCAAGACCTTGTGGTCTCCAAAAGAAAACAATCAACCAGAAGCTACTCAATCAACTTTAACTTTAAAAAATAACTACCCACAGATCATTTTTTCTAACTTTCCAGCTACGTCCTTTAAATACTTATAAATAATAGGCAGGTAAACAAAAACTGAAGGTGTCTTCTTAAAAGAGGTATTGTGGATACTATTCACCACTAAAATAAAACAAAATGAGTAAATAGCCTCCTGGTGAATAATAATGGGAGATAATTAAGAAGAATGAAACTTGCATATTGCATTACTGTAAGAATTAGTTCTGAATACATTCCTATATATTATTATGTGGCGGAAAACGTGGGGAATGTTCATGGAAATATTCTACCTTGGTGTCCATGCTAGCAGATTGTTAAATACTGGATGAGAGATAGAGTACACTTTCACATTTCTGAGACAACAAGGCAATACAAGTCTTGTTTACAGTATACTTTCCATGAGGTGACAGTGACTTATGTGTTAGTCAATAGGGCAGACTTCATTTCTCTCCAGGAGTTTGTGTTCAGAGACCTGAATACAATAGGGTTAGCTCTTAACACAAGGTCAAATTGGATCATTGATGTGTTTTTTTTCTTATCCTCCTAAAAGAGTAAACTGGTAAGTCATATAATTTAATTCCTCATCTAATCCTGTGATATTACCTGATTTACAAAAGTAAATATGATTTTTGAATTTTGTATTGTCTTTAAGTAGTTTTACAAAGGAGGTACCACATAACAAAGAAATTTCATACCTAATATTTTAAAGAGAAATTAAAGTTTTTATTCAGGGGCATGTAGAGTATCATAACCATTGACACAATGTACATTGCAATTACAGTATTGATTGATATATAGCAACTTCAGGGGAGCTTGAAATAGTGGGTAATACTAAATGGTCTAATTATTTATATAAATAATTTTACATGTAATATATATATACTTACATATATATTACATATGATGTATGTGTACGTGTAATATATAATATTTTTATTTTATAAACTAGGCACAGTAGATTAACATCAGTTATAACAAATGGAACAATTTTAACAATATACTCAAATAAAATAAAGGAAATGTACTTTTCAACTTTGCGTCAAAATATCTCATTATATGTAATTGTGTGTGTGTGTGTGTGTGTGTGTGTGTGTGTGTGTGTGTGTGTGTGCTGTTTCTGAGTCTTCAACTCAGGACCTGGGTATTCTCCCTGAGTTTGTTTTTGTTTTTTTGTTTGTTTGTTTTTTTGGATTACGACTTGCACTCTACCACTTGAGCCACAGTTCCATTTCCAGGTTTTTGATGGTTAGTTGGGGATAAATTTGTCGTGGACTTTCCTACACAGGATGGCTCTAACCATAATCCTCAGATCTCAGTCTCAGGATCTCCTCAGGATCTCAGATCTCCTCAGGATTATGGGAATGAGCCACTAGTACTCAACTCTCCTTCTTAAGATGATGTGAAATGATAGAATGCCCATGTAAAGAACTGAGGTAAGGTGAGAGACATGTGTTAG
The DNA here is from genome assembly GCF_023159225.1 of Perognathus longimembris pacificus. Taxonomy (NCBI): domain Eukaryota; kingdom Metazoa; phylum Chordata; class Mammalia; order Rodentia; family Heteromyidae; genus Perognathus; species Perognathus longimembris. The sequence goes on from NC_063172.1 coordinate 21,833,162, forward strand.
GCCACTAGTGAGCTGTGACTTTAACACAAGCATTGTAGTACTCCAGAAGCTGATCCGATAACCAGACTGGCTTGGTTGGCAATAGAGGTACACAGCATTGATATGATGACAAAGGGAGATTCAGTTTCTAGGCAGAAAGAACCAGGGGCTATGTGATTTGATTTCATTGCACAGAATGGAATTTTAACTTAAAATTATAAATAATTTAAAACTATTGAATGAAATTTCCCATTCACTATTTTCAGGCTATAGTTTGACCAGGATAAAACAACACTGCTGTCAAAATATAAAACCATTCCTGGGGCAAAATGATTGTAATATTTATAACTGAAATAACACTTTTGAGTACATAAGTGAAAATTATTCAGTATGTCCCCTAGAGACAGATTAATGTAAGTTTGCCAGTTCTTCCTAGGTCAATCATAGGGATGGTCCAAAATCAATAATGAATTCATGAGTTAAATTCCTAACCTCTGGCCTACAAAAACAAATTCAAATCACTTTCCCCCTTTTCCAATGTTATTCTCCAATACAACATAGAAACCTGATGATTCTGAAACTTGATAAGTATAGGAAATTTTTCATGGAATTTCACTTTAAAATATCCTTACAGCTGAGAACTAAATATGACCCAGAGCTTTGACTTTGAACCCAAAAGTGTTTTCAATGAAGGAAGACTCAGGAAAAAAAGTTATCTGATATATTTGATGTGACTAAAATTGGAACTGAAGTGTATATTAGATTGACTAGGGTATTTATAAGCTTAAGCAACTGGCAAAATTTGGTTGACAGATAATTAAATGAGGGATCAAAAATTATAAAAATGAATTTGCATGACATATAAGTTATTTTTACATTCATGTGGACAAACTGTCTTTTAACCCAAGCAGCTATAACCATCAAGCTGATATGTGAAATCAAAATTCTTAATCACTCCTCTCAACATCTTGCCATAATAATTAGATGCTATCTACATCATAACAATTTGGCCATGAAACATGACATCAAAACATAAGAATAACTCCAGACTGGTGACTCAAATAATGAAAGTTACCTTTAAAGACAGAAAAAGAAAACAGCCAAGCATAATAATAAACTACAAATATAGTAAAATCAAATCTATGTCAGAGGGACAATAATTTTGAATAATAAATTTAACACTAAAGAAATAAAATAATCCAGCTTTTAAAGTAAAATTTTCCTTATAGCTAGAGACTTTAGCTGTATTTTTAAATTTGAAAGACAAATGGGATATAGATAGATAGATGATAAAAAGGCAAACAATAGATGATAGATTAGATAGATTTGATTAGATAGGTGATAGATGCCAGGTGACTGACAGAAAGACAAATGGATAGGTAGATTGTAGATTATACATAGGTAGATAAATGATGATGATGATGAAGATAATGATACATAAATACATAAATGATGATATATGTAGACAAAGAGTTTCAATATTATACTAAATGCTTTTATGTAGCTTTTCTTTGTAGCTTTCACATGCCTGCATTTCACTAAAGTAAATTTGAGAGTGAATATTATCAATTATTTGATGACATAAGTAATGATATATAGATATCAATTAGAAAATAATTAGGTTCAATTTTCTGTAATGAAATATAGAAACAATGTTTAAAGTAGTTAATTTTCTTTTCCTTAAATCAAAGACTTCAAGCCTGTTTCCATGCTTTGGTTATATGAGTTCTCTTTGACAGGAAACAATGTAGCATACTTAGTGTTTCCACAATCGCATGCATATTACAGGTAGCAAGAATAAGAGAAGAAAGACAAAACACTGTCCATTTCACTGAAATTCAACTCTCTTGCCTTTGTATAAATATTCCATAATAATTTTATTTTTACCTCACAAACTAGAATTGGGTCATATGTCACTCTAGGTTAGAGGAAACTTTGGAAATGTGTTCTATCATGTGCATCCCCTTGCTGCCTAAATGAAAATGGAAGTTCTAAGAAAATCTCAACAATGGATATAAAGGAGATGATGATAGTCTCCTATAATTTTGAGCCATATAGCCCTGTTTTACCTTATTTTACTATATTCAAACTTTGAAAAACTAAACTTCTAACAGCATAGCTTCTTGTCATTGGAGCACAAACAGAAAGGATGTATGTACCGATCTTGTCCAAACTAAAATCAAAACTGTGATTCTGTTTCAGAGATATCATGTACTCTGCCATATTATCTACAGGAAAAGATATTTCAATTTATGGATTTAAAGAAATTTCAATTAACAAGCTTTATGAAGGTAGAAATTGTTAAAAAGAATGGCTAAACGATTTGTCTACCAAGGATCTATTTATATAAAATGTCTCAATAACTAATAACCCTCTGCTGATAACCAAAGTGGCTCAGGAAATATTTTCTTCAGTCAAATTGCTCTGAATATATATATATATATATATATATGCATATGTATATATACATTCATATACTATGTATACATATACATACGTATACATATGTATCAGAAGTCTCCTCTGACCTATACTAGAACTACCTTCAGGCCTCTCCTGCTGAATCTTATTAATTTACTAATGTTTATTCTCCATTATATTTACTTAATACTGAAATTCTTTCTTGACTTTACTCTCCATCTAATCTGAGAACTATGTTCTTGCTATGGGTTCAGATTGCCTGAATTCTGGAACTATATTATCTCATTGATATTAATTAGAAGCATTTCCATAATGTTTCATCTAGATGAGTGCCCTAAGGCATTTAATTAGATTGGAATAGGTATATATTGTTTCTAATGTGCTATGACAATTCAATTACATAATATGACTCCATTGGGAGATTGCAGAGCTGAATTCCCAATATCATATGCCTTATACTTGGGTCACAAAATACCTAAACCTTTTATTTCATAAACTTTATTTCTGATCTACATTATTGTTGCTGTCTGTAAGATTTCTCACTCTTCTTAAAGGAAGAAAGCACAAATGTTAAACGAGTGAAATGTTTTGTTACATTCTTCTGGTTTGCTAAGTTAATTAGGGTAACATGATGCCCAAACTAGAGTATATCAGAGAGCAATGGAGAAACACAGGTCTTTGATATTGATACAAAGTGAATGTGTAATCATAGTAGGCTGTAAACTAGATTTCCAAGTAATATCCATATCCTAATTAATAGAACCACAGGGTACCATGACAGTGGTTATTGCAGATGTGATAAATGTGATAAATTAAGGGGTTTTACATAGGTGATTGTACTGAATAGGAGATTGTTCACCTTACTTGTGAACAAAGGTAAGAGCTAGGGAGAAAAAGACTGAATATACAGAAGAGAAGGTAATGTAAAGATGAAACAAAGGTAGATTTGAGTGATGGAATCATTAGCAAAGGAATACCAGCAACCACTAAAGGCTCCATGAAAGGAAGAAAGTATGCAATTAGCATTTGAGATGGAGTATGGCTATCCAGACACAGTGCGTTGAGACAGCCAATGTGTGTTTCCACCTTTCTTTCTTGAGAATTACCAGAGAATAAATGCCTAATGTTTTAAGCCACCTAATTTATGGTAATGTGTCAGAGTATCCACAGTACAGTACTAATACAGTAATTTTAATCATATAAGAATGCTTGAAATATTGAGTATTGCTGTTAGTTTATAACTATTTCCCTACTTTTTTCATCTTCCCTGCATAACTGGGATTCTGATCACAACAGATTTTAAAAATTGGAGGAAAGTTACTTTTTGGAATTACTACAACCTGAGAGGAGACATAAGAGGTTATGGATAGCATATGTCTAGTAAGAATCAGTAAAAGATACTGTAAACAAACCAATGAAGGAGTTTGTAGTGGCTTTCTGCTGAGATTGTCTAGTTTATTTGGATGCAATAAGAAATACAACAGTAACGTCTTGATTATATTACGAATTCATATGGAATGAAATAACCACGAAATAGACTCCTTTTGAATTGAGTGAAATGTGATTCTCAGAACAGGTGACCCGATTAGCAACCGAAGGAATGACAATTCAGTTACATTATAAGTAAACAATGATAAGTAGAGAGTTGAAAGGGTTGATATTGATCAAGGTGCATTGCATTCATAAACTACCTTGTTAAATGGCAACTCCTTCGTACAACTACTTAAAGATAATCAAAGAATGATAAATGGAGATAGATATATTTAATCTGATTAAAATATTACACAGTATGCACATAAATCAATATTCAAAAACTTTTGAATTAGGTATATAACTAAAGCCTAACATTAAAAAGTAGTGTAATTCAGTAATATAATTCAAGAAAAAAGTTTTATTTTCTAGATAAAATATAGTTTATTGTATCAAATTTAAATATTAATTTATAATGGTAAATTTCTTTAAAAGAATATTTAAACTATGTTGCATACCCCCATCCAAGACATCAAACCATGGTAATCATGTATTAACAATGTAAACTTTGACTTATTAAACATTGTGCCTTACTGTATTAAGTTTTGTTGAAATCCAGCTCTATATTTCAGAAAAATAATAGTATTTTATTCTTAATGAATAAGAATTTACTCTTAAAATATCTAAAATCCTCATAATGTTTATATTTTCCTACTATATCATTGCTTATCTGTTTACTAAACTTACTCAATACATGAGTCCATAAAATGAAAAAAAATGTTCGACTAGTATATAATTAATGTGAATACTTTACGGCTTTGTGAAAGTTAAAAATAAATTTAATTTTTTATATATCTAAAACTAAAACCAAATATCTCTGTTTATGTTTACTTGATTTGTACATGAGCAAATAGCATCATTTTTTAAAAGTTTTTCTGTACTTCAAACTCTCCCTAGCAAATGTTTTGGAAGACTGTGTGCTTTATAAATGTTAGCTTTCATCATCTTAACTATTGTTAAAAGACAAATGGACTCATTAAGGCTTCCAGAAAGAAGGGCTTTGGGTAGAATAAGGGTTATGTTAAATGGCAAAAAAACAAAATCCGATAGAAAAGTAATTAATTTAACAGTAAAAACAGAGAAAAGGAGAGAGGGGATAAAAACGTTTGATAAGAAATGGACTCTACCTTACATTTGGAACTGTAAACCCTCTGTACATCATCTTGACAACAAAATTAAATTTTTTTAAATGGCATATATACTATGGATAATTATTGTTCATACAGAAATTTTATAATTTTAATTTCGCACATGAAAACAGTATATAGATCATAGGCAATATGGACAATTCATATTTTGTAAAAAATCAAATTTTAGTTTTACACAGAGATGCATACAATCTCTTGCTCTCAAATACATGTACCTCCCTCCCTTTCACTTTCTCTCTCTCCCTCTCTCGCTCTGTCTCTCCCTCTCTCTCTCTCTCTCTCTCTCTCTCATGATGAACTTTGTGTCTTACTTTGGACTAGCTAGAAGAATTTCAAAGCTACTATTGCACTCAGAGTAAATGGTAGGTACAGAGATTCTAACAGCAAAAAAGAAAAAAAAGGCAATATTTTAAGTGTCCAAATAATTAAAGAAGTTCCACCTTAGTGGGCACTTGCTTGGCTGAGGTGTACAGAGCTGGTAGTGAACAGTAGGATGGACATGTCTTCATTACCCCTTGAGCATTCTGGATAAGGCCTGGTATGAAATTTGAGGTTTGTTCTAGAGCACTGGAAAACCAATAGAAGACACTTGGACAACTTCTATAAGAAAACTGTGGGAGGCCATAAGCAATAGACAGAGGGAAGCAGTTCCACAACACACAACAGTGGTCTGGACAAGAGATAAGGGGGTAATATTGATGGCAGAGAAAAAAATCCTACAGGGAAAATCTGTATTGCAGCAATATCAATAATCACATATATATTCATATATGTAATCATATATATGTTGGTCATGGGGCTTCAACTCTTGTCCCTGAAGTTTTCAGCTAAATGCTGGCACTCTATCACTTGAGCCACAGTGCCACTTCCAGTTTTCTGTTGATGAATTGGAGATAAGCATCTCATAGTCTTTCCTACCCGGACTGGCTTTAAACCATGATCCTCAGATCTCAGCCTCCTGAACTACCTAGGATTACAGGCATGAGCCATGGGCACCCAAATAATAATCAAATATTTTGACTGATTTGGAATTAGTTTCCTTTCTTTCATACTTTACAAGTCAGTAATTTTCTATAAGGTACATAATTGTATTAAGATTACATTTATTTTACCGTCTAATTTTTTGGCCTAATGTTAAACATTTAGGCCCCTCATCTTACACATTCTTTCATTTCTTTTAGAAAATAAAGACAAATAGCTTCGTGAATGTAATATTTAGTTTCTGCATTTCACCTGACTGTAACTTTAACTGTCAATTTTAGGCAGCAGTCAGCTAGCTGTTTCCCAGACATGGGCACCCCTACTGGTACACTTTGCAACTAGCAAGCACACCCCTGCTGCTACAATGCCCAGTAGGTGAGTGGTAGAAAATTCTTTGTTGATATTTTGCTTTGTTTTGTTTTGTTTTGTTTTCCATGTTTCATTTGAACATAAGTTTTTGTTCAATTATTGGTTTTGTTTGCTTTGTATTTTCTTCCTTTATGTGTATGAGGAATCAGACATATGAGTTAATTTCTGAGCAAATATTAACCCTATTTTGATGAATTTTGAATATTCTAGTGCCTTTTACAAAGAAATAGTTTTCCTAATTTATACATAGAAAAGGTAAAAAAAAAAAAAAAGAAATGGACAGATGGACATGAACAAATTAATCTACAACTTTTTTTCTCATTCTCAGCCATCTCTTCCTGAACCTTACCTAAAGGTACTTCTATAAATAAATATTTTATCAAGGGGATGAGTTCTTTTCTTGTTATGTGTATGTATGCCGGTCAATAAATCAAGTAATGTACAGTATTAGGTTCTGGAAATATACACACATACTATGCTCTGATAATGGAGAGAGTCTCACATTTTGCTTCATGTCTTGTTCTCTTAAAGGAGAAATAGGCTAGTGAAATTGTAGAAGCCCTTTTATACATTTGGCTAACATGAAATTAAGAGCTTTGTACATAAGTTTTCCTCCAATACACTTTTCAAATAGGGATTTATCCAAAAGTGCTTTAGATTTTCTTTTCTTTATTTCAAAGGGACCTTTTTTGCTGTGCTGCGCGGTAGGGAGTAAGGGGTGCGTGCGTGCATGCGCGCACACGCACACGTGACCCAGTCCTAGCATTTGAGCTCAGGGCTCAGTGATATCTCTGAGCTTTTTTACTGATGGCTAGTAGCTCTACCTTCTGAGCCACATTTCCATTGCTGGCTTTTTAGCGGTGAATTAGAGATAAGAGTCTTCCGAGTTTCTTGCTCAACTTGGCTTTGAACCACTCAGCCTCCTGAGTTGCTAGAATTATAAGTGTGATTCACTGGAGCCTAACTTCTTGAAGCAAATAAGGTTTTTAATCTAGAATTCATATTATTATTTATTTTCTAAGTTTTTTAAGTTATCATACATTTTTAATATGAAGATTCATTGTGATATTTCCATATATACTTGTAGTGTACTATGAACAAACTTCCTACCTCCAGTATATTTCGTTGTTCCTTCCTTGCCTTTCAAATAATGTTTGATGGGCTTCATTATGCTCTATTCATATATATACATAAATATTAATTTATATGCATATATGAATATATTCATATGTATTTATTTTCAAATTTTATTTTCAATGTTATGTACAGAGAGATTAGTTATATATATTAAGTAGTGAGTATATTTCTTGTCAAACTTGTTATTTTTCTCCTACCTTCCCGCTTCCACACCCTGCCCCAGAGTTGGGCAGTTCATTTCCAACATATTGTCTTATGAATAATGTTGTTGCATTGGTTAGCCCTTTGTCCTTTGTCTCACCATTTTGTTGTTCCCCTTCCCTTCCCTAATTCAGATAAATTTATATACAATAACCACAATACCAAAATCAAATACAGTAAAGACAGGGGATGAAGCATAGCGACAAAAAAACAAAAGAAGAAATAACTTCACGTAGTACATTAAAACAGCAGCAACAAAGAAAAACCACTTGTTTTCATATCTTGGAGTTCATTTCACTTAGCATCATCTTATAGGACCATAAGATATGTGCATAGCTACTGAGCTATTGTTATCCTCTGCTAGGACTTTTCTAGACTGTGGTCATTTCTATAGTTTGTTACATATGCATTTAATTTTGTTTCATTGTCTTCAGTTTCAATTTGTTTTTTGCTTATATAAATTGATAAAGCTAATGAGCAACATATTTTAGACACACATATATATATAATTAATAATCCAGATACCATAAATATCCTTAAAATAACTTATTTAGTAAGCAGTTTTAAATCCCACCTATGATTTAGTCTGTTACTACAACTGCAGTTTCATCCTTGTCAAAAGTGCATGTCATGTGACTATGTACTGAAGAAGCATACTTGAGCATCTCAAAGGAATGTGCTCTACAGACTCTTCTACCTCTTGACAGAGTACATTGATGTACCTTGCCTTAATGATACCCAATATGGCGCACAAATATATTGGCCATTAGATCCCTTATTGTCTTATTCAGGAACTGGGGCTTGTTACTTTACTACAGAAAAGTATCTATTACCCCTGGTTTTCATGCACCATATATGTTTATTCCACATCCATCAAAAAATAAGACGAATTGGGTATGGAAGCAAGCTAAACAAATGTCACCTATCCATGTTGTTTGTTTTTATTTCTTGTTCCTTCCTTATGGGGACAATATCCTCTTATATCAATAGGGTATACATACATGAAGTGATTAATCATCTTCCCATTTGTTATAGGTATCTGCTTGTTCAGAAATCGGTATTATGTTATGACTTCAAATTTCATTAGTTGGTTTTTCTTTACATAAATTTCTGCTATTTTTTAAAATAGAAATCTATCTAATTGCATTTACCATAAGGAATTGTTTATTGTTTTATGAACCAAGACTGGCACCTACTGGTCAAAAAAAGCCCCATCAATTCACACTGGGCATAAAAATTTGCAATCATAGGTCTATTGTTTTTTGAGCTCTGTTGATATTGTTTTTATGTTTGTTAATATCAAAATTAAAATTTACAAACCCACTGTCATATATTGTCCATTCTACTTAAGAGCTCATTATATAAAACAAGTACTTTCTAAAGGATTATGTTAAGAATTACGGACAGACAATAAATATATCAATATGTAGAAAATCGCAGGTCGGCCTGGAAAGGCATTAAGGTATGAATATATTATATAATAATGTACCTTATTCCAGTTCCATCACTGCTGTTTTCTGGTGGGACTGGGGGGATTTGAACTCAGGGCCTCAAACTTACCAGAAACATGCTCTACTGGTCGAGGCACACACACCTCAGTCCTGCTTTTCTTTATTTATTGTTTAGATAGGGCCTTGTGCACTTTGTTCAGATAGTCCTTGTACTTCAATCCTCCTCGAACATGGCTGGAATCACAGGTAAGTACCTCAATGCCTGGTCCTTCAGTGATTTTCTAAGACTAGGCTAGAAAATTTCAGTCAAAACCACTAAATGTAGTGTGTTTACTTATAGACTTATAGGCACATTCTAGTTATCACAAGTGAGGGAAGCCATGCAACCTATGTTTCCTTGTATATGACTTACTTCACTTAATAAAACTTTTCCAAGTCTTTCCATTCCCTTATGAATGGTACAATATCATTCTTTCTCATGGAAGAGTAGAATTCTATTCTGTGTGTGTGTACACAAACATGCACACACACACACACACACACACACACACACATCACATTTTCTTGATCTATTCATCCACTGAAGGGCATCTGGGTTGATTCCATATCTTGTCTATGATAAACAACATGACAATGAACATGGTTGTGCCAGTAGCTTTAGTGTGGCATTCGTTGTGGTGAGTTGGAAAAATGCCCAGGAGTGGATTTGCTGGCTCATAGGAAGCTCTATGTTTTGTCTTTTGAGTAACCTCCATACTACTTTCCAAAATGGCTGAGCAAGTTTACATTCCTACCAACCATGGAATAGTGTTCCCTCTGGGCCACATTCCCTCCAGCATCTGTTATTGTTAGTTTTCTGGTTGATGGCCATTTAAACTGGGGTGATGTGGAATATTAATGTTGTTTTTTTTATTTTATTTTGCATTTTATGGGCAGAGATATTGACATTTCTTCATCTCACTGCCTTACATACAAAAAAAAACCTTGATGCTTTGCATTCCCTTAATCCCTTGCTTTTCCTTGCTCTCTTTGTTCATTACCTCAGTAAGGCTTTCCACTGTCCACGCAAAGCATTTTTAGCAGTCATCTGTTTTACAAAACTTGTACCCACTGCCCCTTGGAAATCAGCATCTTCTCACTGGAAACATCTTGCTTTTGTGTTGTCATTCCACTAATGCTTGTCTCAGTAGAGTGGTTTAAAAAATGTAAATACTAACTTTAAATTGCATCATTAACTGCTGAAGGAGAAGAATGGCTCTGCATATGAAACAGTAACATGCACATAGTATGCATACTCTGCATAGTATTAGTTAGTATATTTGTCATCACACAATACAAAATGAAATTTCTTTACACTTCAAAACCTGCATAAAGTGCTAAGTCACAAACATAGACGTGAACTCTTGAAAGATACAGAAGCAATCATACCTAAGATGAAATGTGCAATTTAGTTGATTGCATTTTTTAGAGATTTTAAATATAGTCTCCAGATTTATTAATATATTTATAGAGAAATATCTGAGTTTTTATCATTGTGATTTCACAGCTTTGCACTCTAGAAGTAAGGAAGCACCACACATTAAGTATTTTTCTCAATCGTTTCCATCAAAGTATGAATATCTAAATTACTACTGTCAAATATTATCCTGTGTAACCAGAATACATGTAAGAGCTCAGTGAAGTATAATTGACATACAACCAATTACAAGCTTTTGAAGTAACAATTGACAAGTTTTGACATGTTTAAACATCTATGAAATCATCACTAAAATAAAAATAATAAACATATCTTCAACTACCAATCAGTGAAGTTACAGATCAAAGAAATCTCATTGTATCTAATGCAGGAATTGATTCCTATATATTTTCTCCAAACAATTGTTCTACTTTAAAAGTGCATAACAAATCTTGCTGTCTTTTTATTTTTACTAAGCTCACAATGTTTTGTAATTTTGCTTTACTTTTGGTCCTATGAGCCTAGCATTAGTTAGCAATGATATATTTGGTTTACACTACTGTACACTACCCCAAGATAGTTCTCATATTATTTCATAATTCAATTATTTTCTGGACAGGGAACATAGTTTCATTGGCTTGACTGATTTATTGAGACTTTTTTATGCCTTCTGATATGATCTATCATGGTTGTCTATGTACACTTGAAAAGAATGTGTAATTTGCTGTTGTTAGGTGGAATGTTCTATAAATGTCAGGCTAAGTTGATTGATAGTGTTATTCACTCTCTCTGTATTCATAGTGACTTTCTGTCTTTCTCTTATATTACTTTGGAGAGGTATTGAAATCTCTGATTGTAATTGTGGCTTCTTTCACTCCATGTCATCATTCTCCAAAAATTTTTAATTCCCGAATTAGATGTATAAATACTTATAACTCCTATATTTTGATATATATATATATTAATCCTCTTATCTCTTTTCTCTATAAATTGAACTTAATTAGGATTCACTCTTATCTCCTTTCTAACTAATAGTTGTACATTTTTTTCTTTATTATTATTTTTGGCTGTTTTGGTTTCATGGTATGCTACTTTCGTACATAATAGACTTGAATTGCTTATCAATTAATATTGTAATGTTCTTTATAAAGCTCTTAAAGTACTTTATTTGCCCTTTTCTTTCATCAGAAATACTATTGTCAATATTTATTTTACTTTTATATATCATAATACTTCTATGCATTGTTTTGTTTTAAAAATTGTCAAGAAGTTAAACGAAAATTGACTAGCATAAGTTATCAAAATGTATTATATAAAAAGATATTATATAAACTGAGATGAGGTTTGCCATGTGAAAATCCATGGATCTCAATTTTGCTTAGCAAAATAGGAATAAGTGTATGAATAGACTTAGGATCATTACACTTATTTGTTACTTTTACTCATTCATTTTCTTTTACTGCAGTACTGAGGTTGGAACTCAGGACTTCACATTTGCCAGTCAGGCACTCTACAGCTTTAGTTATGCCTCCAGCCTCATAGACAGTGATCGGATATTTTCCCGCTATAGATGGGAATGTATTAGCACAGCTTAATTGTTCTGTTGAAAGGGAACCTCACAACCTTTTTGTGCCTACAGTGTCCTGAAACCATGATACTACTCTCTATCTCAGCTTCCTGAGTAACTTGAATTATGGGTATGTGCCACATAACCTGAATTATTTATTTCTCTTAAAAAATTGCTTTTACTGGATATAGTTTTCTTGATTGATTTTTGGTTTTAGCTTTTTTCATGTATGTAATTTAGAACTGTTGTTCAGTTATCTTCTTACTGGCATTTCTGCTGAAAAGAAATATGCTTTCATCCTTATCTTTGTTCCATGTTTATACAACTTGTCTTACTATCTTACTACTACTTTATTCTTTGTCAGTGGTTTTGAGGAATTTAAATACAATGTGTTTTAGCTCAATTGCTTTTTTACACTTGAGCTATAGTAACTGATTGTGTGTACAGGTATAGGAGCATCATTAAAATTAAAATTTTTCAGAAATTACTTTTTCAGATATCGAGTCTTTTTCTCCTTTCACCATGAACTCTCCATCCATGTATATTCAGACACTGATGTTCTTTTAGCTAATTGATTGTAATATTTTCAAAAGACCAGTTAATGCTCACCTAGGAGAGAGCAAAGAGCTGCACAGAGACCTGGCAAATAGAGAAAAGCCATTTTAGAGCAATTAAAAACTCCTGTATATGGGTCATAAACATGATCCATGTAAACTATATTTGTTAGTTAAAACTCCATAGTCAAGAAAAAAATCAAGCAATATTCCAAAGTTAGGGTAAGGGGGACATTGATTTTAAAAGCATTATAGAAGCAAGTTTTTATACAGCTTAGTATGAGCCCAACAAGAAGTACAGTATTCATAAACTGCTTTGCTGAATGGCAATTCCTTTGTACTACCACTTAAAAATAAGAAAATATTTTAAAGAGCTCTCAAAGTTAAAAAAAAGTCAGAGCTAGGATAAGAAGAAATTGAACGAATAAAGAAAAAGCTTGTTAAAGTCACCCAAGTTCCTAGAGATGAGAAAATAAGAAATAAATATCAGAACATCATTGTGGGTACTTTTTAGATTTTAATCTGGAATATATACTCTAACTTTATCATGGCAGATATGTTTTATTAATAAACTAATTCATCATGTTCGGCAAAAATTACCACAGCATTCATGAAGACCTAATCTATTCAATCTGAGGAAGCCTTACAGATTTCTGAGCTAAATAGTTTCCTGCCAGATTTTGTTGCTCTATACCTAAGAAGATGAGGTGATAAAGAAATCTCTTAACCGTTTTTGCCTAGGTCCATATTAGAGTAATGGAATCACATATTTGCCTGCAAAATGCTTAAAATTTATTTCTTATTTATCTTGTTCTACATTTTAAAATCCTACTTTAACCTGGGCACTAGTGGCTCACACCTGTAATCCTAGAAACTCAGGAGGCTGAGATCTGTGGTTTATAGTTCAAAGCTGCTCCAGGCAGGAAAGTCCATGATACTCTTCTCTCCAATGAACCACCAGAAACCTGGAAATGGTGCTGTGGCTCAAAGTAGTAGAGTGCTAACCTTGGGCAAAAATTGCTGAGAGAGTGCCTAGCCCCTGAGTTCAAGCCATGACCATCACTACCACCACCACCACCAACAATAAAAATCCTACCTTAACATAATGTGGACATATAAGCAATATTATATAATTCTAATAAGAACATACACCAAATTTCCACAGGTATCAATTTTTCAAGCACAAAAATGAGATAAAAATCAAACTTTTCCCCTATACACAATATAGTAAAACATTAGCTGAGGCTATACCAATACTGTAATGGCCAGTGATAAAATGTTCACATGACAACAAGATATTTCACAAACGTTCATGCCCTAATAAGAATCATATTACTCTTCTGTGAAAATACCAAAGCTAGCCCATATCTATAGAAATAAAGACTTTCAGTAAATTATTTGTCTAAAGAGCATATTGAGAAAGAACTAATATGAGTTGATCGTTCTATTTTCACCAACATAGACTTTGTCTAGTTAAATTTTGAAGGATCTAATATTTGGACTATCTACTGACTTATCATTATAAATACTAATGCTCCAGTGGAATATCCTAGCCTTGTTTTAAATACACTAATTTCATATACACAAGCATATATACATACATGCATCTAGAGAGAGAATAGTTATTCTGAAGAATTTTTATTTTATTATTATAGTAAATAGACCAAGTGAACCAGATATAACATTTTTTAATATGGGTTCATTTGAGAGTAAAACAGAAGTTTAATTAAAAGAAACAATGAACCTGGACACTTGTGGCTCATGTCTTTATCCCTAGCTATTGATGAGGCTGAAAACTGAGGATCGCAGTTTAAAGCCAGCCTGAGCAGAAAAGTTCATAAGACTCTTATCTCCAATTAACCATCTGAAAACTGGCTCAAGTGGTGAAGTGCAAGTTCAAGTCCCAAGACCATCAAAAACAAACAAATCAACCACAAACAACCACAATAAAAAAAAAATACAGCCCGAACCTCTAGGGCTTTGTTCTCCAAAACAATCAGCATGAAGCTAGGCTGGAAACTGCTCAAGTTGTAGACTTCCAGCCCAGTAAACTCAAAGAGCTGAGTTAAAACCCCAGAAATTCTCTGGGGTTAAATTCTCTGGGTCAAATCAAGGGGGAAGATTTTTACATTCTGCCTTTACACCAAATAATACATTCTTTGGAAATTAATAGTAACTTTTTGTGTGTTTGAGATATTTTCACAAAACATAGAAATTTATTAGATGAAATTTTCCACATTAAGAAAAATATCTTTAAAAACAGCTCTATGTTCACATCTGTCTCCTTTCCCAATGTTGCTCTTCCAGGTAGCCTCTTCTCCCACTGCAAAGCAAGCTGTGAGCATCCAGCACAGGTTCTGTTTTGTAAAGGGTACTCAGTCAGACTTGCTGTTAAAGGCTGAATGATTAATGGGTGGAAGAATTGAGGAGAGAAATGAGAGAGAATGTGGCAGAGTCAGAGGCTAATAAAAGAACATATGAAATTAGGTCACCATAGAACTTTATAGAACAAAGAAAATGCAAAAGAGAATGAGGTCTGTGAATGGAGGTCATAAAGATCATTCCATACTTAAGCAAAAAAGGGACTGCTTTATGGTAGCTGTTTTAGTAAAGTATTGGAAGAAAACCCACCTAAGGACTAAAAGGAGTCAATTTACATTTGGGAAGCTCATGTGAATAGAAATACAGGGGAGAGATTGACTTAATACTTTTAAAACATTTTTTAAACACAGGTAACTTGTTTTCCTCCATTCATCACTTAAAAAAGAAGCAATTTGTTTTACACATAGTATGTCAGAATCCATATATTTTTTATTTTTTTGCAATGTATTTCTGACTCCATTTTATTGCAACAATTTTTCTTTTTTTATTTTAATTTTATTGGTTCAAAGTGATGTACAGAGCGAGTACAGTTACATACATAAGGTCATGAGTACATTTCTCCTCAAGCTTGTTACCCCCTCCCTCGTTTTTCTCTGACTTCCCCTCCCCTCCAATCCCCCCCACCCCGTACCCAAGTTGTACAGTTAATTTCCAATATATTGTCTTGTGAGTATTCCTGTTGCATTGGTTTGCCCTTTATCCTTTGTCTCACCATCTTGATGTTCCTCTTCACTTCCCTAATTCAGATAAAATTGTATATACAATTCCCAGGATACCAAAATCAAATAAATGACAACAGGGGATAAACCATAGGGAAGAAACAAAAAAGAAAAAAAGAAATAATTTCACATGCTACATTTAAAATAACAACAATGAAAAGCCACTTGTTTCCATATCTTGGCGTTCACTTAATCACTTTTAATAACAAGATTTTGAACTAATTTTAGGAATTGATTGAAATATTTGTTTTTACTGATTTAAGTCTAAGGGATTATGCCTTGATAAAATGTTACTATTTGAGTAGAAGCAGATATGCCTTTAACAACTTAAAACTGAAGCATAATTTGCATAATGATCTTAGTTCCACCATATTCCTTCCTTTGAGTTTATAAATTTAGAAAGCAAGTCTTATTGCACCAAATAGTACTTAAGATGTGTTGTCAAAGGATGACAAGAAGCATTATTTCTCTATTGCTTTCGGTGATTGTTTCCTTATTTTGCCAGTCAGTGATGCCACTTCTGATTTAAAAAATAAGACTTTCTTTGTATATTTTTAAAGCTTTTATCACGAAAGCCTGTAGTGCTGAAAATTGAATGCCTCTGGAGCATTTTTGTATCATTAGGATATAAACTAATGATAAACTACCAGATTATGTCTTTACCCAGAAACTGCTCAAGAGACCCAGATTTTAATTTTAGGCATCCACTAGAATAGTCTGTGCTTGCAACGCTAGGTGATCATCGAGTCCAGGGCAAGTTCCTGAGCATTCTTCATAATCAATTACTATATGACACTTTAAATAACATGGATTTGTTATTCTTTATTAGAAGAATCTAGGGCAAAGCTGCTAAATGAAAAATATGTTAAGAATATCTGAATGTCACACTCAGATTTCTATTCAAAATTCCCTGCAAGTATTTCTAAAGATAACAGAGGTGACCCTAGCATTTAGTACCAACTTCTTTTACAATCTAACTCTTTCTTCCTCCAAGGACAGTGTGACCATTATGTACATAGAGTTTCTGAAAATATTTATAAAAGCATAATAACATTAGCATTTGGTGAATATTAAACAAAACCAAACTCTCTTTCTGATCTTACCAGTCATAATGCATTCAAATATCTGTACAGAGTAAGTCACTTTTTTCTCAGCTATATCTTTTGAAGAATGACATTTTTCAGCTCTTCCCTATAAATAGGAATCTGTAAATCAGTCCCTTGATTACTTTGCACAAAAGTGAAACAAGTTCATGTAAATACCTATATTTATTTACTGCAGTAAATTAAGACCCCATTATTAGTAACCTTCATATTTTCTCATTGGTACAGCATCTGTCTAGAAAGCTTAAGGCACTGAGTTAAACTCTATCCACCAAAAATGGCCTTAGTCCCATTTAATGACTATCACTTATTTCTCTCTCTGTCTCCCTCAAGTGTTTGAAACCATCATTTCCTCATGAAATGATATGCAGAATAAAAAATAGAGAATAAGAAATTACTTCCTTTGGTTCTTCGTTTTTCTTTCTTTCTTTCTTTCTTTCTTTCTTTCTTTCTTTCTTTCTTTCTTTCTTTCTTTCTTTTTTTTTTTTTTTTGGCGGGGGAGGGCAGTCCTGGGGCTTGGACTCAGCCTGAACACTGTCCCTGGCTTCTTTTTGCTCAAGGCTAGCATTCATTCTACCACTTGAGCCACAGCACCCCTTCTGGCTTTTTCTGTTGATGTGGTGCTGAGGAATCGAACCCAGGGCTTCATGCATGCTAGGCAAGCACTCTACCACTAAGCCACATTCCTAGGTCTGGTTTTTATAAGTCAGAGATTCTCTTAGACTACATTTTCCAGTGGTTGAATATGTTCAAACTTCCTTTCTCTCACATTCATGGATTTTCTCTCTGCCACTCTTAACCCATTTGTGGTAGAAAGAAGTCCTGCTAGGGATTCACTGAACCAAATCTAAAGACTAGTAAAGTAAAGTAAACGCACTTGTGCCACATATGCAGTGCTTAATTGTCATTTTCTACATTGAGTAATTTGCAAACTTTATTACAAAACCTCAATAACTATCTTTTACTGTGTGAAACATGTCCTTACTCATTTGAAAAGACATTTAGCCTCTTAAAGAAACACATTTTAAAACAAGTATGAGATTTTCAAATACCAAACATTTTATTTTATTCAATTTTGTCAATGGAATAGAAAACCAAGTGATATTATTACTGTTAGTGGGAAGTTAATGATGCAACATATATGGAAAGAAATTCAGTAAACTCTATCGATGCTCAAAATTCACAAATCTAAATTCTCTGCTAGTAAGACTGCATAATAAATAGATTGTTCTTTGGATGTGTAGGCAAAGCAAAAGAAGCAAACACATGGGTTTTGCTCTTCATTTTGAAATATCCTCTAAAATAGTAAGAAGAATGGTAAGACTGAATATGATATTTATTGATTAATGACAGGGAAATACATTATTGGATATAAATGTAGTATAAACAATGAAGTAAAAATGAAACACATCTATCTTCTAATATTAAAAGATAGTAGAACATTATGTATAACATTTGCTTACTTGTCTGACAAAATGATAGAAATGGATCCAAAAAATCTTCAAGGGTGCCTGTGTCGAAAGAGTGTATTGCTACAAGGTGACAATAATACTGTTTTAGAGCAAAAATGCTTTTGTCTATTTTAAATAATATATGTATATATTATATATGCATATATATGTGAAATAATGTTTGGATGCGATTGGTGAGATGTCATTTTAAATCTTTCATCCCATCTCTATAATATATTACTAAATCAACCCATATAAAATTTGAATATATCCAGCAGCATCTTAATCATGCTCAAGATCTCAATTTTAAATACAGTTGTGTTTAGGCAAGATGAAATATTTAATGATGACTAATTCTACAATTTTTTTAAGTTTTTATTATAAAACTGATGTACAGAGAGGTTACAGTTTCATATCTAATTCTACAATTTTTGTAAGATGTTTCTCACAAATTTTCTTGTGAAATGTGACTTCCAAATGATTTCATTATTGACAATCAGATTAACCAAAGTTATACAGCTAGAATAAGGCAGAACTTACATGGTAGACTTATCATATTGAAATGAGGGAAACACCATGACTCATATTAAGATTAAATCCATAATTCTATCAACATCATACTGTATGAAAGTGTTCAAATAGATATTTGCATATTCTTGATTAATGGTATCACTTAATTTTTGTTATAAATTTTTATTATTAAATTTTATTGATAAGATGATGTACAGAGAGGGTATAGTTACATAATAAGGTAGTGAGTACATTTCTTGTCATATTTGTTACACCCTCCTTCATTTTTCTTTCCCTTCCCAGTTCAGATAAGCATATATACAATATCCAGTGTACCAGAATCATATACAGTGACCACAAGGGGTACGTCAAAGGAAATTCACCTAGTACGTTAAACATTGACAGCAGTAAAATCCTCCTGTTTCCATCTCTTGGAGTTCATTTTGCTTAGCTTCATCTTATATAATCATATGTATGTTTTTTATGTTTATTTAGTAATTATTTGGTTTTAGAGAGATGATGTAAAGTCGCTGACCAAAATATGTAGAAATACCGTTTGAAAAGAAGTTTGTTGCTTTACATTCATGATTTAATTTTTTTAATATTGCAAATACCATGTCACAGAGAATTTAGGTAGAAAATATACTCTGTGAATCTGAAAAAAATCAATTTTCAATAACTACTGCCTTTCTTTCCTGGAAAAAAATAAATTAAAAGATTAACTCCATATCCAAGGAATATGTAAAGCCAGGGATAGTAGGTCATTCCTGTAATCTTCCAGGGAGGTGAGAACAAGAGGACTGTGATTCCTGGCCATCCCAGGAACAAATTTCCTGAGACTTCATCTCAATAAAATAAACCAACGGAACACATTTCTGTAATCCTAGGTGTAAGCAAGGTGTAAGTAGTTAGGGTCCTGGCCCAAGGTTGGCCTTGAAGAAAATCATGAAGATGCTAAAAGGGCTGGAGATGTAGCTCAAGTGGCAGAGTACTTACCTAGCAATCAAGAGGCCCTGAGTTCAATCCCCAATAGCTCTAAAAGTACAAATAATAATCATGATGAGGATGATAATAATAATAATAAAATGTATGCTGGTGGTTCATTTCTTAATTTTAGATATTCAAGATGCTCAGATTGAAGCAAGCCTTGATCTCCAATTAAACACAAAAAAGACCAAAATTGGAAGTGTGCTTCAAGTGTTAGAGCTCCAACCTTTAGTGAAAAGGCCAAGTGAGAGTCTCAGTACTGGCACACACACAAAACTAATAATTAGAAAAAGGAGGGGCTGGGGATATGGCCTAGTGGCAAGAGTGCTTGCCTCCTGTACATGAGGCCCTGGGTTCAATTCCCCAGCACCACGTATACAGAAAATGGCCAGAAGGGGCGCTGTGGCTCAAGTGGCAGAGTGCTAGCCTTGAGCAAAAAGAAGCCAGGGACAGTGCTCAGGCCCTGAGACCAAGCCCCAGGACTGGCCAAAAAAAAAAAAAAAAAAAAAAAAAAAAAAGAAGAAAAGAAAAAGGAAAGAAAAAATTACATGTAGAATGAAATACCAGCATCTTATAGTGGAAGTGAAGATTCACACACAGAGATTTTCATATTTTAGATCAAATATACTGATTACACTGGATTAAAGTTGAATCAAATGAGGTAAAACATTTGACCAGTTTGCTACAGTTAACCTATTTGAAAATACTAGGATTTGCAGGTTTTGTCTTTAATACTGGGCTTTCTAACCCAATGAGGTTTATTAACATGTGTTAGCACCTGTGCTTGCCACATAGTTTACTAGGCACAAGCATTGCAAAAGGACTAAAGCAGGACGTTTCCCCTGAAATACTTCACTGCATTCTGGGATACAGCACTACTTCGGTTAGTTTGAAATAAATATTGAGCTACCAGAGTGATAACATCAGCTCTATTTACCCACTAACTTGAAAGACATCAGAGTTTGTATTCACTAGAAAATCTCTAAATCTTGCGCTCAACCTAGTGACATGTTGTTCTGTTTCTCAACTTGTGTATTACACTGTGTCAGTCTTTGATTTCACAGTCCAAAAGAGATGAAAGCAGAGAATGAGGCTCAACCACAGTCTATTGGTAGTGCCTGCATAAAAAAAATTCATTTTCCATATACTGACAATATGGGGTAACTTTTATCTTGGTACGGGCAGCATCTTAAGGCTCTGCCACTGTCCTCAAAAACAGATCTGTGTACCCAGATTCATACTTGGAGATGAACAAAGAAGTATAAGACAAAAAAATATAGGCATTTTATGTATTTCAGAAACTATACATGTATGCCACAGAGACTTGTTAGGTAAATAAAATTATTAAAATCTGTGATGTGAAGGAAATTCATTTGTGTTTTATCTCTTTCCCAAGACTTCCTATTCCTACTAAAGCACAATGAATTACTGCTAAAAATGTCTCCTTTTATTTTCAAGTAAAGCACTGTTAGAAGAGTCACAGTAACCTATCCTATCAAACCCTAAAATAAACTAATGGGATTTGACACCCTGAATTTTTTGTGCATGCATGAAGAACGATGATGATGAATGATTGCCCTGCTCAGTGAGGCTCTGAGTGTTTCTTCCTCTTCACGGTTTTGCTTGCTTGTTTCATTTCTAGCATCTTTGCATAAATTTTGTCAGTATCATTCTAATTATCAATTATCATCATCTGCAGCAAACTTTGAAAAACAATTGGAGTACTGAATCTCCAAATTCCTCTTGGATTGGATGGCTCAATCCTTTCTATTCTAATTTGCATTTCCTTCTTACAATGCCCATTCTCATCTCTGTATTCTTCCCTCCCTGGGACCATTATACCTAGTTTCTAATGTTCAGTGGACCCTGAACACCACTTGCTTTCTTAGGGCACATCTAGTGATACCCAAGTCTTTTTTCCTGTGCATCATCTTCTAAGCTGGAAGTCAGTTTCGTCAGGTTTATGGCTCCAGTTTTTCTGCTCTTAAGCTCTGGTGTAGTCCTCACAGTGTGACAATCTTCTTCTTCTTTTTTTTTTTTTTTTTTTTTGGCTATCTTAGAGGTTTATTATTTTACATAACAAAAGGGTGCATTTAGTTCTCTTTTAAACCTACAATCTAGCATGCAGTACCCTGTTTTTTTTTTCAATTTTTTTCTCTTTTTGTTTCCTTCCAAAAGTTTTTTTTTTAATTTTTATTATCAAACTGAATTACAGAGAGGTTACAGTTACATAAGTTAGGCATTGGATACATTTCCTGTACTGTTTGTTACCTCATCCCTCATTTCCCCCCCCTCCCCCTTTCCCTCGTGGCAATCTTCTTTATGTGTGATTAGGGTTACATAAATACAAGACACATACACTTAACCAATTTCACTGACAAGAATATGTACTTAATGGTATTTTTTTCCTTTGTTCTGTTTTGTTTTTGTTTTTTCACTATGAACTATTTTAACTCAAGACCTTGCATTTGCTAAGCAGGTGCTCTCCCACTTAAACCACACTTCCAATCTGTTTGAGTTTAGTTTGTTTTGTTTTTACAGGTGTGGGGCTAGAACTCTGGGCCTGGGGGCTGTCCTTCTTTGTACTCAAGGCTACTCCTCTACCACTTGAGCCATAGTGCCACTTTGGGTTTTTTCTGAGTACAGTAGTGTATTGGAGATGAGAGTCTCAAAGGACTTTCCTGTCTGGGCTGCCTTCAGACTGTGATCCTCCTCAGCTCTCAGTCTCCTTAGTAGCTGAGATTACAGATGTCAGCCACTGGCACCTAACTTTTTCATTTGTTTTTTAGATAAAATCTGATCATCTCTTTTTCTTCCCCTGCCCCCCATCCACACTCAACCTCTCTCCAACTCCCAACAGATGAGCTTAAAGGCAGGTCACCACTAGTTTGCTATCTAGGAACATTTTTATATTCTGAGTTTGAGGATTTTTCTTATAGCTTATTTTATTTATGTGTTTTGATTTTGTTTTGGGGTTTTCTGTTTGGTATTTTTTGCCAGTCCTGGGGCTTGGACTCAGGGCCTGAGCACTGTCTCTGGCTTCCTTTTTGGCTCAAAGCTAGCACTCTACCACTTGAGCCACAGAGCCAGTTCTGGCTTTTTCTGTTGATGTGGTGCTGAGAAATCGAACTCAGGGCTTCATGCATACAAGACGAGCACTCTACCGCTAACATTTTATCTTGTTTATACAGGATGTTTTTATATCTATTACAATTTGTAGATGGTGATTCAATTAACTTAATTCATTAAACTATGTGCAATGTTTTTCTTTTATGGTGATTTTTAACTGGTTCTGTAAGCAGAAAGAAAGCAAAAGTATGCTAAATTCATTTCAGATTACCACTATCTTATTCATATTGTATTGTTGATAAAGAAAATACTCATGGTTATGGAAACTATAAATGGCCATTAACTTTAATACAAGAATTAGTATATACACGGAGATCCTTAAAGGTGATTATGCCTCTGAGTTATACAATTCACCGATAAGAATGACTCAAAAGTCACACAAAGAACAAGGCACTGATGTCTCATAACTGTGATATGAAGACCATGGTTCAAAGCCAGCCCAAGCAGTAGATTCTGAATGATTCTTATCTCCTATTAACCACCACAAAGCCTAAAGTGGCTCTTCTGTTCAAGTGCACAAAAGATCAAGGATAGTGCCCAGGCGATGAGTTCAAGCCAAGAGCTTACACACACATAAATTAATTAACCAATTAATTAATTAATATAAAGTCATACCAGGATTGAAGATGTGGCTAAGTTGTAGAGTAACAGCCAAACAATTATGAAGCATTGAGTTCAAACCCCAGTAATCAACAAAAACAAAACAAAACAAAAAATGTATACAGATATTGTCTAACATGATGTATTTACTGAATAAGGTGAAAATTTGGGGGCTATGTAAATATCTAAAAGAATGACATCAAAAATAATGAAATGATATATCAACCTTTGAAATGATTTCATAGGGAAATAATGGTGACTATAAATAGTTGTCTGCATTGTACCATTCACAAAGTACAGGGGGGCAAAATATTTGCAGTAATAACTCCTTTATATCATTGTCAAACTCTCATTTCAGTTCTACTCTTTTATTCCTCGTTTAAATGGCTGCTTAGCATCTCACAAATAATAAAATAAATAAATAAAATAAAATCAATATACATTGTTGAAATTAGTTGAATTAAAATTAGTCCTTCAATGCCAATAAAGCAAAGAGAAAATAAACAAAATTCATATTTACATTATAAGTAAGAAACTTTTGTAAGATCTTTCATATGAAGCATAAAATATATGATTTTAAATATATTAACTTAAAAGGAACCATTTCAAAAGTAAAAGAGTGCCTTTAGAGTAATCTGTGCCAAAGGCGAGAAGGCTATTTCAATTTTGGGCTCTGTTGAAGTGTGTAAGACATAGGTCACCAAACCTTTCTCCACAGTTGTAAATAGACATTATACAGCAGTTATTTTAGGCTCTGAGAACCATGAGGTCTCTGTTACTGCCAAATCAAATTTGCCTGTGTAGCTGTACATAATATATTTCTAAATATGTGTGTATGCACGTGCGAGCACATGCAAGGAAGATTTATGCAGTAAAAGTGTTAGTGGAATTTGTCCTGAGGGCAATAGTTTGTTGAATTATTGTGTATGGTAACTGAATTATTAGCAAATTTAAATAGACATGAGTCCATTTCTTTCCCTCCCATATGTTGTAGAACATCTATCTTTTGTTAACATTCTAGTACAACCCCCTAAAAAAGCATAAAGGCAGAAAGAATTACAAAAGTGTCTTCTATTACTACCAAATATCATTATAAAGTACTGTCTGTGATCAGAAAATGTTGCACAAATCATTTCAATGAGTCATGTTTTTGTGTGATTTAACTAAAAAATATAATTGCATGCAAACATCAATATGATATTTATATTTATTAATTGCCTTTGCTATAAAATGCTATATTAATTAATATTCTTTAAAAGTCAAAGTTCTTAATTTACATAAAGTCAATGCTGTTCAGCTGTATAACTTGCAAGCAGCTTTCTCACTCTCTCTCTCTCTCACACACACATACACACACACACAATTTGCCTCAGAAAGGTTAGTGATTGGATGTTGCTTTCATAATTTCTTAGAAAGAAGCAGCAATTTATTGTTAAATGCACACAGTAATAATTTCAGTGTGCATGCGAGAAAGGAATATATAATATATTAGTATGCACACATCCATAGGAAGGTATGAAAATACTAGGGAATGTAGTTATCTACCAAATTATTTTTTTTCTTAATAAAAACGACACTACCATTTGCTGGTCAAAGCTCCCCCAATTCTGAACAATTATGGTTTTTTCATGTTATCCATGCCCTTCTCCTATTATCTGTACATAGGGATGAAAACAAATACCAAGCTGAAATAATATAAAAATTAGCCCCTCCCAGACACAGTGTTTGGCTAAGAGGTATGAAAATTGTTAGATAATCCTCAAAAACATCCTCAAAAACTTGAGCATAGAAGTCAGTAGGAAATGTGCCCATATTGTGCTAGACCCTTAGGGAAATATTCTTTTAACTATAGATTTCTAAATATACATGATCATAAGGCACAAGACTTTTCTTTCTTAAATATTAACTATAAAGTGGCAGACCACCCACTGGAAAAGTACGTTCTGCCTATGGATAGGTAAGTCTCTAAGAGTCAAAATTTTAAAAAAGCTTGAAGGACCTTTTGAGACTCTCTCTGAATTCAAGGTGGAAAACAAAGGAAAGCCAAAGCTATTTATTAATATATACCAAGGATTCCGGAACAGAGGCAAGTCCTATAGACATGTTGGTTTTTTCTGACATTCTCCCTGATGAGAAATATGGCCTGTTCACTGCTTTTTCAAGCCTAAATCTGTAAAAACACAGTTCAAGGCCCACCTCTTCTACAATTATCCCAGAAACCAAACTATTCAAGGCCTGTGATTGAAACTCACAAACTGAGGTAACTAGCATGCCTATTCGTGTGTTTCTTCATCTTTTTAGACCATAGACTTTATGACATCAAACCTTGATTTATTTCCAAAACATAGAATTTTGCTTCAATCCACAAATATGCATATAAGGATACACCAGAAAAAATGAAAGCAATAAAATCGCATCAACAAAAAGTCGAAAATGACAATGCAAAACAACTATTTACTTCAAAGGAATATTTGGAGATAAATCATGACATTGAAATCACAAAGGATAAAACCATACAAGCTGATGCAAACTTAAAGCACAGTACTCTGACAAGATTTAGGCTGTGTCAGAGATACTCATCACCAATAAATAATTAATTAATTAATTAAATAAAAAGATGTAGCATGCAAACATTGTTCAGATTAGGCTTCATAAAAAAGAAATAATACAACTTATTTCCCCATGTTCCTGTTTTAATTTACAGTATATTAATACTAGCTTTGCTTTTTAATATCTCAATGTGCTAATTACAATAAAATATTTAATATCTTGGTAAGAATTTGTAAAGTTCCCTGAGCAATCATCACTTCCTCATTGATTAGAAAGATCATCTTGTATGTTCTCAACTCTCACAATAGTTTTTATAGCTCTGCACTGCTCCATTATTTTGAGATAGACATATAAGAACACTTATACAGATGTATATACATACAAAGCAGTTAGCAACACATGCTATGAGTACACTGACCAGTTCAGAATGAGTGTGACTATGTTAGAAAGATAATCTCTATTTTGTTCACCTCCTCCTGATCCCTTGAAGTAGTTTATTATCTTCTCTCCTTCGTGCCTTTATGTTATGTGTGAATAAAGACTAAAAATCAGCAAATTACTGAGCCATGGCCATGCAGATATTAAGTGCCAGAGCTAGAAATCAGACCCATATTTAACTAAATTTACAGCCTAAATTTGCCCACTATTCTATGAACCTTTCCCGGAGAAATTTTACAGGTGTAAAGGCTGATGTGTTTTTAATGTAGTGGTCTCCTATAGTTGACAGGCTCTAGTGCATTTAAAATCGGTCATATTTGGGTTTGCTGGTTGAGAAAGAATCCTAGAGTTCATCACCAAGTCTAGCCATTTCTAATATAAAAGAAAAAAAAAACCATAAGCAACTCACTGATGACATCGTGTTTGCTTTTACACAGTACATTTTACTGGCCTAATATAGTCATGTTTCCACAAGACAGAGAAAGAATATTTGCTTAAGTTAACATATGCCTCAGAGTTTTCCATTTACAATGAAAAGGAAGTCATATAGCAACAAAATTTCCTCAGGAAAGTTCTGGTAGATAGTACTGTAACCACTTTAGGAGGTGCTTATGAAATGCTCAATGATTTCTGAATATTACATTTCCTATGGGAAAATTGAATCCTAATAAAGATCCCTAAGTATAAGGAACAAAAATCAGTCTTTAATTTCTTAGCATTTAATAGTATTTAATTCCCATGCAGCTAAAACTCTTTGGCAATCAAAACATTTGAGCAAATTCTTAACTAGGAAACTTAACACCTACTTACACTATTGTTAGCTTCAGTAGTTTAAAGAATGCAAAGTCAATAGCAATTAGGAAAGAAAAGCTTTGAGAAAGGAAAAGATAGCTATAAAATACCTAATTATTTCTCTTAAAACCTACTCCAAGGTACCTTCAAATGCTAATGAAATATCTTTACCTCATGACAAATAGCACACAGGTCTCTCCCTTCTTAGGCAAAAAGACATGCTGTGAGTATACATATAATATATATATACATATATATATTACTCCTTATTATTAAAACTTGCATTATTTGAATATTATAGGTTTATAATTAGTGTGTGATTTGAGAAACTTATCCTCAACCCCTATTTGTTGCTTAGCAACAAAGTGCATAAAATACTGCTAGGTATTGACAATGGGTCATAATGGGAAAAGTTGCCTGGTAATTATTGAGGTGGGATTCTGTCTCCGTACATTTTACTTCCTTAAAAACTGCTGATAGAAATTCGTTCTAAAAAATATATATAATATATAGATATAGATATATATGTAAATATATGTATATATCCTAGATGTATAGCAAGCAATACAATCTAGTTTTCTGTAGCTGTATATTATGATGTATCTACAACAACAAAATTATTTCAAGAAACATTTTTTTGAAAGTAACTATGTTGTTAAGCAGTGCATGATTAAACAGATATTTGGGTAAAGTAACAACTTTAAAATCTCACCTTAATGAACACACTCATAAATGTAACTTTTGTCTTCAAGGCAGAGATATCTGCACATATAGATATCTAATATACAAGGGAATAGAAACACATAACAGAAATAAGGATTAAAATTAAGATGGTTTCTGTTATAAATCATTAAAATAACTATGGAAAGGCAGGGGTATTAGAAATCATAGCTACTGGAAAATGAATACAGTGTGTTGATGAATCTAACACCAATGAAGAATTCTTTCTTCTTAAAATTATTTTACCATCATATTCCCACCATAATATAAGAAATCTCAGAGGAAAAGGTAACACTAAGATATGACTTATGCCTATAACATTTGTATGTCAGGGTTCCTTTGCTGGCATTTATTTGTTGTTTGTTTTCTCATAATTGTCATTCTAACTTGGGTAATATGGAATTTCCAAGTTGTTTTGATTTGCATTTTCTTTATGGCTAGGGATGTTGACTTAGTCATTAAAAAAAAGACTGCTGAACATGTTTGCAAATTCATTAGTTAGATTACTCATTCCTTTACTATTTGATTTTTGAGCCCTTTATATATTCCATATATCGTTCTTTATCCATTCAAGTTCTCTTGTTACCAATGATTGTTTCCTTTTTCATGCAGAGATTTCTTGATTTGATGAAGTCCCATTTGTCAAGTTTTGCTCTAATTTGATGCAGTATTGGAGCCCTAGGCAGGAAGTTGTCATCTCTACCTATACCTTCCAGTGTTTAGCTTCTGCTTTCATGTACTCTCAAAGTCTCAAGTCTTACATTAAGCTCTTTGATCCTCCAAATGAATTTATTATGACGTAAGAGAAATGCTCTAATTTCTGTCTTCTGCAAGTGGAAATTCCATTTTCCCAACACTACTCATTACTTTTTTCTTATATGTATATTTTTGACTCCTTTGTCAGAAGCCAGATGTCTGTTTCCAGACACATCTCAACTTTTAATACTGGAAATGGATTTCTGGCATAGTAGAGTAAATACAACAACAAATTATCTCTCCAAAAATCCAGGAAAGCCCAAAGCAAGCAGAAAGAAGGAAATAATAAAGGCTTTAGGGAATTGGAAAGCAGAAAACAAAAAGAAATAAATGAAACCAGAGGTTTAAAAAACAAAAACAAAATTAATAATCCCTTAGAGATGAAACAAGAAACTAAAGCCCATAAGGGATCAAAAAGGGCAATAAAGAAAGAAACATTACTATGCAAATATTAAAAATGACTACATGGGATTGGTTTGAGCAAATGTGCTTACAATATTGATAAAGATAATGGATAGAAATGACATGGGAATGCTAATTACCTTTATTTGATCAAGAGTTAACATGCACATTTATCAATTTATACTATTATCTTATACATAATTATAAATAGAAAACAAAAATTAAAAGGAGAGCTATAAAAGCAAATACGTAACTTTAGATGTGGAGAAAGGCAATTAACTCATTTGAAGGCAGTTTTTGATAAGAAGAAATTGAACATCTAAATAGTAAAATACTAAAAATTAATAAACAAAATCTAGTCGACCAAGAAAAATCTAGGCTCAGCTTTCTTTGTTGTGTTGAGAAACTTCAAACACTTTTTTTCTCATGTTTTGAAATATGTAAAATGTATTAAAGTAAATACATGAAATACATAATAAATTGCTGTGGACCAGTTACCTTACTGTGTTTGTGAATGCTGAAACTGGTTTCCTCATATATCTGTATTTCCATTGATTTCTTCTATTTGTTTTTCAGTGAGGACTTTTTTCCTGTGGTACCTACCATAGATACAAAGATTTGAAATAGGCAAATATCAGGGCCGTGGCTTAAGTAAAAAATTGAGAAATAAAAGTTAATGAAGTGATAAACCTTCATTCTACCTGACTGATGGGGTTCTTTGAAGAAAACCAAGGGAAACTCAAAATGTAAACAATTAATTATTAAACTTAATTTGCCAAGTATCCTTTGTGTACAGAGAACGCTATGATTTTATGTGAATCAGCTGGTAGAACCTTTCCCTCTTGTTGAGTAATTTATAATGAAAGTAACACCAAATATTTACAAATTTTAAAAAATCAAAATAACTAATGCTATCTCAGATAAGGATTGAAACTATGAAAAGAAAACTAGAGAGGAAAAACTGATGTATGTTTGTATTAAGGTTCTTTTAGAGAGAAACAAAATTTGGGCAAAAGTTTCATTGACAGAAAAAGTCACTTTTGTAATGATCTGGAGAGAAACACTTCCTTAGGAAGTCTAAAGGTTTTTAAGATCTAGATATTTGTGCACAATATTAGTACTTACTCTACATCATTATTTCAGAAATGTTACTACTAAGCTCCCACTGGCTTTGAAATACAATTTGCAGAAATTTTCCTCAAATTATGCTATACCCCAGAGCACTTTGAAAAGGATGGTATGTCCTGATTTTAAACTTAAATGTAATATTCAATCATAAAACATACTTTTTAAGGCATCAGTTGTATTTATTCATTGATTAAATAAATATAAAATGACCACATTTTCAACTGTCAGTTTTAGAAATTGTTTCAAGTTAATGTTTTCATTTTCTTGAGTTTGTTTTAATTACTTGTATACATGGTTGAATTTCCAGTCACTTCTAACCTTTGAATTGTTTATTTTATTGTTAATTTTAAATCTTCTCATTGTTTAAGTTTTCTAAGAATCATAGAAGTTATTTAGTTTTCCCATTTGGGGCCAATTAACTACCTTATGAACTTCCTACTCTTAATTTACTTTTCAATGTAAGTGCCTATTCTTTGTGTTTATTTTAGTAGTAATTATAGTAGTATTTAAAATTCACATGCAATTTGAATAGTATAGCAGTTATTTCAAACATGTTTTAGTATAAATTCTATGTTTTCATTACTACTTAAATAATTTTAAATATTTAAAACTTAAATTTCACTTTTATTCCGGGGTATATTAACAAAGTATTTCTAAATTTTTAGTCAACTGGAGTTTATTTTTATTTAATATATGAATTAGGCATAACTTATTAGTCAATTTGTCATAGATAGTTCTAGAATTCAGGGTGATATATTGTATACACATGTGGAAATATTACACTGAAATTCCCCTTGAGCAAGTTATCTATGCCAATAAAAAATAAACAAACATATGTCAGTATGTTCAAAAGATAAGATAGCACAACCAAGTTCCTCCTGAAATTGTACGCATATTAAAATAACTCGATCAAATAAATGAAAAATTATTTACAATAATCCCTTATTATATAATGCATGAATCCCTATATAATTTACTTTCAAATGCACTTCATAGACCTTTGAGGTCTTTATTCCTAACCTTTAACCACATATGGCTCTAGGAACTATCCAAACATAGCCTTCTATTCACAAGGCATGCTGCAAAGCAAGCCATATGCATTCTATCATTTTTATCTCTTCAATTTAAAACAAAAATTATAAAAGAAAAAGTTATCGTTATTAAGACCCTCCCCTCCGCAGGAGTGAATTTAGAAATGTTAGTGGGAATGTCATTTGGGTCTGAAAAAGTAAATATCAAAATGCCATGCAGTTCTGTAATTTTGTGTTCATAGTGAATTTTGCTTTCTTCCCCCTTTGCCTCCTTCCAGCTGGAGTTCCCTCATTCACAACCAAAATAAACCTAATTAATTCAAGCTACAGACTTGTCTTGTGTGCTGAAGATGAGCAATGCATAGTCTTAGCACATTCAAGCCTAAATTATTGTTTAGGCTGTTTAACCTAACCCAATATTTCCCCAATCTTGTAAGGAAGAAAAATTGTTCTTTTCAAGGACAGCTCCAAATCCATATAGATTTTTTTCCTTCATGTGCTAAATTCCATTATGGCTGACCCATAGGAACTCATTGTTTCTCTGTTCTTAGAACAATAAAAGGTTAAGTTATCAATTACAATAGATCATGGACTGGCTCTTTATAATGTGTTGGGAAAAATTCTGATGATATGCATAGCTTAGTACCATGCTGATTATGATGAGTGATATCTAGCATGGCATCTATCATGAATTATCATAGATAATGACACTTTGCCTTTCTTAAGAAGCATGTTAACCTGTGTGATGAAACTTCCCCAAAGGCACGAAAGGATAAGCCTAAGATTAAGGGAAGGAAGTTGATGCAGTATGAATTTGCTGTGCTTGGTCCTTTCTCCCTGACATAGGAGTCCCCTTCTCTTTCACCTTATAACATATAAAACCTTCCAGGCTTGAGACAGGCTTAGGATTAGGAAAAAGAAATCTCAAAAGTATACCCAAAACAGTATTCAACAATTGACTCCCCTAGAAATTTGTAGTATATTTTCCCTTTGATTAAGATTTGCTCTTCAGAGAACATTTAGTTATTATTCATGTTAATTACTTGCATACATGGTTGAATTTCCAGAATCATGTCTAAGCTTTCAGTTGTTTATTTTATTGTTAATTTTAAATCTGACTGAGGTTTAGATTTGCTAAGAATCATAGAAGCTATTTAGCTTTCCCACTTTTGAGAAAAGTGGAAGTCTAAGTGACACAATACACAAGAGAGAGCTGCAGTGATACAGAGAATCTCAGAGAGAATTGAAAGCAGATCAGGAGGGATGAATGGAAATGGTCCAGCACAGATGTGGAAGGGCCATTATTGGAACCACCTGGAAAAACAGTAACATCTTTACCTCTGAGCCAAAAAAAAAAAAAATGAAATTATAAAATGTAGGAGAAAATCTACAACAGAAATACTCGAGTGAATTTTTTCCAACATGTGAGAATCAAAAGATGACTTCACAAAGTAACAATGGGTATTTCAAATGCATTAACACAGAAGAAGCAAGAACTGAGTGTCTTCTGGGTAGCAGTTTGTATAATTCTAAAAGAGAGAAAATACTTTTGTTGCTATTACTCTTGTCATTTTTTTCCTTTGGTTCACTAAGGTTTATTTAGCACTTATCATTTAAGTAAATTATATAAGCTATTTAATGCCATCATATCAATGCTATAATTTCCTCATAAACAGAAGGAAATATAGTATTATGTATTTTCTGACTCTCATATGAGTGATTGAAAGACTACATAAAAATGAAAATATTATTCTCCCTTAATAAGAGAGACAGGCACTTCTAAAAAGAAATTTTATCATTTCCATCTCACAAATATGGAAACCATGAGATGGAGGTACTATCTGTCCCTTAATGATATAGACTGTAATAGCAAAGGACTTTGGAAAAAACATATTTAATTAACTTGTTGTTGTAATCCTTTCTACTTTTAGCCTCTCCTATCCCATCTGTGTTAGTCAGAAATCCATCAAAAACTTGAGACAAACAAATTAAAGGAGGATAAAGAATATTTGTTTCTTACCGCCAGTGTTTCAGTCCACAGTCATTTGCAATATGGTTTGTGTCTGTGGCTTCAGAAAAGTACTGTGTGGCATCTCATGACTTCCAGGAATCAAAATAGAGAGTAGCAGAAAGGAGTGAAGAATACAACTATTTCCTTTACAGCTTTGTTCCTCCAATGACCTAACTTACTCCCACTACATCCTACCTATTAAAAGTTCCATAATCACCACACACTGGTGATTCACACCATCACATCAGTAATCCTAGCTACTCAGCTGGCAGAGACCTGAGGATCATGATTTGGTTCAAAGCCAGCCCTGGCAGAAATGTCTCTATGAGATTCTTCTCTCCAATTAACTACTCAAAAACCAGAAGTGAAGCTGTAGATCAAGTGGTATAACACTAGCCATGAGCAAAAGAGCTCAGGGACAATGCCCAGACCTCATGCCTCACACCAACAAAAATATAAATAAAAACTA
Source organism: Perognathus longimembris pacificus (assembly GCF_023159225.1). Lineage (NCBI taxonomy): Eukaryota > Metazoa > Chordata > Mammalia > Rodentia > Heteromyidae > Perognathus > Perognathus longimembris. Next base: position 21,867,134 of record NC_063172.1, read on the forward strand.
AAAAAGAGTTTTATAATTCTCAATAGCATCACAGGCTGGCAATCAAGCCATCAGACTTTTGAATACAAACCATACACCATCTAATTTTCAAATGGAGCCTATATATAGCAATAGGAATATTACCTCTTGGTCCAATTACTCCAGAATTGTAATTATTAAAAGGCAGCCTGGGTCCATAATCAATTAAAATATTTTTCTTTTGTTTTACTATGAGTAAAACCCAAGGGCAATTCAGAGTCAGTGGAAGGATATAACTGTATAATTACCCAAAGAATTTCACTTGAATAGTGCTTAGCACGGTACTAGTCAGCATTCTCCTGAGAGAACCAATAGGAGGGATAGATGACAAAGAGTATGGTAGAGAGAGAGAAGATAAAAAGTGCAGAAACTGACTCGTGTGATTGTGAAGGCTAAGAAGTGCTATAATCTGTCTGCAAGCTGGTGACTCTAAGATCAGTACAGTTGTGAGCCAAGGACCAAGGCCCAAAGCCTCAAACAGGGAAATGCACAAAAGCAAAGGCACAAAAAATAATAATAAAAAGAAGAAAGAGAGAAAGAACAGGAGAGAGAGAAAGTAAAAAAAGGAGAGAGAAAGGAAGAAAGAAAGAAAGAAAGAAAGAAAGAAAGAAAGAAAGAAAGAAAGAAAGAAAGAAAGAAAGAAAGAAAGAAAGAGAGGAAGAGGGAGGAGGAGAGGGGGAGGGAGGGAGGGAGGGAGAAGGAAGAAAGAAAGGAAGGAAGGAAGGAAGGAAGGAAGGAAGGAAGGAAGGAAGGAAGGAAGGAAGGAAGGAAAGAAGGAAGGAAGGAAGGAAAGAAGATCAAATGTTGAGACCCTAAGATTAGAAGACTGCTGGTTTAACTCCTGGAGTCCAAAAGTAAGTGAGCCTAGAGTTCTCTCCAAGAGAGAGTCAAACAGATACCGAGAAAAACAAACAGAGAGATTAGAGAAATCACCTTTGCTGTTCTTGTTTCAGCTCAACTCCCAAAGTATAAAATGAGGCCTGCTCACACTGAAGGCAGATCTTTCCCATGGAGTCCTTCATCTTCCATAGAGCCTCTGGAAACAGCTTCACACACATGCTCAAAAGCAATACTCTACATATTCTTCACACTTTTCTTCACCTAGACCAGTAGAAGCTTAACTTTAAGCATAATGCCATCATCTCTTTCTCAAAACTTTGTTTTCTAAATGAACAGAAATCATTATTTCTCCACAATAATATTTTTTCCTTAAAAATGTTAGCCAGAACATTTCTACTTAATGAGAATTACTGCAGGTCTCAACGTTTTAAATAAAACTTTGTATTCTAGATTCAATACTCTTCTAGATTCAATATTCAATTCCAGTTAAGGACTCTGAACTTTACATAAGTGCTAAGGTCTCAGAGATCCTAATATCAATTTTAAGAAATTCTGTTCTAGCTTGCCCTGGCGATCCCTTCCGCGGGCCCTGCTTCTGCTGTGTGACATCTGCGGCCCCGGGACCTTGGATGTGTGCGCTTGAAGGAGTGGAAGAATGGCAGTGCTCAAACTCATCGACCAGATCTGAGCTCCAGGTGGCGTCTCGCCACCACGCCAGTGCGGGCGCCAGCACAATGCCCTGCACTCCGCGCAGCTCAACGGAGACCAGGGAGAAATCCTCCAGATGGCAGAATACAGACACAGATCGCAGGCTGAGCACGGACAGGCTGAAATCGCAGAGACAGCGTGAGTACTCCCACAAAAGACATTCTCACTCATGCCCACAGATCGGCTCCTTCCCCCACCACCAGAGCAAAGCACCATCTTTGACACTGGAAAAGGGTCAGACCAAACTGGAGCTAAAGCCCACCTGGGGAAAGCGAGGAAAAAGCGGCCATCTTTGACAAGGGCAAGAGGGACCAATCAGTGAGAGCTAGCTCCACCCAGGTGAATGACCCCTGCCCAGGCAGAGGGTGGGGGGGGTTGTCCTGGGCCTTGGCTCAGCTAGGGGTGCCCCGCCCTGCCCACCGGAATTCCTAAATTAAAAACAAAACCAGCGAGTAGCTATGGGCGGCACGAAACAGCCACACCGGAGAACAAACTTCCTGAGACAGATAAACAGTCCTGTTTAGAAGCCCAATTCCCAGCCTGGAATGGAGCTGAATTTCATACCCAGCTCTGCCCAGAAGGCCACCCCACCCAGGAGGGAGGAACCTCCCCCAGGCAAGCAAACCTGAGCCAAGTACACCAGGCCAGAAGTGCCCCGTCCTGCTGAGTCTACAGCCTATTCAGAGCCAGGCGTTAAAGGCAGCAGCCACATAGCAGACGGAGGAGCCACGGTTCCCAAGGCTGTTCACATCCCCATCTACAGTTGATGCCCAAGGCCTACCTGCAAGCTGTGCGAACCACAGAGCCCAGGATTTCACTGACAGGGGAAGTGCAGATCCACCCCCTGCAAACTGAAAGCAAGTCAAATCACCCAAGCAGCAGAATAGACTGCAGACCATCGCAAGGAAACCAGAGACTGTAGAAAGCCCAACCAAACAAGGAAGCCTTTTTTTATTTTTTGTCTCATAAGTTTTTTAAGCTTTCATTTTTATTTTTATTTTTTTCTTATATTTTCATTTCTGGAACGTCATTGGTTTGTTTTTGTTTTCCATTTAACCTGTTGGTTCTATCAAGTTTTTCTTTTGTTTTTTTTTGTTGTTGTTTTTGTTGTTCATTTTTTTTCTTTTTTCTTTTCCTTTTTAAAATATTTTTTCTCTGTTATGTGCATCTGTCTTCCTGAATTCTTTCTTTATTTCTCTCATTGTAGTCTCTTTCTTTAAAAATTACTTTCCTATGAATAACACCTCCACTCTTTACTGCTAATTCGCATTGTCTATCATTTTAACCTTGTTGTTTCTACTGAGACTACCCTCCTCCACATTTCCACGTCACTGAAACAAAACCAAAATCATGCCCCCCCTCATAAATTTACTCTAGTTTCTTTACTACCTCTAACTTACCCTCCTGACTTACTTCTAGGTCCTCCAGATCCCATTGACTCCTGGGTATTGGATAGAGGGTATCCCTGCTTAATCCAAGTGAAACAAAAGGGTTCATAGAGAAAGCCAGTTCAAAAGGAACTTAATATAAGAACAAGAATTGTTCATAAGGTTTTAACAGTAAATAAGTAACTACTGAATACAGGGTTCAGGATTGGGTGTTATATTGAAATTGTATTCTTTATTTATAATTTTATACACAAGCATAAAAAGTATCTATATATAATTGTGAACTCCTAAGATTCACACAACAGTGCTTGGTAAGGTCTGCTTTGGGTCTTAAATGGTGCTCACAGGTGCTTGTAGATTGGCATTCCCAATCCAAATGGGCAGAAGAAATACAAGAAAGATGGCAAACAATGAAGTCTTATCTCCAACTCAAAACAAGCAGGAAGCAGAGCAGTCAATCAAAGACATAGAAGAGAAACCCCAAAATGCTCTAAAAAGTCTACTGATAAACATGATAAATGAAAAGTTTGAAACTCTTCAGTCAATTATTCTAGAGCGTGAGGAGGCAAAGCAAAAATTAATGCAGAATTTCATGGCATTCACAAATAGAAAGATAAATGAACTTCAAGTGACAAATGAAAAGATAGCTACCCAGCTAAAAGAATTGAGAGACAACACTCAAAACAAAATTAATGAAGTTAATGAAGTAAAGAAGTCCATGCAGGCCCTAAGAGATGACATGGAAATCATCAGGAAAGACCAGTCAAAAAGGAAAAGAGATTCGAAATCAAGTAGCTAGCCTACAGTCCCGACTAACTGAAGCAGAGGATCGAATCTCAGGAGCTGAAGATTCCCTAGAATCTATGGAGAAATATAAAAAATCAATACAAAACCAATCCAATTGACAAAACAGATCTCTCCAGGAGATTCAAGATACATTCAGAAAGCCCAATTTAAGGATAATAGGTATTGTGGAAAACCTGGAGAAGGAAGTTAATGAAATAGGCAACCTATTCAACAGAATATTAGCCGAGAACTTCCCAAATATCCAGGAGGAAAGGACTATACAGATAAAAGAAGCATTTAGAACCCCAAACCAACCAGACCAGAATAGGACATCCCATTGACACATTGTGATCAAAACAGGATCAGTAGAGTCCAAGGAAAGAATCCTTAAAGCTGTTAGGGAGAGGAAAACAATCACATATAAAGGAAAAGCAATCAGAATTACCCCAGACTTCTCAGCAGAGACCATGAAAGCAAGGAGAGCCTGGAATGAGGTATACCAAACCCTAAATAAAAATAACTACCAATCAAGAATTGTCTACCCAGCTAAACTCTCCTTCATAGCCAAAAGTCAAATAAAAGTCTTCCACAGTAAGGAAAAACTGAAACAAGGGGCTGGGGATATGGCCTAGTGGCAAGAGTGCTTGCCTCCTATACATGAAGCCCTGGGTTCAATTCCCCAGCACCACATATATATATAGAAAATGGCCGGAAGTGGCGCTGTGGCTCAAGTGGCAGAGTGCTAGCCTTGAGCAAAAAAAAAAAGCCAGGGACAGTGCTCGGGCCCTGAGTCCAAGGCCCGGGACAGGCAAAAATAAATAAATAAATAAATAAACAATATATCTTCACCTAACCAGCTTTACAAAAAAATCCTCAAAGTTGTACTACACAGAGAATATAATCAAGATCCCAACGCAGACAGAGAAATGAACCCTAAATATTAAACCAGAATAACAGATCAACAAATGGGAAGACTCAGCCTTTAACAAGATAGGGTTAATGAAAGGAACAAATGATCAGCTCTCAATCCTAACTCTCTACATTAATGGACTTTATTCACCAATCAAACCACATAGGCTCATAAATTGGATCAAAAATCAAGATCCATCTTTCTGCTGCCTCCAAGAGACTCATCTATCTAGCAAAAGTAAACATCTTCTAAAAGTAAAAGGCTGGAATCAAATCTATCAAGCAAATAGCCCCATAAACAGGCCGGAGTTGCAATCCTATTAGCAGAAAAAATTGACTTCAAATTAAAAACGTTAAAAAGAGACAAAGAAGGTTACTACATACTAATAAAAGGATCTCTCCTACAGGAAGATATATCCATCCTAAATATCTACACACCAAATACAGGAGCACACAACTTCATCAAACAAACACTACTGTCTCTAAAAACACTCATAGACCCAAACACATTGATAGTTGGGGACTTTAACACTCCAGTATCACCTCTGGACAGATCAACACGCCAAAAACTGAACAAAGAAACCACAGAACTAAACAATCGCATAGAACAACTACACTTAATCGACATCTACAAAATATTCTACCCTGCAACAACAGAATACACATTCTTCTCAGCAGCACATGGAACATTCTCCAAAATAGATCACATCATAGGGCACAAAGAAAATCTGTACAAATTCAGAAGTATCAAAACCATTCCCTACATTCTCTCAGACCACAATGGAATAAAATTAGAGCTCAACTCAAACAGCCACCACAGAAAATCCTACAGTTCATGGAGACTAAACAACACACTGCTGAACCATGAGCGGGTCATTAAAGAAATTAAATCAGAAATTGAAATGTTTATGGAACTCAACCAAGATGAGGACAGAAAGCACCAGCTCCTTTGGGACACAGCAAAGCCTGTACTCAGGGGAAAATTTATATCTCTGAATGCATACACAAACAAACTGGAGAAACAGCAACTCAATAATTTAAGGAAGCACCTTAATTTCCTTGAAAGAGAACAACAAGACAAACCCCAAGTTAATAGATGAAAGCAAATAATAAAAATCAAATCAGAATTAAATCATTTAGAGACAAAAAACTATTGAAAGAATCAACAAAACAAAGAGTTGTTTCTTTGAAAAAATCAACAAGATAGACAGACCCCAAGCAAACCTGACCAAAAAACGAAGGCAGCACACTCAAATAAACGTGATAAGAGATGAAACAGGAAGCATCACCACAGAAACAACCAAAATTCAGACCATAATAAGGGACTATTTTGCAAACCTTTATGCCAACAAATTCGAGAACATGGAAGAAATGGATGATTTCCTAGAAAAAATTCATATCCCCAAACTCAACCATGAAGACTTAAACCTTCTAAACAGACCCATATCGAGTACTGAAATAGAAAAGGCAATAAGTGATCTCCCATCCAAGAAAAACCCAGGTCCAGATGCATTCACAGCAGAATTCCACAAGGCCTTCAAAACAGAACTCACACCAATATTTCTCCAGCTCTTCAATGAAATTGAAAGAGAACATTCACTACCTGACACAGTCTATGAAGCCACTATAACCCTCATCCAAAACCAGGCAGGGACTCATCACGGAAAGAGGACTATAGACCAATTTCCCTAATGAACATAGACGCAAAAATTCTCAACAAAATTCTGGTCAATCGACTTCAACATGTCATCAAAAAAATCATACATCACGATCAAAGTGGATTCATCCTAGGGATGCAAAGTTGGTTCAATATACACAAGTCAATTAATGTAATCCACCACATCAACCGGAGGAAAGTAAAGAACCACATGGTTATATCACTCGATGTGGAGAAAGTGTTTGATAAAATCCAGCCCCCATTTATGCTAAAAGCCCTGGAAAAACTGGGATTCCAGGGAACATTTCTGACTATAATCAAGGCAGTTTATTACAAACCAACAGCAAGCATAACTCTAAATGGTGAAAAACTAAAGCCATTCCCATTAAAATCAGGAACAAGACAGGGATGTCCACTCTGTCCCCTTCTCTTCAACATAGTACTAGAATTCCTAGCCAGAGCAATTAGGAAAGTAGAAAATATCAAGGGGATCCAAATAGGAAAAGATGAAGCTAAACTTTCTCTCTTTGCAGATGACATGATCCTATTCCTAAAGAACCCCATAGACTCTACCCCCAAGCTACTAGATCTGATCCAAAACTTTGGCAAAGTTGCAGGATTTAAAATAAACCCTCAAAATTCAACAGCCTTTCTCCATGCTAACGACCCAAAGACTGAGGCTGAAATAAGGAAAGCAAGTCCTTTTGCAATAGCCTCAAAAAACATAAAATACCTAGGAATAACCTTAACCAAAGAAGTGAAAGACCTCTATGATGAGAACTTTAAAAACATGAAAAACGAAATTAAGGCAGAACTAAGGAAATGGAAAAACCTCCCATGCTCCTGGATTGGGAGGATTAATGTAATCAAAATAGCAATATTGCCAAAGGCTATCTACAAATTCAATGAAATACCCATTAATATCCCAACACAATTTTTCAATGAAATGGAGGAAGCAATCCTGAAATTCATATGGAACAATAAAAGACCTAGAATACCAAAAACAATCCTAAGCAGAAAGAACAGTGCTGGAGGAATTACAATACCCAACTTCAAGCTGTATTATAAAGCTATAGTAATAAAAAAAAACAGCTCGGTATTGGCACTGGAACAGGCCTGAAGATCAATGGAACAGAATTGAAGACCCAGAAATGAACCCACAGAATCACACCTACTTAATCTTTGATAAAGGAGCTAAAAAAGTAGGATAGAAGAAAGATAGCCTCTTTAACAAATGGTGCTGGCAAAACTGGTTCAACACCTGCAACAAACTAAAACTAGATCCTTATATATCACCCTGCACCAAAATCAATTCCAAATGGATCAAAGACCTCAAAATCAAAACAGACACCCTGAAAATACTAAAGAAGGAGTAGGAGAAACAATTGGGCTCCTTGGCACAGGACGGAACTTCCTTAACAAAGACCCAGAAAGGCTACAAATCAAAGAAAGGTTGGACAAATGGGACTACATCAAACTGCAGAGCTTCTGTAGGGCAAATGACATAGTTCACAAGATAAACAGACAGCCCACAAATTGGGAGAAGATCTTTACCAGCCATTCAATGGACAAAGGCCTCATATCTAAAATATATACAGAACTAAAAAAATTACCTTCCTCCAAAACAAAACCACAAAGAACCAATAGCCCCCTCAATAAGTGGGCTAGAGACGTAAAAAGAGACTTCTTTGATGAGGAAATTGGAATGGCCAAGAGACATATGAAAAAGTGCTCTGCATCACTGGCCATAAATGAAATGCAAATCAAAACAGCATTGAGATTCCATCTCACCCCAGTAAGAATGTCCTATATCAAGAGCACTAACAATAACAACGGTTGGAGGGGATGTGGCCAAAAGGGAACCCTACTTCATTGTTGGTGGGAATGTAAACTGATTCAGCCACTCTGGCAAGCAGTATGGAGATTCCTCAGAAGGCTAAATATAGAACTCCCCTATGACCCAGCAGCCCCACTTTTGGGTATCTATCCAAAAGACCACAAACAAAATCACAGTAATGCCACCAGCACAACAATGTTCATCGCAGCACAATCTGTGATAGCTAGAATATGGAACCAACCCAGATGCCCCTCAGTAGACAAATGGATCAGGAAAATGTGGTACATATACACAATGGAATTTTATGCCTCTATCAGAAAGAATGACATTGCCCCATTTGTATGGAAATTGAAGGACTTGGAAAAAGTTATACTAAGTGAAGTGAGCCATACCCAAAGAAACATGAACTCTATGGTTTCCCTTATAGGGAATAATTAGTACAGGTTTAGGCAAGTCACAGCAGAGGATCACAGGAGCCCAATAGCTATACCCTTATGAACACATAAGATAATGCTAAGTGAAATGAACTCCATGTTGTGGAAATGATTGTTATATCACAGTTGTAACTACTTTCAACGAGCCATATGTAACTGTAGCCTCTATTATTGATGATATTTCTGTATCACCTTCCTGTGGTTGTACCTACACTATCTTTGTATCTTATGTGAGTATATTGGAAACCGGGTATACTGGTATTAGAACTAGGAAATTGGAAGGGAATACCAAAATCGAGAGACACAGGGTAAAAAAAGACAAACAACTACAAAAGCAATACTTGCAAACTGTTTGGTGAAAATGAACTGAACAACTGAACAACTCATGGGGGGGTGGGAATGGGGGAAGGGGGAGGGGGGAATGAGGGACGAGGTAACAAACAGTACAAGAAATGTATCCAATGCCTAATGTGTGAAACTGTAACCTCTCTGTAACTCAGTTTGAAGAAAGAAATTCTGTTCTAAATTAGTAACAGTACATTTCTTCTCCCACTGGTAACATTCATAGATTTCTACCGTTCACTCTAATTATTCGAGTCCCTCACTTGGTTACTCTTTACTTCAGATGATGGACCATGTTTTTGTGTTTATAATCTCCCAAATATTTAGAAATTTCTATCGGCAGATGTTTAAAAAATTCTTGTTTTATTCCCATCATTTTTAGAAGTTTTATTTTAAATATAGCTACTTAAAATTATATTGTTCCACTCCACATGTTCAGAAGGTTTTTTTTTAATTTAATAAACATCTAGATGATAGATGTGCTTATAGAACTATTGTTGTGACTGAGCTGTATTTTTTGTAAATTTATAAACCCTATTTACTTAGCAAATTTGCAATGGAACATGGGATTTCATTGTTTCATTCAGTTATCCTCCAGACATTTACTCAATAAGACTCTGGACAAACCCAAGGCAATGATACAATATAAAAGTAGAAGGTTTTAAAAGAGCCCAAGATATCCCTTGAGATAAACATAGATTCTGCCTCAGTGACAGGAAATGCTCTAAGGAATACACGCAGTCCTCCCCTCAGATCATTTAAAGAAGAGGCCCACTGAGTTGTAGGCCTCCTTTTGAAATGATACCTGCTCCAGGCAGAGCTAGGCTCAAAGGGACCAATTACTCTGAAAAGGGAGGTGGGTATTTGCTCTTAAAGTCCCTGGGCTCGGTAAAGTTAGCTCTCTTTTCTTAGGTCTTCTGTGGATTTTTCTTAGGACTGTAAACCAAGCTAGGCCTCCTGTTCTTTCTCATACAATTCACTGTAGTACCTCACCCAGTGTACTATATAACCCACCCACAACTGTAGTAAATATTAATGAGGACATATATGAAATTATCATCTGTGCGTGTACTCTGTCATGCTTAGTGTAGTAAGTTGAGCTTTATAAATCTAAGGTATTCAAAGCAGAGAGGATTTAACTTTAAATTACTCAGTAAGGTTAATGTATATGTAGTTAATATGCTAGCTATCTAGGAGAATATCACAGGAAGATCAATTAACCTGACTTTTTTTTTTCTTTTACACTATGATTTCCTGTGTATTAGAGAGGTTAACTACTTGAAAGCCAGTCTGAAAGGATCTAAATATCTCTACAGGCTAGCAACTTTCTATTCTTTGAAAACCTTAGCCAAAACTGTTACTACTGAGGAGAATTCAAGCAATTAAATCAAAGAAACACAAGTCATATGCCCATTATCCATGTTTCAATAGTTGTCTTGTTGACAGGTACAACTTAGGTGAAACTCTCATTTGTAATTTTTCTTCTCATATTTGACATGGTTCTGTGAAGTCTGTCACAGAGTAATTATTAAGAGAATAAAATCACATAATTGAACTGTATCTTAAAGTTCCAGCTTGTTTGTCTCAAACATCTGAGACATGCAAGAAAAAGAAAAAGGCTTTAGAAAATGCCTTTTTAATCATTTTGTTAACTATGACTGTATGTATTATACAATGTATTTAGACATTAAAATATCATATTCATATATTTCACTAGGTTATTTCATGGCTATAAGCCTGATGTGTCCAATACCGAGACATAAAAAAGCAAGGTAAAGTATATTTGCATGCACATGTATTTTTAAATTCTGGCTATTTTTCAGCTAATATAAATTTTCCTTGATCATAATTCCTACTAACTCTTCTTGTTAAGAAATTTGTGATAATGGATTATAACCTATGGTCTTTGAATTCTATACAGTCTGGAAAAGAAACTAATGTATGCCCATCCTTTGATATATTACTATTCTTACAAAAAGAACTGGGCTATATTGTTAACTTTTGACTTTTCTTCTTTGCTTCATTGATAGCCCTTACAAATAAAATATAGTGTGAAAACAGAGATGACATTAAATAGAAATGTGGTGGTCTCAGTACTTGCATAAATGACACACTGTGTGATTAATAATACGGATAGTACTAATAGTTGATCAGATCCATGTGGTTCAACTAAGCCATTTCACTCTAGATTTATGCCCTTGAGAAACCTTTCAATATTTCTTCCTACAGACATATACAAGAATGCTCAAAGAACTTCAATAAGTTAAAATACAAATTAATTGAGAAGAAATGCTAAATTTGAATGAATGCATAAGCTAGGACTCTTTACATTCTAGAAATGAATTATATTTAGCTATACTCATTTTAATCTTGTAATATTGTATATATTAAACATGAAAATGGTAGCATTATACTTTTATATAATATCTAAATTTATCATGTATGATTATGCTTAATTACATATAACATTTTTATTTAAAGAAAAAATAAACTTATGAATACTAATTCAAATACAAACTAGTGATTAACTGAATTTGAACATGTGAAGAATGTGGAGCAATGGTTTTTTCTGTTTTTTTTTTCCTTCTTTATTGTCAAAGTGAAGTACAGAGGGATTACAGTTTCATATGTAAGGCAGTGAATACATTTCTGATCTGAGTTGTTGCCTCCTCCCTCATTTCCGCCCCCCGCCTTCCTCCTCCCCATTTCCCTTTCCCCCCAGGAGTTGTATAGTTGGTTTACACCAAATGGTTTTCTAAGTATTACTTTTGGAATGGTTTGTCTTTTTATCCCTGTCTCTTGATTTTTGTATTCCCTTTCCCTCTCTAGTTCCAATGTACATATATACAGTATCCAGGGTAATAAGATCAGACACAGTGATAGCAGGGTTAAAACCTCGGGAAGGGAATACAAGAAAGGAAAAAGGTATGGTTTCACATGGCATGTTGAAAATAATTACTGAGAAAGTTTCTGTTATTGAAATATTTTATATCTTAAGATGGATTAAAGATTTACATTTTCATTAAGTGTAAAATTCTCATCTTCTCTGTTTTACTTATCTGTCTCGCTCTTACACTTTTGACTCTCTTTCTTTCTCTGTCTGCCACCCTCCTTACCACTCTCCTTTCAAAAATGGCTTTATGACATAAATACATGTAAAAACTATGAATAAATAAATTAAAAATTTACAACTAAATGATACTTATTGGAGTGTATAAGTACTCCTGCATAGAATTATAGAAAATGATAAGAAAGGAACATGTAATTTTACCTTACAATAGAACTAATTTAAAATAAAAAAATACTAAAATTACAGCACATTACAGATGATTTATCTTGAACAGAGCAATCTTGAGAGTAGAACTGGATGCCAATGAAGTGATTCCTTTGAAGGATCTAATCTTTCTGGCTTTGATTCAGATAACTTTTTCCAACTCAGATTCATATAAATGATAACACTATAAAGGTGCTTGGGAGCACAAAGGGTATGTCATCATCCTAGAAATTCATCTGCCTTTCTGATTAATATTAAATGTGAGCCATTTCAGACTACTGATTAGATTTATCAATAATTAATTCAATGTTATTGTGGATGATTAAGGTTATTCCTTTTAATGGGATTCTCAAATAACTTTTAACATCCTTTTATAAATTCTTCATGATTTATAGTCTTGCATACATTGCTCAAACAACTAGACAATTTTAGAATGGTGAATCAAACAATTTCAGGATATTCACTTTTTTGTGGTGTATACCTAGTCAATGCTTAGAGTAAGACCTTCAGGGCTAACAAGAGTATTCTTTAGAAGTGATGTTTATTCTGTCCTTCATTCACATATGAGAAAGAAAGAGGAAAAAACATCTTCAGACTGAGTTTGGTATGACAAAATGTCAATCTATATTTTATATTTATATGTGTATATGTAATTACATATATTTGAGTATATATATAAAATATGCATTTTGTATATATTTGAAGATCCTGAATACCAAACTCTATCAAAAGAAATGTTTCAACCCAGATGCCCCTCCACAGACGAATGGATCCAAAAAATATGGTACTTATACACAATGGAATACTACATAGCGATTAGGAATGGTGAAATATTGTTATTCGCAGGGAAATGGTCAGAACTCGAACAAATAATATTGAGCGAGACAAGCCTAGAACTCAGAAAACAAAGGGGCATGATCTCCCTGATATATGACTGTTAAGAAAGGGAGATGGAGAGACAGTAGAGACCAAGTCTGTGAAACCAAAAACTGCTTGTCACATAGTATTCCCCACAGGATTGGGGCAGCAACCCAACAGTATGTAACTAAAACCAAACAATTACTCAACATATAAAGGTCAAAAATTGACCTCTCGGGGCTGGGGATATGGCCTAGTGGCAAGAGTGCCTGCCTCATATACATGAGGCCCTGGGTTCGATTCCCCAGCACCACATATACAGAAAATGGCCAGAAGTGGCGCTGTGGCTCAAGTGGCAGAGTGCTAGCCTCAAGCAAAAAGAAGCAAGGGACAGTGCTCAGGCCCTGAGTCCCAAGCCCCAGGACTGGCCAAAAAAAAAAAAAAAATTGACCTCTCAGGGCAATACAATAGCTCAAAAAAGCTATGTATGTACGTTCATATAAGACTACTGTCGATATGTTGTCTAATATCAACATTACATTTAAAGCCCTAGGCGAAATTTCTTGGGCGTGGCCACGTGGCTACTGTATATGTTCTTGATACATTGTATATTGTATATATGTCTACCTGACCTAGAGAAGGGATAGAAAACAGGGCGTGAGACATCACAAGAAATGTACACACTGCCCTACTATGTAACTGTACCCTTTTTGCACAACACCTTGTCAAAAAAATTTGTGTTCAATTAATAAATAAATTAAATTAATAAAAAAGAAATGTTTCAGTTCATAAGAAAAAATAGATTAATATCTTATCAAAATCTGATATTATCTTCAAATACTTCATGCATATACTAGAAGTTACTGAAAAAATTAATATATATACTTTTTATACTAAACTTATCATGAGAGTATAAATTTTGAGTAGCTAAGATAAATTATATGAGAATCTCAAGCATTTTGTCTCCAATATTGAAACAGATTTTGAAGAAAAAGTAACAATGTCCATACTTTCATTTGCCCAAACATTCTATGTACAACCAATATGAGTCTTAAAATATATTACATGAAAGAATTAGCAGCCTCTCTTAATATATTTGGGATAGAGACATGTGGACAATGCCCATGCCTGTGATCCTAACAACTCGAGCAGCTGAGATCTGAGGATCACAATTCCGAGCAAGAAATTTCATGAAACTTTTATCTCCAATTAATCACCAAAAATATCAGAAATGAAGCTTCATCACAAAAGGCAGCGTGCAAGTGTAAAGGGAAAAAGGAGGAGACAGCTCTCAGACCCCATGTTCAAGTATACCAGCATACACGCACACAACGTGGAATAATATACAAAATGCTACTTGCTGCTCAAACATGAAAAGCTGTGAGCTGATCTAATCTCAAGGATTTTACTTTGTCCCTAGTAGTAAATAAACTACCCTCAATAATTTTATGACATTCAAATAATAAGGAAACTGTTTGGAAAAAAATCATAAAGATTTCACTCTCTTAAAAAAAGAAGTGTTTTAAAATAGGAGAAAAATGGGGAGAATTTTAAAGACCAACAGAAAATAATCTAGGATGAATACAGATAGAAAAACCATCAAAGAAGAACTGTAACTAGAAGGAAGAACAAGAAAGTTCCTTAATAATCACCTGTGGGTGGTGAGTATAAACTTTCAGGATCTAAAGTCTTGGCAAATTTTTTAGAGTTTGGATAGTGAAGACAACAATCCTTTTAATTTTTGATGTTCACTTGAACAAAAACATATCACAAGTAAATAAGAAAATACTGATTTATTGAAAATTTTATAGCAGGAAGAGGTGAAAAGAAATAAGTATAAAATAGATAAAACACTTGACTAAAAGTAACTTAAATGCTGCAGCATATGCTTTAATAAGTAAAACTTCAAGGTCCATTTTTATTTACCTTTATTTACCTTTTTTACTACATCTTCACCACCTTTTGTCCCACACTTGTCTTATATTTCAATTCTGCGGCATATACAATGAATTCTTGCCTGTATTCTCTCTCTTCTCACTTCATTCTTCTAACCCTCCCCCCTTGGTGCCAACCCCCTCTCTTAAAAGTACTCATGCCCTATAATATTAGCCTCTTATTTTGTCTTTTAAAAGAATTATAACCTTTGTGCTCCCCATAGAGAAATTATCATAGTTGATAATTTGTAACCTCTTGCTTACTAACTGTGTATACTAGTGAATTTATGGCCACCACAAATGAGGGAAACCATGCAACCTATGTTTCTCTGAATTTATTTCACTTAACATAATTTTCCCAAGTCTTTCCATTTGCTTACAAGTGGTATAATATCATTTATTTGATGACTGAATAGAATTCATTCGGCATATATACTACATTTTCTTGATCCATTCATTCATTAAGGGGCATATGGCCTGATTCCATGTCTTGGCTATGGTAAATAAAGTTTCTGCATGTCACAATGGGAGATTTTTGCCAACTATACATCATATAGTATCCAAAATATTCATAGTATCCAAAATATTCATAGACCTCAAAAAATTAACGCCCCCCCCAAATAAACCCTCAAAGAAACAACAACCCAATTAATAAATAGGCTAATGATTCAAATAGAAAATACTCAGAAGACAATTATATGCTGCAAACGAACTGTACAACTCATGTGGGGAGGGAAATGGGGAGGGGAAAGGCAGAAGAAAATGACAGAGGAGGTAACAAGTTAGGTAAAAAATGTATGTACTGCCTTATGTATGAAACTGTAACCCCTCTGTACATAACTTTGACAATAAAGAAATAAATAAATTTAAAAAAAAGAAAATACCCAGAAGAAGAAGTGAAAATGGCCAACAGACACATGAAGAAATGTTCAACATCTCTGGCCATAAAAGAAATGCAAATCACAACAACAAAGAGGTTCTACCTCAGCCATGTTAAAACAGTCAATTTCAAGAAAACTAGTAATAAAAAATTCTTGTTTGGATGGGGCCAAAAGAGAGTTTTACTACACTGTTGATGGGAATGTAAGCTTGTTCAACCACTCTGGAAAGCAGTATGGAGGCTCCTCAAAAAATTAAGTACAGAGGTTCCTTATGACCCAGAAATTTCTCTTCTGGCTATTTATCTAATAAAGCACAAACAAGACCACAATAAAGCTATCAGCATAACCATCTTTTTTTAGCTGGAGATTTCTATAGGAGGAAAGATTTCATGAAAAATAACCTGTAATTGTAGTGAGCATTTAGGTTTTAAAACTTAGTTTGATATTAACAGAATGTTTTCTTGCAACAAATATTTGATCTTTCTATTTGGTCCTAATTGTAAGGGAAGCAGCATTGTTAATGGTTCCAAGCATAGACAATTTGGCGTTGAACTTCCACTCTGCCAATTCAACTAGGTGATGCCACTTCAACTAGGTGATGCCACTTCAACTAGGTGAACATGAGCAAAACAGTGATTCTGTGTCTCAGGTTGCTACTGATTAAAATGGACAGAAAATATTTCTGTCACGTGTGATTGTACCAATTATACTAGCTGATAATTGCAAGAATCACAACAGGGTTAGATATGCAGTGTCAGTTGTTTATTAATAAATAATTCATAAACACTCAAAAGTATCTCTTTTTTACAGAGGTTGTAATGAACAGTTATTTGTCTAAAAGCCATCAATAATCCCCAACATATCTGCCAATAAGAAAGAAGATCTAATCAGTCAAAAACTTTTAGCACATCATTTATTAAAATGTTACAAAAAGTAAATAATTAAAGTTGAGCATTCAGGAATGGGCATGTCATGATTTTATAGTGCAATCTAAAGAAAATCAATCAACTCTCCAACACTGCTCAAATGTTTAGGTATAGCCACTTATTGATACATTATTGGAGGCTAGGCTGAGGTGTGACCCTGATTGGGACTTAAGATCTAGCAAGTTTAAGTTGAAATCTCAGATGTTACTGCTGAAATCTCAGTTATTCTCAATAAAAATATTTTAAAAATGCGTACTTGCATGGATAAAATCAATAGCTTTCTTACCATAAAATAGTAAAAGGGGTACCATTAACAAACTAACCATTATAGAATATTTAAAAAAATAAATGAGATACTGGAACCTACCATACCCAAGATCCCCTACATTTTGGAAAATAATCCACACCTAAACTATATGTCATTTAATACTATTTTATTTTTACAGCATTTAAAGTCTTGTAAATTAAATATCTAGAGATATTTCTTCAAACTGAAATTCTATTAAATTTTATTCAGGGAAATATTTCACCACAAGTTTGTCAAGGCTGCCTAAGTCCAGATGGGGGAAAAAGGAGAATGATAGTGTCAAGAAGACATTAAGATTAAGGAAGAGGTTTAATGACAGATGTTTTTCTGCTTTGTGGTTTACGTCAGCCAATTATCACGTGTAGTAGTATTTGCTCTCTGACTTTTAGGCATTACAGCCTGTTGGAGAATAGCTTTTTGTTTTCTTAATGTATATTAATTTGAAAGAGGTTTCTTTATTAGATTTTTATACAAACATATATGTATTTTTTGAAATACCATTTAAATATTGTTTCTTTATTATCAAAGTGTGATACTGAAGGGTTACAGATTCATATGAGAGGCAGTGAGTATATTTCTTATTCTATTTGTTACCTCCTCCCTCATTTCCCGCTTCCCCTCCCCCTAGAGTTGTGCAGTTGGTTTACACCAAATGGTTTGTAAGTGTTGCTTTTTGAATGGTTTGTCTTTTTGTTCTTTGTCTCTCAATTTTGGTATTCGCTCTCTCTTCCCCAGTTCTAATACCCATATAAACAGTATCCAGGGTATTTGGATGTGATACAGTGGTGGCGAGGGTTCAGCCACAGGAAAGGAGTACAAGAGAAACAAAACTAAACAAGCCAATCAGTCAAACAAACAGACAAGGAAATAGAGAAAAAAAAAAAGTAGTACGAGTTCACATGGCATGTTGAGAATAACTACAACAGTGGTATAACTCTTGTTTCCATAACATGGAGTTCATTTCACTTGGCATCATCTTATGTAGTCATATGGGTGTAGCTATTGGGGTATTTTGGTCTTCTACCATGACTAACCTATTCATGTACTAGCTATTCCCTATGAGGGACACCACAGGGTTTATGTTTCTTTGGTTCTGGCTCACTTCACTCAGTATGATTTTTTTTCTCACGAATGAGGCAGTGTCATTCCTTCTTATGGAGGCATATCTATTGTGTGTATGAACCGCATTTTCCTGATCCACTCGTCTGCTGAGGGGCATCTCAATTGGTTCTTTGTTTGAGGAATGACGAGTTGTGTTACGATGAACATAGTTGTTCTGGTGGCTTTAGTGTGGTCTTGCTTGTCATACAAGCATATATGTATTTTATAATTTATTTTCCTCATTCCTTATTCTCTCTCCTTTAGTTGTGGGCTACATGCTATTCCATCACCATCACTAAGTTTCATAGCAACCTAGTTGTTAGATAAAATCTTTGTTCCACTACCACTGCCAAACAAAACAAACCCAAACCAATGCCCTATCAAAATACATGCACATTCCCAAATTGGCATAAATCAACTTGTTTTTGCAATTTAATGTTGTATATTCAACTTCACATCAATAATAAATATACTGATTCTCATAGCAAACAAATGAAGGTACTCATGCATGTTTAAATTTCATGTTATACCATTCAGTTATGTATTTAGCATCACCATATTAATATTGACATGCTTATTTGGGATTACAGGGCATATGGAAATTTACTGGCAGTATTTTGCAAAAAAGGGGAGAGAATAGTTGATGAAGGATGATCAGGAATTTAGCTTAGAAAGATGAGATTCTATATGGGTAGCAAATTATGCCATGTCTAAATACTTGAAGTTACTTGAAGCATTAGCTATTAATTGATTTATTTGACACTTATTAGAGAACACTATTGACAGCCCAGTAAGCAATGGATGTGCTTTTATGACAGACTTATACTTGCAACCATCTGTGCAGTTTAGAAACAGATGGTGAAATTCTGCATCCCCATTTTTAACATGGCTTTATGCAAGGCAAAAACATAAATTGGTACATGTAGTTTTATTTAACCTACTTATTCTTCACATGATTTGAAATAACTAATTTTATAAATCATTGCAGGATCTTTAAATTGAAATATTGATTTAATTTACATATCTGTTGTTTCTTAATTTAGGTTTATGGAATGAGTATTAAGTCTCTATGTATATCTGTAAGCATTAAAATAGAAGAAGGAAACAACTATGTTAGTATGGTCATTATATTCTGATAAAATACTACTATATTTATTTCAAAAATTGATTTATTTTTATTAAATATTTTCACTTTTTTAATTTAATTTTATTGTAAAGGTGATATACAGGGGGGGCATAGCTACACACATAAGGTATTGAGTACATTTCTTGTCATACTTGTCACCCCCTCCCTAATTTTTCTCCCACTTTTCTACTCCCCATCTGCCCCAGGATTTGTACAATTACTTTCCAACATATTGTCTTGTGAGTAAAGTTGTTGCATTAGTTTGACCTTTATCCTTTGTCTTACCATTTCTACGTTCCCTTTCCCCTCCTTAATTCTGATAAATGTACATACAATACCCAAGGTACCAAAATCAAATAGAGTGACAACAGGGGATAAACCATAGGAAAGAAACACAAAAGAAAAAAGAAATAATTTCACGCAGTACATTTAAAATAACAACAAAGAAAAACCTCTTGTTTCCATATCTTTGAGTTCATTTCACCTAGCATCATCTTATAAGATCATAGGTACATAGCTAATGAACTATTGTGATCCTCTGATAGCACTATCCTAGACATATAATAATTATAGCCAATGAGTGAAACCATGGAACCTATGTTTCTTTGGGTCTGGCTCACTTCATTAAATATTTTCAATATTGAATAGCATTTAGGAATTTTTGTGGTTACCATTTTGATTTTCAATTCAAATAATTTGATTGCTTGATGCTAAAGAAGAAGAGTCCTTAAAGAAATGATGACATATATTTCTTCTACACTATGGCTACTCTTACTTACATGGAGAATGATTTATGACTCAGAGAAAAGTCAGTGTACAGTAGCTACTTTCCAGAAATCGCTAGTAATTGACACATTGTGCTAAATTTTAATTTCAATAAGATAGGGTACAAAGGAATGGGTGTTTTATGACACTTGTCTAACATGAAACGTTTTCTAGACTGCTCCCACCAATTTTAGCCAATGTGAAATGGAAGCTGAATGAAGAATGAATGTCAGGAAATATAAATCAGATAGAGTATTCTTCACCTTATCACTAATACATTACAAAATTTAATGAAATATAAGACAATCCTCCAGATGTCCAACTCAAATCTGTTTATCCACACCCAAATTTCTAGTTTATCTGCGTGAATTTGAATCTGGACTGAAACCAGAGATGAAGATGGAGCCAGCCATGTTGGAAATAGAAGAGGTAGTCTGGCATGAAAACATGGAACAGCCAAAGCCAACAACAGAATTAGAGCCAGCTGGATCCAAGGAAGAACTGGCATGAATTAATGGTGGGATCCGTTCCCAAAACAGAGATGAGACTAACCAGAAGGGAGGAGAACAAATGGCCACAAGACTAAGAAGAGAGCCAGACTTTCAGGATTCCCGTATCTCCACAGCAGCCCCAATCCCAAATGATACTGATGTAAGTTTGGTTTCAAAATTACATAGAGACACAGTTTGTTTGTGAATCTCAGAGGAAATGGAAGGTTTTGGCCAGCAATCATGGACTAATTCAGTCAAAATTCACAGGGAAAAATTGTTGAAAAATATACCAAAAAATAAGAAAGGAAAAGTCAAACACAGTTGTAGTCATGAATTACATTACAAAAAACACCTGAATTTGAGAGTAATAACAAACCATCTGAAAAACGTGATGATAGTATCAAATTACTATGAAGTATAGAAAATTCAAATAAAATTAACATTGAATAATTCAGATGCAAACATTATACTGAAGATGTGATTTCAGAAATTCAATGAAAGCAAGAGAAGGCCCTTTAAGAAAATACTGCACACAATCCTTGATTAAATGTAATTATTTTCACATGTGATATGGCCTTTCTGGCCTCTGGCTTTCTTCCCCCTCCCCCCCATTTTGAAGCAATTGCTGTATAGTGGATTGTGTTTGGCAATATTTAAATAGATTCAAGTCTCTCCTACAGCATCTTCTTCTAGAGCATGATGAGAGTTTTATGCTTCCATATCTATATATTTTTTTATTTCAAGAAATCCTCCCCAAATTGGATGAAACTTGAACAATCCCTAAAAAGAATGACAACTAAAGGCTGCATGTCATGAGCACTCCTAGCAGCTGAATGAATTTTCAATAGGTCAGTTGTCATTTCAGTGGCCAGCCCGTATGATCCGTTTCATTGCTTGGATCCACTTCTTCACAGGTATTTCTGAAAACAGCTCCTACATATTTGTGTCACCCTTTTTTCCCAAGGAAAAGTTAACATACTACTGATGCAGCAGGTCTCATTATCTCCATCTTCAGCAAGCCCCTTGACTCTCCTAGTAACTCAAATAGAACAGAAGATCTCATTAGGGGGATTTTGAGCCTCAGACCATTAGGTTCTTTTCAAGCTGAGATTGATTATCTTATTCATTTACCTTCAAAGAGGTAACAATTGAATTACATAGCTAAAGACTAAATTCCTCCATTTTCCTTTTGAATCGCAAGAGATTGCACTACTTCTAATTAGGATCAATTAGAATGTATGAGACTCTGATGGAGTCGACAGATCATACCAATGACTTTTTTTATACTCCTCATTTGTGAATCAAGTACTCAATAAAAACTATAAGAAAATTCTGAAAGTCTGGTTTTTCTTATTGCGGTTGTTACTGTTGTTATTGATTTTTTCCCCCAAAATATTAATTTGCATTTATTTGCAATTTTCATTTATTTGCATTTTTCCAATCACTGTTCCAAATGATGTCTCACCAATAGATCATATCATACGAACTAAGGTAACATTCCCCCTAGTTAACATTCCAATTTATACCCTCTATCAGTAATAACAGCTCCACATCCATCCATGTGAACATTTTCTTGTCAACAGAGTAGTAAGAGATGCTGCTTCAGATATGTATATTGAGCACCAGCTTCCTTCGCTGACCTGCTGGCTTTCACTGTAAGTCTCCTCTACTAGTGACATTAGTCCTCAGATAGATTATCAATTTATAAGTAGACAGGTGTGGGGTTTGGGCAGCAGCCATTTCAGCAACTCAACAGAAAGTTTTGGAGCAAGAATAGTCCTTCATGTTTTTCTTAAATGCCTTAAAACAATTATCTTTAAGTAGTTGTGTAATGAGGTTTCAATTGAACATGTCAATTTTTAAAAATTGAGTAGGTGCCCAAAGAGATTACAATTCCATATGTCAGGTTATGAGTTTGACACATCTTTATCATTGCCAACCTTCCATCATTTTCCCATCTCTTCAAGCCACTTACCTTCTCAAATACCATTTTTTCTTAACTGGAGATAAATAATGCTTCATTTATCTATATTAATGAATGAATGTGGGTTTCCTATAAAAAGTCTAGATTAGAATTTGCTTTATTGCAAAGGGGAACCCACAACAACAGTTCATAATAGAAATGGAGAAAAAGCAATTTGTCTTTGTTCCCTCACTTCCTTTTTTGGTAATAAAACAACTACAAAATTAAAAAAAAAAGAATTTGCTTTATTGTTTTCCTAAAAGCAGTGCAATTAAAGGCTGTCTAATTACTGCATCTCAATATTTTAATATAATATATTAATATTATTTAACTAATGGTAATTGGCCATTTAATATAAAACATAAACTTATTTTTATATTTGAACATCAATGTCTGACCATGTGCCCAAATCATATCTCAGCAATTATGCTTTCATTATCTTTTATACCTTAGTCATGAAAGTATTCTTAACTTTTCTATTTGTTACATACCATAATCTTTACATTTAGATATTTATATGTTGGTTTGTTTAAACAGATTTTAATATTGGAAGTAATGGATGATATAGGTGCCTCTGATTTCACAACTTAAATTCTACATATAGAATTTCTAAACCAATAAAAATAGCAGTGATTATTTGATAGAGTCATCATAAACTAATGAGGAAATACAGAGAAAAACCTGACTACATCTTGAAAACTAATCACAACTTAATAAAGTACTACCTAGTACTATTTTTTTCATCACTGGGTAATGTATCATTATTATTTATAAGTGACGGTAAGTTTTAAGCTAGGAAAACATCTTGATAAATATTAAAGTAATCATTTTTACATTCCAGAGACTACTAAAATTTTGAAGAATTATTTTCTTTTTTTTAAATTTATTTTTATTGTCAAGTTGATGTACAGAGGGGTATAGTTACATAATTAGGTAGTGAGTACATCTCTTTTTTTTTTGCCAGTCCTGGGCCTTGAACTCAGGGCCTGAGCACTGTCCCTGGCTTCTTTTTGCTCAAGGCTAGCATTCTGCCACTTGAGCCACAGTGCCACTTCTGACCATTTTCTGTATATGTGGTGCTGGGGAATCGAACCTTGGGCTTCATGTATACAAGGCAAGCACTCTTGCCACTAGGCCATATTCCCAGCCCCATGAGGAATTATTTTCATCTCAATCTCCTCCAACACACACACACACACACACACACACACACACACACACACACACACACATTCTGTAGAGGAATGTGACGTCATTGGACTAAAACAAAGAAATTCTGAAGTAAAATGCTTAGTCTTCTGAAGTATAAAATAGTCAATGTTTTCTACAGAATAGGAAGTAACATTTCTGTTAGAAATACATGTTATGGGCTGGGGATATAGCCTAGTGGCAAGAGTGCCTGCCTTGGATACACGAGGCCCTAGGTTCGATTCCCCAGCACCACATATACAGAAAACGGCCAGAAGCGGCACTGTGGCTCAAGTGGCAGAGTGCTAGCCTTGAGCGGGAAGAAGCCAGGGACAGTGCTCAGGCCCTGAGTCCAAGGCCTAGGACTGGCCAAAAAAATAAATAAATAAATAAAATACAAAAAAAGAAATACATGTTAGTAAATAAGGGAGCCTGTTTTTGTTAGTTTTAAAATGTTTTCTATATTTATTTTCTATATTAGTCTAGACATATTGCTTGCTAAGAGTTTTCTCCATTTTCTTAGGCTATCTCTTCACTAGTAACTGTTTTACTGTGCAAAGATTTTTAGTTTCATGCAATATCATTTGTCAATTGCTTCTATTATAGCCTATTATTTTAGTCTTCTTCACTAAATGATTGCTTATACTTAGATCTTGAATGGTTTCCCCTATGTTTCCTTCTGGTAGTTTCATAGCCTCAGGGCTTAAAGTCTATTATTGATTCTGATTTATTTCTATTCTACTGATCTATGTATCTGCTTTCTATAAAAGCAAGAGGCTATTTTTGTTACTCTGCTAATGTACTGCAGCTTCAAAACAGATACTTTGATTCCCTTAGTGCACTCTTTGTTCAAGATTGCTTTGGCTAGTCCAGGTCTTTTATAATTCCATATGAATTAAAGAATTTTTCTTCCTATTTCTGTAAAGAATATAATTTCAGTTTCAAAATAGATTACATAAAACCTGCAGTTTGCTAATAGTAATATGGCCACTTAACAGTGATTCTTTCAATCCATGAACATGAGAGTTTTCCCATATTCTAGTGTTTTCTTCAAATTTTCCTTAGCATTTTTTATTACAGATGATACATGCTTTAATTTTCCTGGGTTATAGTTTATAGACCTTTTCCATATTTTTTTAAATTTTTATTGTCAAACTGATGTACAGAGAGGTTACAGTTTCATACGTTAGGCATTGGATACATTTCTTGTACTGTTTGTTACCTCCTCACTCATTCCCCCCTCTTCTTTTCCCTCTCCCCCCATGAGTTGTTCAGTTAATTTACACCAAACAGTTTTGGAAGTATTGCTTTTGTAGTCGTTTGTCTTTTTGTCCTGTGTCTCTCAATTTTGATATTGCTTTTCACTTTCCTAGTTCTAATGCCAGTATACATGGTTTCCAATGTACTCAGATAAGATACAGTGATAGTGCAGATACAACCACATGAAGGAGATACAAGAGGATCATCAACAATAGAAGCTACGGTTTCACATGGCATGTTGAAAGTAATTACAACAGTGATATAACAGTCGTTTCCATAACATGGAGTTCATTTCACTTAGCATCATCTTATTTGTTCATAAGAGTATCGCTATTGGGCTCTTGTGATCCTCTGCTGTGACTAGCCTAAACCTGTGCTAATTATTCCCTATGAGGGAGACCATAGAGTCCATGTTTCTTTGGGTCTGGCTCACTTCACTTAGTATAACTTTTTCCAAGTCCTTCCATTTCCTAACGAATGGGGCAATGTCATTCTTTTTGATAGAGGCATAAAATTCCATGGTGTATATGTACCACTTTATAGTAATTTTTAGTGTAGAAGACACTGACATTTCGTGATGAACTATTTATTTTTTGAAGTCAGTGTTGAGTGTGATTTTTCTGAATTACTTTTTAGTGATACCATTATTAATATACAGAGAAAATACTAATGTTTTGAATGCCAGACTTATATTCTGTTGTTTTATTGAAGGAATCACTAGATCTAAGAGTTTTTTGGTGATATCTTTTCTGCCCAGGCTATTTTTTAGCTACAAGTAGATCTCATCCTCTGAACAGTTGGGACTTCAGGCATGTGCTGGTTTGGGACATTGTGAGGCACAATAAAAAAGAAATACTAGAGCACAAGCAACAATTCTGAATTTCTGTATCATTCTAAGTAAAATGGCTATTGTATGGAGAGTAGACAGTCTTTGTGCACGTTGCCATTCTGTTTTACCATTGAAATAAAATCCTGTAAATCAAAGTCAAGTTCCTAAAATACCTTGGAAGAGACAGAATTACAAATAATTTACAAAGGCTAACAGCTGTTGCACCAGATTATCCTTCCTGAAAAATGTGATAATACAGACCCTTTTCTTTCCTGACAGCCATTTAATAAAATAAAGTTCCCCCAAGTGAAAGGTGGCTGCCAACAAAGCAGGAAAAAATAAATGGTGCTCTGTACTGTAAGTGCATTTTTTGCTGTGTCCAGATCTACATGGAAATATTTTTAAGTGACTTGCATAAATTCCTTTCTTTTGTTCGTGTTTTAGCAAATGTTCCTTTTCTATTTGATCTGGGTTTTTTGGGGGGCTGGGGGACTGGATTCAGTAAAATTATTTGATAAGTTGGCAATTTGTTCTTGCAAGATCGTCTAAATGTGTCATTTACATACTCTTGTCATAATGTCCTAGAATCTGTCATCTAAAATAGATTAACTACAATTGGCATCCATGCTTATGAAGTTCAGTTTGCATTCTGTTTCAAGAGAAGTTGAAGTAAAAAGCAGGAAATGTTATAAATTCTTAGGAAATAAAATTTAACTAGTAGTTGTGGTGAAAAGAGATGTACACTGTAAACACAAAATAACTGAGTTTTGGATAAGGCATAGCATTAACTGACAGTATTGTCTTAAACAATGCCATAGAGAAAACATTTGACTTATTGTTTTTATTGTATTGTATAATTACTATTATTGAAGTAAAGCTCAAATCATAAAAATCTATTTATTAGATAGCCAAATATTAGTAGACAAAAATCACTAGTTAACATTTTCAACTATTTTTTCAAAAAAATCAGCTCTTTAAGAGAAATGATAAATACACTAATTTAACACAATAGAAATGTATTACTTCAAAAGTCAAAAGCTAAAAACGCCAAATGTGGTTACATCTAAATTCATAAATTATGTGTGAGCAGTCTAGCCATATCTCTGAATGATATCACTTAAAGACCACCAAAATAGTGTTCGTTCTAGGAACTCAACAATCTATTGTCAATAAAAAGAGTTAGTTTAGCCTCTTAATAAAAATAACTACAATAGTAGCAGTAATAATAGTATTGATAATGAAACATTGAAAGTCTGTGGTCAGTTTGCTCCTGGTATCATTCACTTTTCCCATATTCCTAGCAGTTTGGCAACTTTAGTTGATGACTCAGGATCATTATATTGGATACCTGGAATAGAGAAATAATATTTAATTATTAACAAACTCACCAGAATCACATATATTAAGAACTATTTTCCCACCCACAGGAAGTCTCCCTAAGCAAAAGAAAAAACTGATACATGATTCTTCCATGTCATTTTCAAGTTATGTTTTTAAACCTAAGTAGTAACCAAAGTACTAATTTATTCAACAAAATAGAAACTGAGTTGCCCATAAATCTACTTCTCTGGTAACTGACAATATTTTCCTTCATTCACTCTCTTAACAGTTAATTTGTTAGAATATAGATTATAAACAGGTAGAATTCCTGCAATAATCATACATACGAGTACAAATTTTCTTTTTTTTTTTTCCTTTCACTCTCACATCCCATCCTTTATAAATGAGAAGAAGAATAATTAGAGAAGCGTTGGAAGTGACAAAATTCTCACAAGTTAGAATGGAGGCTAATGGCGGCCTTAGATACCACCGAACTTTCCCCACCATACCTTTTCCTCCAAATCTTTCTAATATTGCACTCCTATCAATATGAAAATGTCTGACCTATACAATATGTATATGTTTTATAAGTATACATCTTAAACTTGATAAGTATAGATCTTAAACTGCTAATACATTGTGTATGTTCTTGAAAAAATTGTAAAGACACTTTGGAGAATATAAACAAAAAAAAAAAAAGTCTGTCATTTCTTCATTCATAGGAGAATAGTAACCTCCTTAACCCTCAACCTAACCTTGCTTCCTGCAGTGACTGACCCCTTCCACTACTCGAATGGTTTGACTATGCATCTGAAGAATCCACTATTCTTTGGAATCTAGTTAAAGAGGACATTGCTAGTATGAACTATACATGTGCTTAAGTTTCACTGAATTTTATCTGTATTGCCAGTGGCTTCACTACTCTATTTTATACACAACTCTTTTTTACACTGTTGCTGTGTTTCTTCTCCATGCCTAGGCACTTGTATCTAGTTATTGTTTAATGCTCTTAAGAAAATTCCCAGGTTTATTATCCATTGCCTTCTATGATAACTTTGAAGTGTATTTTTGAGTAAATAAACTCCATCTCTACTACATGCTGGTGGCTCATGGGTGGAATCCTAACTACTCAGGAGGCTGAGATCTGAGGATAATGGTTCAAAACCAGCCTGAGCAGGAAAGACCATGAGACTCTTATCTCCAATTAAGCACCAAAAACCAGAAGTAGTGCAGTGGCTCAAGTGGTAGAGCATTATCCTTGAGCTGAATAGCTCAGAGACAGCACCCAGGCCTAGAGTTCAATCTGCATGACAAACCAAAAAAAAAAGGGGGGGGGGCAATACCATTCTTTCTGATAGAGGCATAAAATTTCATTGTGTATTTGTACCACATTTTCCTGATCCATTCGCCTACTGAGGGGCATTTGGGTTGGTTCCAGATTTTAGCTTTGGCAAATTGTGCTGTGATTAACATTATTGTGCTGGTGGCTTTAGTGTGTTCTTGTTTATGGTCTTTTGGGTAGATGCCCAAAAGTGGAGCTGCTGGGTCATAGGGGAGCTCTATGTTTAGCCTTCTGAGGAATCTCCATACCATTTTTCAGAGTGGCTGAACCAGTTTACATTCCCACCAACAATGAAGTAGGGTTCCATTTGGAACCCTACTTATTGTTAGTTTTCTTGATATAGGACATTCTTACTGGGGTAAGGTGGAATCTCAGTGTTGTTTTGATTTGCATTTCTTTTACAGCCAGTGATGTAGAGCACTTTTTCATATGTCTCTTGGCCATTCTCATTTCCTCATGAGAAGAAATCTCTTTTTAAGTCTTTAGCCCACTTGATGAGGGGTCTGTTGGTTCTTTGCAGTTTTGTTTTGGAGGAAGGTAATTTTTTTTAGTTCTGCATATATTTTAGATATGAGGCCTTTGTCCATTGTATGGCTGGTAAAGATCTTTTCCCAATCTGTGGGCTTTCTGTTTATCTTGTGAACTATGTCATTAGCCCGGCAGAAGTTCTACAGTTTGATGCAATCCCATTTGTCCATCCTTTCTTTGATTTTTAGCATTTCTGGGTTTCTGTTAAGGAAGTTTCATCCTGTGCCAAAGAGCCCAAGTGTTTCTCCTACTCCTTCTTTTAGTGTTTCCAGGGTATCTGTTTTGATTTTGAGGTCTTTGATCCATTTGGAATTGATTTTGGTGCAGGGTGATATATAAGCATCTAGTTTTAGTTTGTTGCAGGTGTTGAACCAGTTTTGCCAGCACCATTTGTTAAAGAGGCTAGCTTCCTTTCATCCTACTTTTTTAGCTCCTTCATCAAAGATTAAGTAGACATAGTTCTGTGGGTTCATTTCTAGGTCTTCAATTCTGTTCCATTGGTCTTCAGGCCTGTTCCAGTGCCAATATCAAGCTTTTTTATTTTTTATTACTATAGCTTAATAATGCAGCTTGAAGTTTGATATTGTAATTCCTCTAACACTGTTCTTTCTGCTTAGGATTGTTTTTGCTATTCGGGGTGCCCCATTCATAAGGAAATGGAAGTACTTGGAAAAAATCATACTAAGTGAAATGAGCCAGACACAAAGAAACATGGACTCTATGGTCTCCCTCATAGAGAATAATTAGCACAGGTTTAGGCTAGTCACAGCAGAGGATCACAAGAGCCTAATAGCTATGCCCCTATGAATGCATAAGATAATGCTCAGTGAAATGAGCTCCATGTTATGGAAAAGAGTGATATATCACTGTTGTAATTACTTTCAACATGCCATGTGAAACCGAAGCTTCTATTGTTGATGATCCTCTTGTATCCCCTTCCTGTGGTTGTATCTGCACTATCACTGTATCCTATCTGAGTACACTGGAAACTTTACATACTGGTATTAGAACTAGGAAAGTGGAAGGGAATATCAAAACTGAGAGACAAAGTATAAAAAGACAAACGACTCCAAAAGCAATACTGGCAAAACCGTTTGGTGTAAACCAACTGAACAACTCATGGGGGGAGAGGTAAAGGGGGAGGGGGAAAGGGTGAATGAGGGAGGAGGTAACAAATAGTACAAGAAATGTACCCAAGGCCTAACGTATGAAACTGTAATTGTACATCACTTTGACAATAAATAAGAGAAAAAAAATCCATCGTGTGTGTGTGTTTGTGTGTGTGTGTGTGTGTGTGTGTGTGTATGTGTGTGTTCCAGTATTGGGACTTGAACTCAGTGCTTTGTGGTCTTGGTTGACAGTGTGCTGAAGCCTGGTGCTCTACCACACTTCCAGCTTCCTTTTGCTGATTAACTGGAGATGAGAGTTTCAAATTTGTCTGCCCAAGCTGGCTTTGAACTAAAAACTTAAGATCTCAACCTCCTCATTAGCAAGGTCCACAGAGGGGAGTAACTGGAGCCTAGTTCATTTCTCAAATTGTACCAGGGTTCAGTTTCACAGACTTTAATATTCACAAGTTAAGCTCTAATTCTCTTCATCTAATCTACAGTTAATATTTTTTCCAACCATATATAATCTGGTTTACCATATTTCAGAAATAAACATTGTTTGTTTTTCTGTTTCTGAGAAAGTGGAAACCTTTAAAACTACCTTTACCCAATAACTAAAATTTCCCTTTACAAAATAAAGTTGTATCACTTCTGATGTATGCATGAATACTTTCTAAGATAGCTAGATGTACAGAGTCTTATAGCTGTACCAGGGACTCTGATAATCAAGTATTCTTATCCTCTCTGAGAGTTGGTATATTTAATAATGCTTACTTTGTGATTTATTTTGGCTGCAGATTTTAGTCTAGTTGTCTCATAAGTACCCAAGAGACCAGGTAAAGACATGTGTGAAGAATTTATCACTATTTCTTGAAAAAACATAACCTTCAAGTTCATGGTAAATGCACCTTGGTGGCAATGCTTACCTCGGGCATGATCGTAGAACATCCTGTCTCACAGATACCTTTGTTCTATCCTAAATTCATTGTAGTTCAACAAGAACAACCTAGCGGGCAAAAATTAACACTATTAAACATATTATGGACACTTCCTTCTATCATCTACTACATTTTAAATTTAATGAAAAATAACAATAGTGAAGTACATTCACTATGGGAAAACACCATTATCAAATAAATCATAACTACTTGGTTTTCTGGAAAGTTGAATCTTACTTCGAAATAAATTTTGAAAAATACTGACTCTATAAATTACATGTATTCCATTATTCAATTATTGTACACATACTTTTATTAACATAAGTTTCATTTTAATAAATATTTTAATTTCATTAAAAGAAAAGATTGTCCTAATTGAATGGGGACAATTAGTTATAGACAAAATTTTAATTAGTTAAAATAAGTTTAATATTTTTATGTCATCATGCTTTCTTTGGTCACAGTTCCCATAATTGTAGTTGCTATTATCCTAGAAAAATAGTTCATTTGTTAAATCCATTATCTTATTTATATTTCTGGTTACCATATGATGTAATTTTCTGGTTACTTCATGAAAATCTTAGATAAATTCAAAGGGGCATAAATTATCATTTTCCATAATAATCAATATTTATGGTCAGTTAATAATTCTTAGAATTCAAGATTTCACCACAGGTATTCACAATTAACTTCTTTATCCTCCATTTTTCCCTTCAATGAATTCTATAATGAAGTCAGTTTGACATAATTCCTTCCCTGAACCAGTATCTGCATTCTCAACTCACTGAAATGCCAGCTTCATCCTTTATCTCTCTAAACTTTGCATGGTCTGTCTTCATCATTTGTCACATTTCCTACATCACAGGATCAATTTGAGAATCTGATGAGTACAATGATATATGTTGCTGAAAGACACAAACACACGCACACACACACACACACGTGCACATGCATGCGTGCGTCCATGCACTATATACAAAACATTTTGTTCAAACTACCCAGGTTCTATTTTGTTTTTATATTAAGAACTTCTAGTCCACTTGGTAAGCTATGTCTTCAATAATATATATATTTTTTCACAAAGCCATATAATGAGAAAATTAGATAGTAATATGAATAGGAAAGACCTGAATTTTTTCTGAATAATTATGTATTGTCAAAGTGATGTACAAAGGGGTTACAGTTTCATACATAAAGCAGTGGGTACATTTCTTGTACAATTTGTTACCTCCTCCCTCTTTCCCCACCTTCCCCCTCCCCCTTTCCCTCCTTTCCCATGAGTTGTTCAGTTGGTTTACACCAAATGGTTTTGTAAGTATTGCTTTTGAAGTCGTTTGTCTTTTTATCCTTTGTCTCTCAATTTCGATATTCCCTTTCCCTTCCCTAGTTCTAATACCAGTCAGTATGGGAGGCCTGAATTTTTATTTCTGAAACTAACTTGAATAAATCACTTTACCAACTGGTGACTCATCTTTGAACATAAAATGAGTGGGCTGGAGCATACACAACATAGAGATAATTGGGCTACATATATGAGTTGCTGTAATTCTTAATACTCTAATTTAAAAGTTAGATGTCCAAACTTATTCATGGAAATCTATGCTTTTGTTTCTAAAATTTTACTTATTAATTAAACCCCACTTGACTACTTTGTTTGTTTGTTACTGCCAGTCCTGGGGCTTGAATTCCAGACCTTGGAGCTCTCCCTGAGCCTCTCTGAGTGCAAGGCTAACATTTGAACCACACTTCTAGCTTGTTCTGAGTGGTTTAATTGGAGATAAGTCCAGCTGAGGCCGGATTCAAACTGTAATCCTCAGGTCTCTACCTCCTCGATAGCTAGGATTACAGACAATAGCCACTGCACCAAGCTTTACACACTATTTTTAATATCTGTTAAACCATATACAAAGCTCTAAAATTTCTTAGAAAATTTGATGAATTAGAGAACATACTCTTAACTCATTTGTACCAAAGAGAATATCCTATTTCTTAGACTGGAGTGCCAGAATCAAATATTTATTTCTGTTCCACTTCCATTGATGGCCAAGTCAGTCTCTCTGTTGTTAATAGATGATAACCAATTAAACTTATACAAAACCTTCAAGAAAATATGTGATTATTTGTTTAGTATTATTTACTCCTATATTTATAAACATTTGTATTTAAATTTTTGTGAGATTTTTATTTCTGCCCTACATTATTAATTGTTACAAAGACAATTTCTTATTAATTTTGTATCCAGTATACTATGCATATAGTTGATGCTCAATGGGAATGAAATGGGTTTGATTTTTATTACTTATCCAGAACATATTTCTCTGAATTGTAACATCTGTACCTACACTGAACAAGAATGACTGGTTTCAGTTTGGCACATTTAATTAAAGCAGCTTCATGCAAGAAGTATTAATCACTTATTATTATTTAACTGAATTGTAATGCTTATTAGGTTGCTAGTTTTGATATCTAGTAATATATATGTATATATTATGTATGTCCCCCCACACATGTGCACACTTAGAGAGGAGAGAGAAGAGACATTTATCATTATATATACAGTTACATATCTATACATTTGTATCTACATATATAATTCTATATCTAGATATTTACATAGCATATAATTATATCAAGTGCTTTGCATGAACATGTATTAATTATTACTTCAACTAATAATTATTAGTTATGTTTCATGGAAAAGATTTTGAGGAGTTTAGCTTTCAGGAAGATTTGGACTCACAGTATGGTGGGGAAAGGGTGCTGGTGTCTATGTCAGGTAGTCTTTGGCTCTCATTCCAACTAAGTTGTGAGAACTTGGACCTTTGTAGTGCTGCTCTAAATATTAGTCTTCTCATTAACAAAGGATGAGAAATATGAGTGACAGTGGGAAAATCTCATTCATAGTATGAGTTTGCTATGCTTGTCCTAAAACGGGCATTTATTTTATAGCAATAATTGTAATCTTAGTAAAAGAAGTCCCTCAGATTTTTTTTTTCTTTTTGTCTGCCTGTGGTGGCTCCAAGCCACAGTTTTCAGATTTCGGCTTTTGTAATTGCTTGGATTAAAAGCACAAGACACAGGTGTTTAGCTTCAGAGATTCTTTTAAGAACCTTAATATTGTCCTTTGTTTAATTAATTCATCCTTCAAGCTTCTTCTTTGCAGATAAATGTTTAATTTAAGGTTTAGAATTTTCCCCTAAAAATGTTTTGTTATGAGCTGTTGAAATTCACTCATCCTAAAATGCATTTGAACTTTATTTTGCCATAATTGATATATTAAAATGTTACTATTTAATGTGTACATCTCAAAATTTATACACTTCAGGCAGCATGACACTAACGAAAGTACAAAACATATTCACCACCTCCAAAACTGTCATTGTGTTCACATGAGTTTTTTTACTAAACCTATTGACCCTAGTGCTGTTAAGCTCCTCAGATTTCATTTTGTCCCAACCTTAGACTTTACCAAGTTGGACAACCTGTCTGGAATTTTTGATTAATAGATATAAAATCATTTAATTTCTCTAGAAAGAAAAATAAACCATCTTTACTGAAGCAATGAGATGTGGAAGATATTGGTTTTAAATTACAAAATTCCACCAAAAAAAAAATGAGTAAGCTGAAAATAAAGCAGAAATTGAGAGGAAATTTTTGGTTTAAATAGAAAAAGTCTTAAGCCACTGGAATTGTTAGTGACCAGGATGATATAATCTAATCAAGTCTTGCCCTAACAATGTTGAGTACTGTAGTTACAAAACCAAACATACTGGATTCTGAGGTTGGCGAATTCTGTAGATGATTTGATTGTGTTTATGGAGATATGGATTACTTAGTTACTGAGAATGGAGTCTGAGAATAATCAAATTAGAGAAAAGGTCATTTTAGATGTGAGGGAGAACTGTAATAATGTCTCAAAACAAGCTGCTACAGTGTTTAAAATCTCTGATAATAAGAATACATAGACTTTTCTATAAAAGGTAGATAAACTGCCTTTAAAAATAACTTATTTGTCAATCTTATAAGAGCAGGTAAATAAGGTAAGTCTTCTACTTACTTGTGCTTTAGAGAAAATAGCTATGATAAAAAATGCCCCCAGGGAAATTCTTAAGTGAGAGATACTGTATTTGTTTGCCTTTTACCTTGCCAAGATCTGCAGTAATATGATTTAACAGCAATAGGTAATCTTTTGAAACATCACTCAAGTCTATTTGGTCATCTCGTTCAATTATTTATACTTTCTTCATATAGAGCACCTCCTAGGTGCTAGAAATGTATTTTTCACACACACACACACACATACATACAGATATCAGGTGAATCCTCACTAATAATGGTCCAAGAAAAATATTATTGTTGTTATGTATAAGTATTAAATCCATTTTTAAAATGTGATGAGCAGGTGAAACATGTTAAATACCTTGCCCAAAGGTAGATGGTAAAAAGTAAGTTGCAGATCTTGGATTCAAACCCAGGTATGATAGTTTCTTCTCTAGTCTTTTTTTTTTTTTTTTTTTTTTTTTTTTTTTTGCCAGTCCTGGGCCTTGAACTCAGGGTCCGAGCACCATCCCTGGCTTCTTTTTGCTCAAGGCTAGCACTCTACCACTTGACCCACAGGGCTACTTCTGGCCATTTTCTATATATGTGTTGCTGAGGAATCGAACCAAGGGCTTCATATATGCAAGGCAAGCCCTCTTGCCACTAGGCCATATTCCTAGCCCTCTCTACTCTTCTTCACATTATTTTTTTGTTAATGTATAAGGAAGATCTATAGATAAAGCCATCACACAATTGCCAAGTTACAATATGAAAATTCCACTATTCAACTAACTGGACTTTTTCTTTCTTATATATTGCTTAATCTGTCTACCTGGTAACTACAATCTATTTAAGCTGTTTGAAGTCAATTTGACTTATTGCTATTTCTGCTCTAATAAAAATCTAAATTATTTCTATTATCTCCTCTAGTCTATCAGGAAATAGATGCATTCCTAACGGAAAACCATCATATCTCAAATAAACATTATTATAACCCACAGAATTTGAGTAGTAATTCTCTTCCAATTGCAAATAAAAATCAGTGATTTCCACATCAACCTTTAAGAGACACACAGCACACATCTCCGTGAGGCTTCCTATTAAATTGCTTCTTCTGGCAACCTTTTATTGCTAATTATTATCCAGAGTTCAATTTTCTCTGTATTATGTCTGTAATTTGATCACTTAGAGCTTATAAAATATTGCAAAGGCTCTCCTCTTTACTTAATCTGCCCATTTTGACAAATTCAGAGTTACACTGAGCCACCTCACAAAGGCCCCACCCATTCCTTTATTTTAAGAAACCTGCATTCTTTTTGACATAGCATTCACTTAAATGATCCCCAGGTCCAGCAGCACTGTTTGCCCTTCCTAGAAAAGAAAATTTGGTTCTTGAGACTGAGATATTCTGCTGCCATTGTCAGCTGCTCCATTCTTTTCAAAGAGAAGAATAGGTTTATATAGCTGTGTGAAATATTGTTAGAAACTTCTGCCACCATCTTTTAATTGGAAAAGCAGTGTTATGAACAAGTCTTTACGTACCTTCATGTCAGGCCAAAAAAAAAAAAAAGTCATCAGTGACTAAGTCCCAATCTTCCTAGCTTTTCCTTTTCTATTTGTTGCTCTACGATTTGATTTGCTCCCAACCTTCCTGACCATTTTCAGTTTCAGAACTCTGCTTCATTCTCTTCAACATTATAAAACAGCAAGTACAGTCTCACTGCAGACCTTGTAAATCATTCAGAATGTTCCAAGTTCAAGATCACAAATGTTAAAATTTCCCATTCTGAACACACTTTGACAACCACCCACTTACCATACTTCTCTTGTTCTTTTGGAATCTGCTCCAGAGATTGTAATTCATTTTCACTCTCTCTCTCTCTCTCTCTCTCTCTCTCTCTCTCTGACACACACACACACACACACATAGAATTCAAAATGCCCTCATCTATCCTTTAATGAAGTATTTTTTAGCTACTAGAAATAGACTTTGTAAGCATGATGTTAAGAAGTAGTTAATGTAGATTTGTAGAGATGTAAGTTGTTTCACATTTACATTTTTCTTTTGACTTTAATTCTATACTTCAAGGCAATACAGAATCCATTTATTCAATCTCCCAGGGAAAATCCCACATATTGAGCTTTCATTCTTTGCTAACTTCATTACATTTGGCCTCATATTTATTCTTGCCAACTAGACACCAACTTGCTAGTGCTTTCATAAAACAAAGTACAAAAGTAAGAAGAGGGGCTATGAATATGTCCTAGTGGCAAAAGAGCTTGCCTCATAAAAGTAAGTAGAAATCCACCTCTTAAAAAAACAAACAAACAAACAAAAAAACAACATCATAACATCAGTATTTAAATTCATATTACATATTCTTTAAATATTTTTAATTGAATCAATCCAATGCTGACAGGTACATTTCAGATGTGCCATTTAATTCAGTGCATAATAGAATAATTATCACTTTACACCGTGCTCTTGTTTACAAAACCAAATACTAAATTAAGTTTTACAATTTCCTCATCACACTAGTACTATGAAGCTTTTGATTTATCCAGGTTTATATGTTTTGGCTGAGCTGGATTTGTTTCATTATGAATTAATTCTAATTGTGCCTTTACCTACTTATACTCAATGAAAATGTATTCCTTAAATCCATGCAAATTTATTCCTTATCCAAGTGTAATTTTTATAGGGTTTTTTTTTGGTATATTTCATTTTCTTAGATGCAGCCCTTCATATCATTTCTTTCAATTCTTTTCTGAATCATAATGCTGTAGTTTATCACAGTAGGATTTTTTCCCCAGCTTTGATTCAAATAATTTCATGGGCATATGGTAAAGAAAATTGCTGTTTATTATGTCTATATTCCAAGTATTGTGCTAAAAAAAATTGCATGAAGTTTTTCCTAACACACTATTCCTTCTGCTATCTTCTCAGAAATTCTTTCCATGATTTTGATCATCTGCCGTATGTGTTCTTATATAATTACTGACTAAACTAGGACAATTCAATATAAATTCCCAAGAAATGTCATACAATCACTGAACCATTATCTATTTAAATTTTGAATCAGTAACTATTTAAAATACCTACTATGTGCTGGTCACTTTTCTGAAGCCAAAGTTATTGCATTAAAATCAAGTCATGTTGGGCAGTGGTCGTTCATGTCTATAATCATAGTTACTTAGGCTAAGATCTGAGACTCATGATTCAAAGCCAGCCTGGTCAGAAAAGTCCAAGACATTCTTTACTCCAATGAACCAGCAGAATTCCAGAAGTGGAGGTGCAACTAAAGGGGTATAAGCCAGCCTTGAGTAAAAAAAAAAAAAAAAATGCATGAGACTGAGTTCAATCCATAGTGCCTGCACAAACACAAGTCTCTGTATTTATGGAAGTATAAATTCATAGCTACTGACACATACTATTCTGCATCATCCTAAATAGTATAGATACGTATAATATCAATACAAATGTATCTATATGTATTTTTCTAAACATATATACCAAAATGTATATCATATATAAATATGCATGCAAATATATATGTATGTATGTGTATATACATACATATATATACTGTAAATAAATACTGAGAAAAGATCTCCCTAATGTAATGTTTGGGAATAGGCTTAAATGAAGCACATGAAAACTATAAAAAAAAAATGTTACAATAAGCAGAAATAAAAAGCTAGGCTTTGAGGAAAAAATTGTTCTTTCTTTGAAGATCAACAAGGGAATACTATAATACAGAAGTATCAAATGATTATTCAGTAATTTCTGGACATAATTAGGCAAGTAGTCATTTATGGATATAATCACACTGTCATCTAACTTGTACTTTTCATTTTGTGAGCAAAGCAAAGAAGAGCAATGTTGTCAAAGGCATTCCAAGGTAGATTTTAGATGCACCATGCTTCT
This sequence comes from Perognathus longimembris pacificus, assembly GCF_023159225.1. Classification (NCBI taxonomy): domain Eukaryota; kingdom Metazoa; phylum Chordata; class Mammalia; order Rodentia; family Heteromyidae; genus Perognathus; species Perognathus longimembris. The sequence goes on from NC_063172.1 coordinate 21,906,159, forward strand.
AACATTGCTTTATAAGATAATTTTTAGACTCTGCAATTCCACTTAAGTCTCAGAGTAACCTAACATAGATTTTATGTGACTATATGTATATTCTTAATTCTTTTTAATTCATGTGGATTGGAGATTTATGCTGCTTCCTCAAAAATTTCTCCTACATTTACGCATCTTTACTGTTGTATATTCTGTTTGAACACATATTGTATACTCCTCCTGAAGGAAATTTACCTTCTATTTCTTAACCATTTGTTCTATCTAGTCTTCGATAGTATATTTCAAAAAGAATCCTAATTGTATGACATACAACTTAGTTAAGACTCATTGAGAGTCCCTAAAGTGCATTCATTTACCAAATGAAGAATGATTGTTTTTTCATTTAATAGCAACATCACATTATTTAATGTGGAAGTGTAGTTGAAGGTTCCAACAATAAGTCATCAAAGAATGAATGCATTAGTGACTAAGAGAACCATTTTTGTGGCAAGGAGTAGGTCTGAATAAGATGTTTAATAAAAAAATGAAACAAAAGATTGGTTTATTTTCCATTTAAAGTCTAAATTTAAACTTAATGGTGTGGACACTAATATAAGTTAATGAAGATTTCACAGAAAAAAAATTCTATATGGTAAATGCTGACAACACAAGCACAACAAATACATTAGAAGCAGGAAAATAATAAAGGTTTTTTTTTTAACAACTGAATTCAGTAACATTTTATGTGGTCAATGGTTAGTATCATAGGTAATGGAACAAAATGTCTATTGACTTATTTCCTTAGCATTTCACAAGGAAAAATTCTATTTTTTTTTTTTTTTTGGCCAGTCCTGGGGCTTGGACTCAGGGCCTGAGCACTGTCCCTGGCTTCTTTTTGCTCAAGGCTAGCACTCTGCTACTTGAACCACAGCGCCACTTCTGGCCATTTTCTGTATATGTGGTGCTGGGGAATCGAACCCAGGGCCTCATGTATATGAGGCAGGCACTCTTGCCACTAGGCCATATCCCCAGCCCCAAGGAAAAATTCTAAATGTGTAAACATTGAAGTCTTTCAGAAGTCCTACAAAAATACTTCTATTTCCAAAGCTACAAGGTTTTTTGTTGTTGTTGTTGTTGTTCTCCTATTGTGGTCTTTGAATTGATTCATATATGGCTTCAGTGAAACAAGTCAAAAACCTAAGAACATGAACCAATAAAAAAACAAAAACAAAAAAACGGGAGACCAAGTTAATGACACATGGGACCAGTTGACACCTAAGCATCTGTCAAATGTGCACTAGATTAAACACAGGATACTTCAAGGTTTCACACACATGGTACCTGTGTCTGCTACTGTGCCAGGCATCTCTGAATAGAATAACATCTCTCAATTTACACTTGAGTAGCTTTTCCATTCATGTCTTTCATTGGTCTTTTCTCCTTACATCTGGATGTCCTGTGTTCATCTAGGTTTTCCTAGCCCATGAACTGAATTGTTCTTGACAAGCCCCATCCTTCCAAAGTGGAAATATTTGGTTTTTGTTTTCTGCTTGAATGATCAAAATCAACTCTCCTATCTACTATCCCTAACAGGTCATCCACACCTCCCTCTCTGTAACAGGCCTTCTATAAAACAGTGAGTCACAAGGAATCACGGAGAGGGGGTTTTAAGCACATCTTGTTGGGACCACTCTCAAATGTTTGGTTTCATAAGGTATTTCCAATAAATACATTGAATTGATGCTGCTAATGTAGGAACCATTTTTTGGTAAAACACTGCTTTGAAGCATCTACATGCTCACTCACATTTAGCCATTGTAGGATAAAGTAGGTAATTCTAATGTTCCACCAGGGCTTCAACAGGATTCCATAATCTGATAATCCAATTGATTTAAATGTCTGAATCTTCCATCACAGGTCTAACATAGAATAGGAGCTGGATAGTTATTTATTGAGGGAAAATATTGGCAAGTGTATAATACTTTTTTATTTCTGAATCATTCATGTACAGGATTGAGCAATCACTTGACAAGCAATAACTGGTGCCATGATCCCACCCACCATTAGGAAAAATCCAGAGAGTTTAAATGACAATGGCGCTAAGATTAAAATAGATAATGGTTCCGTTAGAAAAATGCTAAAGGTTTTTTGCACATTTTCATACCCTGAACACACTTGGTACAAAATAGTTAAAAAAAATACATCTTAAGCTGCAGCATAGCAGAGAAATATGTTCAGGAGTGTGCAGCACAGCACGTGTCCCCAGTCATTGACTTCTGCCCAGCAGGGAAGGTTCCTTAGGTGGTGACCAGCCTGAATGTTTTTCTCTTACAGCCAACATCCACATGACTGTTCCCTGCTATCAAAGGCTGTCACTCTTGGCTTTCAAGAAAGCATTCTGTTTTGAGTACATATTAAATAGAAGCAAACATACTTAAAGTAGCACTCAATCAAAAAGCCTATTCAGGACCAAATCAGAAACAGTGAGAGCCAGAACAATTGAAGTCTTGAATGTGGAAGGTGTAACTTTAGAGAATATAGGCTCCCTTGGTGCTTAAAGCTCTGGGAGAAGGATGCATCTTTTTTTAACAGATATAAGATAATGAGAGCACAAAACACAGGTCAGCAGGGCAAGAAAGGAAAATGCTTATACACATAATTCAGCACAAAAACAATTTCATTCAGCATAAATGACCGAATGTTTACTGTTGGTGTTAAGTATTGTATGAGACAAGAAACACACATGCACAAATTTACTACATATAGGAAAATCAACATTTAATAATTATTGAAATTAATCTAGAACTTTGAGTTACCAGAGATAGCATTATATCTTCAGGGTTGGCGCTGTAATAGGACATATTTCTCTCTGGGTTAAGACAGCTTTTGTGTTTTGTTCCATTTTGATTTTTATGCCTTCAACTTCTTCCGTTGTGAGCTTACAATGTTATCTCCATTTTATGGAAAAGAGTGGAAACTAAGAATCAAAGATGGAAATTAAACTCAGGTCACTTGCATGCAACATGTGTTTCAAAACTCAACATGTGTTTCAAATACCAAATTGCCTTCTTCAGTCGTTCACAATTAAATCCTTGATAACTATTATCAAATGTGGTAGCAAAATCTAAGCACAAGATGCCATTGTGGGCACTATAAGAAGGTGTATGCTTTAGGAAAAATTGCATTCTACAAAATCTTTGCAGCAAATGGCTCCAAAAATATCTCTTCCTTTTTATTCATACACACATTCATGGGAAAATGCCAACTTTAGAAGCACAAGTTTTGAATTGAAAAGGATATAGTTTCTCAATAGTGTTCAAAGGAAAACTTTATATTACACTATATATATATCACAAAAATGAAAGTTATCTAATTTTAAACTAATGATCCACTATAGCTAATACTTTACCATGTGTCCTTATTTTCTGGCTTCCGAGCATACTAATTTATTATTCACTTATTATATATTTTTGATGGGAAGTCTGCTTTTCTTTCTTCAGGTTTAGAGGAATGAAGTATTGCGTTCATTGTAAGGAAAGAGGAGGTAGGTAATCATGTTGGAATTGCCAATAGAGATCTGAGAGTATTTCTGAGCCTTAGATACTAACATTTGTCTGAGCAATTTTGATTTTGTATCAATGAGTGGCTATCAACTGATGAGACCGGGAAATGTGTCCCAAATAACATCCCCTCCCCAAGAGAAAGTTATCCTCCTGAGAGGGCCAATGGAGGAGGTCAAATGCTAGCTGGAAAGTTTTCCTCTAAATTGCTAGGCCTCTCAAGAAAAAGGACAAACTGGAGCCCCTGGTCTCAGGCTCTTCATTTTTATGCATCCCCAGGTGGCCAGGGAGCTCTGCGTGGAGCACAGCTTTCCTTGAGCTACTCATCTGAAACCAAGTAGCTCCTTCTGAATATAACACTCCATAAATATATTTGTCAGTAGATACTTCTGTCATTGGTCATTATTGACAATTGTATTCAGCTCCTCTGAATATGATCTATGGTTTCATTCTTTTCTGTGACTGAGTAGCTGCTTTAGCCATCCCAGTGCCCTTGGTGACAGCAATATTTTTTGCCATTCATGCCTATTTGCCTCAAGTGAATGGCTCATATACTTAACAAAATACGTGATGGTCAACCCTTGAATTGTAGAAATCATGTTCCTTCTTTTCCCTTTTACTCGAGGTGGAAAGTGTTTTAAAAGTCAGCTTCATTCAACCCCCTACATTATAATACCAAAAGGAGAGGTTGAATTGCCATATGCACATCTCTCAGAAGAGCCCATGTTAAATTTGAAATCAAGAATTTCTGGGAATGACAGAGGGACCTAAACTCATCCAGGTCTACCCTTCACCTGGCCAGGCTCAGCCAGCAAACAACCCTGCCAGAGCAGGCATAAGGAGAGGTGACTTATTCAGTACAGCACTAGACCACCAACTGTTCAGTGACCCTTGAAGTATCATGTGTCCTTATTTTAAATGTATATTATTTATTTAGAAAAAAGTTTCTAATGATTCAAAAATAATTAAAAGGTTGTTATGAAAAAAGTATTTATTTTATGTCGTTGATACCCATATATTATGCATATATATGTATACACATATATATTGCATTGATTGCTTACAGTTTTTGGTGCCATTGTATCCCTTCTATTCAGAATTCAGTTCATATGATCTTCAACATCAGCCTTTCAATATGTTTTGCATTGTTTAATACAATGTGTTTTTGCTTTTCATGTCTATGTCATAAAAATATTTTAGAAATATGATATCAAGTGTGCACTATAGTAGATGCTTACTGATTTGGAAACCCATTCCAAACAATATCATATCTTGACCTTTCACAAATTTCACAACAAATCCATAAGGGCTACACACACAAAAATAAAGATCTAGATCTTAGAAAATCACTCTTAAAGTGACTTCATTTCATAAAATATAAATGCATTTAGAACTCCCTGGTTCATTCTTAAAGTATTGAGTTTGCTTTTCCATGGTAGTTGCTACAGGAATGCTGTTCAAGCTAAGAAGTTCTGTTCTGCATTTTCTGCATCTGAAGCTACATGTGGAACATAAGGAAATGCTCATTGTTCACCAATGCCATAAAGTCTTTACATAAGATAGTCTTTCTGGGAGTCAGTGAAGGAGCCAATTGATTTGGATTGTCTGAATTAACCTGGGAATTAGAGCGTATAACCATGTTTGTTTCCAGATGACACCTCATACAAAAGGATTTCCATCTATTTCCATTTCTGAGTGTAAAATCCTTTACCTGCCCTATCTTTTTCCTTCCTCACAATGTCTCTGTGAACCGCCTCTTTTTCCTACCTCCATTTGAGGAGAAAAACTTCTCATAGATTTACCCATGGCCACACTGAAGAGAAGAAATTAGGGCCCCAAAAACACAAGCCGTTTCTATCGAACATTTAAAGCTGGTTATTTATATTTGCCATTTTCATAGATAGCCTTAGAATATCTCAAGTTTATATTTGATGCTATGTTTATTTTCCAGTACATGATGAAAACAAAAAGCAAACATATTATGAGGATACATTTTTGCTTGCAACAGGTAAAACATACCAGTATATCATTAAAAAGAAAACTCTTGCAAGTAATTTAAAAGGCCATTACAATTTTAGCCCCTCTGAAAATGCCTTCATCTCCCTCCCTTTTGCTGCCTTTTTTCTTCCTCTCTCCCTCTGTCTTTCCCTTTTTTCTTCTCTCTCATTCCCCTTATCTCCACCTCTTCCTTGTCCCTTCATCCCTTCATCTAACTCCTGTTAGAACTAAAATGTATTGAGGGGCTGGGGATATAGCCTAGTGGCAAGAGTGCCTGCCTCAGATACACGAGGCCCTAGGTTCGATTCCCCAGCACCACATATACAGAAAACAGCCAGAAGCGGCGCTGTGGCTCAAGTGGCGGAGTGCTAGCCTTGAGCGGGAAGAAGCCAGGGACAGTGCTCAGGCCCTGAGTCCAAGGCCCAGGACTGGCCAAAAAATAAAAAAATAAAAAATAAAATGTATTGAATATGCAATGTGAGGTCTTAACTATTGTTAACCTATGTGAATAGGTTCTACCTTTGTGGGATTTTTTTTTTCTTCCTTTCTTCAAAGACCTTTGAAGTCAGCTTCATTTGGAATAAAGCCTGAAAGCCAATGGGGCTGGAAAACAGCCACAATGTTCCTGTGATTTTTAATTTATTTTCTAAACCAGTGGCCAATCATGTCATATAAAACCATTAAGAATAACCCAGAGGCAGATTTCTTATACTACTGCTAAAATATTCAGTGGTTGTAAAGAAAATCAAATACCTGTGCATTTCAAAGGATTATATTAGTAACTAAAGGTCAACACTCTATTAAGCCTTTATTTTTCCCTTTAGAATATTTAGGAAACTACATTTCAGAAACATTCACTTTTGGAAAATGCCCTGGCCTGAAGTAATATAATCACTTTAGCCCAATAAAAATAAATTTAAAACTTATTATAATTTGTTGGGAAATTTTCATTTTCAATTATTTTTCTTGTACTATGTCCATACAATCATTGGTGCTATATGACTTAGAGCAGATTTTACCAACATAGAATTTCATTTTTGTGTTTACAATCTCAGTTGTATATATTTTCTGCCCATTGTTCTAGAGGATTTTTCCTTTTTGTTGCAAGACCAGGACTCAAACTCAGAAGCTGATGCTTTGCTCATCGGCTGGCACTCTACCAACTGAGCCATGCCTCCAAACCCAAAGCATATTTCCTTTTGATACTTTCTTCATTTGTACTTTCCTACTCCTATTCATTTGGTATTTAGCAAGTTTTACATAGAAAATAGCTATATCTCTATCTTATAATCAATTATTCCTGTATTTTATGATTTCACACACACACACACACACACACACACACACACACACACACACACACACACACACCCCACAATTCATTCCTCAGACTAAGAGCTTAAGAGTTCCTGGGGCAAGAGCATATTTGACTTTCTATTATACCTTTTAGATACATTGAATAGATAGCTAAGTGACTCCTTGAATTAAGTGGGTTCTATCATCAATAGGTCTACTTAACAGGAAGTGGGTCAAACCATGCAAAGAAGAAATGGCTTTTGGAAAATCTGCCACATAATCACCTCACACTGTGACGTACTTGACCCTGCAATGCTAACGGTTGGAAATTTATCACATTGCAAAGGACAGTTTCCGTAACTTCTTAGACTCAATTGTTAAATTCATTCCAGAAGTACTTGAAAGCCAGGATTCATAGTAATCCTGATAGCTATTGCTAAGGCAAATCCTAATTTAATTCAAAGAATTAATAATGAGATCAATAATATATTGTGAATGAGTCATGCTTAAGCATACAACTATTATTTGTTGTATGTCACTTAATAGAAGTACTTTTATCCTTAAATGAGTTTATAAAAAATAACCTTAATATTTATATATATGTTGATGGTGCTATTACAAAAAGAAAAATGCTAAACTAAACCTGAAATTGATTAATACAGATTGTGTGCTGAGCAAGACAACTAATCAGATGCCATGGGACATTAAACCTGTAAAATATTTTGAATTATAAAGGCTTTTAATAATCATATTTTCCACACAGATTTTCTTAGCCAACATTGTTCCTGACATGGTCACTCACATTGCATAATGCTATATAATGCTGACTAAGCTTTGGATTATTTAATAGAATTAGAAGGAATATTGAGGCATGTTTTCAAATATAAGGAAATGTTCACTGGCCCCAGCAGTCAGGTGAATAAGAGCATTCAAACCAATCAATGCTCAGATGAAAGCTGCCTTATGAGTTTTGTGTCCTTTTTGATAGGTATTTTTAAAAGGTAAAAAATATTTAAAAGTCAATTACATTAAAATCCAAATATAATTAATATAATACAGAAATATAATATAGAAACATGCAATATATATTAACCATATAATATATTATATAACTACATAATATATAATGTAATATAATTGTATAATCATAATTGTATATTAATAAGATAGAAATTTAAATTCCCTATTGTGGCTTTTGGTTTATCTCCTGGTGTAGTGCTTTGAATGAGTCTGCAGCTTACATATTATATTATATCCAAATCATAAATGCAACCCAGGTGCCTGTGGCTCATACGGATAATCCTTGCTACTCAGGAGGCTGAAATCTGAGGATCATGGATCAATGCCAGCCCAGGCAGAAGAGTCAGTGAGACTCTTATGTCCAAGAAACTGCTCAGAAAAATCTGAAAGTGGTGCTTTGGCTCAAGTCATATAGTGCTAGCCTTAAGCACAAAAGGGCTTAGGCCCAGGCTCTGAGTTAACCAAATCCTAAATCCAATGGTTTCAATGTTCATGTTTGCCTACCTCCTCACCCAAATCCATATGTTAAAAATCTTAACCCTAAACATGATGGTGATGATGATATTAAAAGATGCAGATACTGAGAAGTTATAAGGTCTCTATCATCAGGAAAAAGCTTTCATGAATAACCTTTATAAAAGAGGACCGAAAAAGACAACTGGCCCCTTTTGCTATGGATGGTGCAATACGACAGTCTATGAACCAGGATGAAGCCTGTAACCAGACTCTAATTGTGCTGGCACCTGAATGAGGACTTCTCAGTCCCCAGAATAATGAAAAAATAATTATGTCATGTTAATTCAATAAAGCATATCATTTGAATTTTGTTCACATAGAATAATTGAATTTTTTATTAAACAAACATAATTTTTTTATTTTGCCAATCATCTTCCTCCTTAAATTATATCCTAGTTTATATTTGGAAATTTTCTTAACCCCACATTCAAAGGCCATATAGTTTGAATGTTGCTGACCTCAATCAATACCTCCAAGAATAGAGTATGTCTTTTGGAAATTGTATATCTGGCTGAAGAATCAGTTTCAAGTCTAGATGAGTGGCTCAATGTAGTGTAATAGAGACTCGCCCTTCATTTGTTTGAATTAGTAAGATAAAAATCAATTTCTGTTCTATGGGTTTATAAAAAAAAATTATCCCTTTGAAACTAGTGGCTGTTTTGCCACTGAATGTGAAGCAATCATGAAGGAAAGCAGAGAACAGAAGAAGATATTTCCAATAAACTATCTCTTATGTCCTATTACCTGGCTACCATTTTATAGAAGACACATCACTTAATGATGTAACCAGTTTGAGGAATGGATGGTAACTGCTCCATAACATTAATGATAATCATATTGTGTAAACCAAGAGTTAGTTCACAATTATGGGATAATTAACTCATGATTAAATCAATCAGTAGAAACATTTCCATTCATAGCGATAGACTGATGGATCCAGATCCTCAATCAATCTATGCCTGAAGTCTATCAACTAATGATTTTAACAAAGTGATCAATTACATCAATAAGCTTCTTTAAATACTTTTATTTCAGTGACATTTTCATATATGTTACCACTATAGAATAGTCAAACAGACATGTATTCTTATTTCTTATTTTTTATTTTAATGTATCAATAAATTTCTATCCATATCATTTATTTTTTATTTTTTTAGTCTATAACCATTTTAATTGTCAAAGTGATGTACAGAGGAGTTACAGTTTCATACATAAAGCAGTGAGTACATTTCTTATCAAACTTGTTATCTCCTCCCTCATTTTTCTTCCTCCTTCCCCCCCCAATCCTTCCCCCATGAGTTGTACAGTTGGATTACAGCATATAGTTTTGTAAGTATTGCTGTTGCATTGGTTCACCTTTTAGCCTTTGTCTCTCCATTTTGATATTCTCCTTCCCTTCCCTAGTTCCAATAAACATATATACAATACCCAGGGCACCAAAAACAGTAACAGTGACATCAGAGGTAAAACCCTGGGGAAAAAAGACAAAAGAACCCCACTACACTGTTGGTGGGAGTGTAAACTTGTTCAACCACTCTGGAAAGAAGTATGGAGGCTTCTCAAAAGGCTCAACATAGCTCCCCTATGACCCAGCAGCCCTGCTATTGGACATCTACACCAATGAGTACAAGCAGGATCACACTAAAGCCACCAGCACAAATGTGTTTATCACACAACAATTTGCCATCACTCAAATATGGAACTACACAAGATGCCCCTCTCAGTAAATGATTGGATCAAGAAAATGTGGTACATATACCCAATGGAATTCTGTGCCTCTATCAGAAAGAATGGTGCTGCCCCATTGGTAAGGAAATGGAAGGACTTGGAAAAAATTATACTAAGTGAAGTGAGCCTAACCCAAAGAAACATAGACTCTATGGTTTCCTCATTGCAAGGATTTATTGCACATCTAGGATAGTCCTAGCAGAAGATCACAACAGCTCCATTGCTATGTATATATGAACACATAAGATAATGTTAAGTGAAATGAACTCTAAGTTATGGAAATAAGTGGTTTATCACTGTCGTTATTTTCAATGTGTAATCCATATCATTTATATAGAGAGATGTATGATAGATGGTAGATAGAAGATAGATAGTTGGATAGACTGATAGATAATCTTTCAAGCCTGGTGGAAAATTGGTATGTTTTCTCCTAAGAAGAGAAGTTTGTTTTTAATGATGTAGGAGTGTCATTTCTTAAGGGAATCATCATGCTCACAAAGATTTTCAAAATAAATTGTTAAAAATAGTGTTTTTTTAATTTTAACAAACTTAATTAATTAGAACTTCTGAGAACTTATTGAATTATTTTACAGGAAAAATATAATCAAATACTGCTTTCATATTGATTGGTATAAATAAAGTTAAATCCTTCCATTCAAAAGATAATTTTATGTCAGTATATGAGTTATTCATATCCTCCAAACTACCCAACCAAATGAACTCAGGCTTCTCCTTTCCCTCTGAGAAATTGTTTCCAACTGAGTCCCTTTCCAGTGTTCATCATAGCCAATTGTATATCTAGAACAAACCAGGCTAGGCATTTCGGTACTGCAAATGAACTCATGTGCCTTTTTCATCACTCAGTCTATTCTGAACCATGACATTCTAAGTTGGCCTTGCCATGTGGACCATACACATCTAACATCACTGTTGCTTATCCCCAAATGTAACATACTCTTCCAGATCAGCATGCCTTCCCTTCATCAGCATCAAACAGCGCCCTATACATCTTTCCTAATTTACATTAGAAATGATTGTTTAATGTAACTATTTTAAAAGTCATGTATAACTTACATAGCATAAACTTTGACTCTCACCATGTCAAAATCAACATTACATCTTAGCGTTTGTATGAAGAACCAGCAATAAAACTCAGAAACAAACCAGACTACTTGAAATTGAGATTATGACATTGACGTTTGAAATTGACTAATACATTGAGGAATCTAGTGTAGTAATCACCACTATTTTATACTTACTGATAATCAGTGAATTATCATCATTTGTCTTAAGAATTTTGCTGATATCTCCCCCAATCCACATAGTATAACTATACCCTAGAATTGTAGGGTTAACCCTATGGGCAATTTATACCAGAAAAAAGAGACAAATACTACAAGGGGCTCTTCTTTTCCCCCAGAGAGATAGGTAAACATTCTTAGCACACCACCATAGGTTATGAGGCAGAATAATATACCTCACATTAGATACACTCTGCAAGGCTATCTCATCCTGCATGAAGCCTTTGAAAATTAAAGAACTATTAATAAATGTTCATTTTTTTCATGTCTGAGTTATGTTCCACTTTTAGGGCTTTAATTACAAAGTATACATCCTCAAATAAACAGTAAAATCTAATCCATCTTGGTGGAAAAAATGTTCAGAGTAATTTATTAAGTCTTAATTTCAAGATATTTCCAAAATGTTGAAGCATTTGGTATTTTAATAATGACAAACTAGTTTTTTTGTTGTTTTTTGAATGTCTAGGAGACAGACAAATGTATTATCAAAATCCCTTGCCTACTTCATTAGCCTCTTCTTAATCAGTTTTTTCTATAACTATGTATTTTACTCTGCTTTTGAATTTTTCTTGGCATCCTCTACAGTTTTCTCAATCAAAAGCACTTACACTTCTCTTTTTTAGAAGTTTTGGTATGTTTCTTGTTCAATGTCTTTGCAATCTCTCTTCTCTCTAAACTTCTCTATTTTTGATTCTTTGTACCCCAGACACTTGTCAATCTCTATTAATAGCTTTGAGGCAATGGTTAATTGTGCTTAGAGCTAATGATAACCTAAAGTGCTCAAAAAGAAATAATAATCAGTAATAGTAATTGAAGTGCATAATTGGAAATATATTATCAGGATAAATATGATTATTTCAAAATTTATTTGAGTGCTAGTTTATTTGGCCAACCAACTAAGCAGAAATTACAGCCCTTTCTGTGCTCAGTACAGGTAAACTGAGAAACAATGATTGCTGCCTTTACAGAAATATAATCTAGATTCAGAAATATGCACTAGAACAAATTTTAGAACTATAGTTTGGTGGTATATACACTGGGCACCTGAGGCATACAATATTAACCAAAAATTGAGAGGTCAGGAAAGATTCTAGAAAAATAATCACCTTTCTAAACTAGATTTTGATAAAAAGCAAAGACTTGTCTAATGGAAAGATGGAGTACAAAGGACTGCCTCAAAGGAAGGAAGAAGGCTAGCTAGTACACTTATGTGTGAGAATTCTTAGTGAGAAGACAGTAGCTGTTTATAATTAAAGATTTTTTATGACCCAATAAACTCTTTAATCTACAATAGTGTTTTCTATGTAACTTAGCATTCCATAGGTGACTCAAGAACATATTCTAATGGTGATGATCCAGAGGGGTTACAGTTACCTAAGTCAGGTAATGAGTATATTTCTTTATCAATGATGTCACTTCTTCCCCTGCTTTCTCTCAGGTTTTCCTTCCTGACTGCACACTGTATATTGTATAATTCATTTTCAGCTTAATGAATAGTGAGTAGGATTGCTGCATTTCATGCTTTGTCCCACCATTTCTGTACTCTGCCTTACCCTCCTCCAAACAGATACTCTTACATGCAAGACCAAAAGTACGGAAAATAAAAACAGTGAAGGAGAGAGAGAGAAAAAAAAAAAAGGAAAAGCAAAGTAACCAAAAAGCTCTTGTTTTCATTTCTTTGAGTTCATTTTGATAAACATAATTTTATATGATTGAATGCACAAAACAATTAAGCCTCTGTGATACTCTCATAATAATATCTTCCTTTGGTCTCACTGTGTGACTGTCTAGATTACTGTATAATTTATTGTATCAAAGTGTATTTTTTTCTTTTACCATCCACTGTGTTTACTTGTAGATTTATAGGTACATTCTAGTTATGACAAATGAAAGCAACTATGAAACCTATGCTTCTTTGGGTTCAGCTTACTTCACTTAGGATACATTTTTCCAAGTATTTCTGTCGCCTTATGAATAACATAACACTTTCGTTTCTCATGGATGAATAATATTACATTGTGTATACATTCAATATTTTCTTGATCCATTACTCCACTAAGGGATATCTGGTTCTATAGCTTGGCTATGGTAAACAATACTGCAAAGAACATCGCTGTGCTGGTAACTTTAGTGTGGCTTTGTGATCCCATGAGGGGAAATTCTAGAACATAGGGAAGCTCTATGTTTCAACTTTTGAGGAACTGCCATACTACTTTCCACAGTTGTTGAACAAGTTTACATTCCTATTAATACTGCAGTAATTTATGTTCAAGCATACAGCCAGCAGTATACTTAATGGTAAAAATTTAAAACCATTACCTCTCAAATCAGGAATGAGACAAGGATGTTCACTCCTTCCACTCCTCTTCAATATAGTACCGGAATTCCTAGCAAGAGAAATATGGGAAAAGAAAATAAAGGGGATCCAAATAAGGAATGAAGTAAAACTACCCCTATTTTCAGGTGATCCTATATTTAACGACTCCTCTAAGTTCCTCCCCCAAGTTAATTGAAGTGATCTAAAATTTTTATAGAGTAGATAGGCATAAAATTGACCCACAAAAATTAGTAGTTTTTCTTTATGCAAACAATGAGCCAGAGCTAAGCTCAAATCTGGAAAATAACTCCATTTGTTGCCTCAAAAATAATAAATACATACATATATACATACATACATACATACATACATACCCAGGAACTAATATAACCAAAGATGTAAAGGACTTCCATTATGGAAACTTTAAAAATCTGGAAGAAGAAGTTAAAGCGTATTTAAGAAGATGGAAAAACCTTCCATGATCCTGGATTGGAAAAATTAACATCATGAAAATGGCAATACTGCTCAAAGCTATTTAAAAATTCAGTGCAATACCCATCAAAATCCCAACGATATTCATCAATGACATGGAGAAAGCAATCTAAAACTTCATGTGGAATAATAAAAGACCTCAAATAGCAAAAACAATCCTTAGCAGGAAGAATCATGTTGGAAGAACATCAACATCAAATTTTAAACTCTATTACAAGCCCACATTATGAAAAAACAAAAAACAGCTTGTGCTGGTACAAGAATATAACCGAATAGGATCAGTGGAACAGAATAGAAGACCCAGAAAGGATTAAATTTTCTGTCTTACTCTCTCATTCAGTCTCTCTAAATTTTGAGTGCACTTTCTTTCTCTCTTTCTCCTTCCTCTTTTTCCCTCCCTCTCACTTCTTCCTTTCCTCCCATTAAATGTTAGCTTTGGTCTCTCTATTGCCACATCTCAAAGTCCACTATATTTCCTCACCATTGTAGACAGAACATTAATGTATCTATACTCTAAATTTTTGCCATTTACAAATAGTTTTACTTCTTACCATCTATTGAAAATATTGTCTTCACAAGTGAAAAATATACCATTTTATATTCTATTGGATTTTAGAGTCTCCTGAGAAACTTCTCACTTGTAGTTTACAATAGTCTTTCCCATTTAAGCATATTTCATAATTCAACTGTTCTGTGACATGAAGAGGTTCTTCTCTTTGATGTTGTAAGAGCCTGCTATACTTGAATGATCATTTCTTTTTCATGATTTGGAGAATTTATTAATACTACTTTGTTGAATATGTTTTCTAGGATTTACCAATTACTTCTCATTCTTGATTGTTCATGGTTTATAGGCTTATTCTTTTCATGGTGTCATAGTAAACTTGAATAGTCCATTCATACATTCTCTACCATTTTCTTTTATTATTACTGGAACATTCTAATCTATCTTACATCATACTCAGAAATTCTGTCTTTAAATTTCCCTACATGTAACACTATGAGTTTCAACTATATTTTTTTAAATATTACTTATTTTTTAATAATGTACTGTAATGGTTGAATTAAAATTTATTACAAGTGCCCTTGGAATTTAGCTCAGTAACAAAACATTAGTGCATAAAACAAAGGCCTAATATCCAAAATATACAATGCGCTCAAGAAACTTACCCCTCTGAAAGCTGATAAACCAATTACCAAATTGAAAAAGGAACTAAGGAGAGACTTCTCAGAAGAAAAGGTAAGAATGGCAAAGAAACACATAAGGAAATACTCATCATTCCCTGCCCTAAAGGAAATGTAAATCAAAACAACACTGAGATTCTATCTGCCCTGCCCCTCCCCCCCCACTTAGGTTAGCTGACATTGTGAAATCAAACAACAAATGTTGGCAGGAATATGGGGAGAAAGGAACCCTATTGTACCTTTGATGGAAATGTAAACTAGTACATCCACTCTGCAGAGCAGTGTGGTGATTCCTCAAAAATCTAAACACATATCTTCCCTACAACCCATCCATAGCACTCCTGGTCATCTACCAAGAACATCATGAGCCAGGATACCATAAGGGCATTTGCACATCCATGATCATTGCTGTACTACTCACAATAGCCAAGTTGTGGAAACAGCCCAGATGCCTTACAATAAATAAATGGATCATAAAAATGTAGTACCTATACACAATGAAATTTTACAATTATTAGAAAGAATAATATTATATCATTTATGGGGGAAATAAAGACTTAGAACAAATTATGTTAAGTGAGGTAAACCAAGCTAAGAGAGACAAATGGCACATGTTTTCTCTCATATATGGAAGTTAGATCTAAAATATACCAGGACATAATAACTTATATGGGACTACACAACTTATGGGTAGGAGATAGGAAAGAAAAACTGGGAAAAGGCAAGGAAAGGGGTGACATTGTTCCAAAAGAAATGTTCTCTTTATCAAACTTAGCTAACTGTAACCCACTGCATATCACTTTTGTAATATCAATTTAAATTTTGTTTAAATCTATAAAATGGTTTTACCTGTTTTAACAGTTTAGCATTGTTAAAAATTAAATAAAATTATTCAATATTGTTAATGTTTAACATTATTAGAATTTAATCCTCTGTTTCTAATTGATTGCACTGACAGATATGTCATTTTCCATTAAACCTAATGTCTGTAAGTGCTGTTGTTATTCAGAAGTGAATTTTATTTTCTCCATGGTCAATATTTTAATATCCATTTCCTCTTATTTTGTACCAGTCCGGGGGCTTGAACTCAGGGCCTAGGATTATAAGGGTGAGCCACTGGCATTGAGTTTTGCAATGTGTTTTGACTCAAATAACATTGGTTAATATTCAAGTCAGAACAACTTGCTTATCCATAAAGAAATGACAGAAGTTTAGGGTGTAGATCTCCTAATTATCCTTGGTCAGTATTTTAACAATGAAAATTTAGACAGAAAAAAAGAAGGCATCACTAATGTCATCATGTTACTTCTCATGTATGTTTCCCATGTTTAAACTCACTATATCATTTTCTTTTTTTAATTATTTATTTTTTTCTTATTTATTGTCAAAGTGATGTACAGAGAGGTTAGTTTCATATGTTAGGCATTGGATACATTTTTTGTACTGTTTGTCATTTTCAATGTGTTTGTTTTTCAGAGTTCAGGTTTGACTATAAGTTAAATAATATGTAATTCTACTCAGCATGGCAGTTCATGGCAGTCTACTCAGTTCATGGCAGTTTCTTCACTATGAACAGACAAGGGTTCACTTAAACATTCATTTTGGTTAATTATTTAAAGGTTTTTGTGCAAGAATTTGCCTGTGGGAATTCTACACAGATTTTATCTTCTCAATATAAATTATTTGATTTGATGTTTCCAAGACAAATATGATGACTTTATACATTATCCACTTTTTAGTAAATTTATTTCCCAAACTTTCATAATAATAGCTGTTCTCAGCAGCCACTTACATTTTACTTTCCTCATGTAGGAGTTAAAGAGAAGTTTTATTTTATTTTTTAAGTTTTTAATACTTGGTAATATAGTGAAGAACTGGTTTACTCTCAGTTTGGGTGTCTTCTCAATTTGCTCAGGTTTCCATGAATATTCATTGGTCACTAATTGCATAAGGTAATACCTATGCAAAACATTCAGTAACTCCTCATTTTCTTCCAGTTGAAGTCTTACAACTAAATATTTTCTCAGTCTAGTCATGACTATTTTTATGCTGTACCCACCTATTTATCCACTTAACGATTTAACTTCACATTTTCCTTATTTATGTGAATGTTCTTCTACTTGATTCCTTTATGCTTTCTGCCACTTGAATGTTTTTAATATATGATAACCTTAACATTTTCAAAACAGAACTAGCTAAAACATCTTACTCTCACACCTTTTCCCGCTTTTGAACACCGCTCACAGAGTTACTCAGGTCAGAAACTTTCTTATCAGGTATAATTTTTAAGTTAACTGGAAGTTTAATGTTTCTACTTGCCCATGTGTCTCCAGCCTGTGGTCATCTAGTCCAAGACAACCTCACTCTTTGGATGATGCTGCCGTCTGTGACCATCATGATAATAGACTACCTTTCCTGATTGCATTCTCCTATCAGCAGACTTGTAGAAAAGCCTGACTCGAGAAAGTGCAAGTTTCATTCCACAGTCATTATCCAAAGATAATTTTTATTTAGTTCAGCTTAACATAAACAAAAATAGAATATTCTTTTTAAAATACATCATTAAATGACTATTACATGAATAACTAAAGCCTTCGATGTCTTCTATTTCACATGGAATATTCACAATCTCTCTATGGTGGGATGAAAAGCCTTAAATATCTGGTCTTGCCCAATTCTGCAGTTCCAATTTGTGCTGATTTCTACCCCACATACACTGTTACATATGCAAATTAGCCTAGTGGTTTTAAAGTTTATGTTTGTTTTCATTAAGTAAGTATGGCTATATTCTACAATTATCCAAAAGAAAATACTGGCATGGATTTTGAAGGATCTGGGATAAACAAGAATAACTTGTTACTATTCAGATGTAGTAACTCATGCAAGTTTTATCTGGGTGACACTGAGAGATTTGCACTTGGGGAAGACTCATTCAGCATGAGACCAGGCAGAGGTTATAGTTTGTAGAAAAGATAACTTTAAGAAGAGACAGAAGTAATTCAATTCCAAGGGGAGATGGTTCTAGAAAGGACTTGAACAAATCAAGATGGTGTTGCTCAGCAACACACTAGGGAATCCCTGCATTATAGAACTCATTCTGAAGTGAAGAAGGAGCTTGAATTTTTGAAACCCCAAGGTTTATTGAACCTATATCTAGGTGATGTGAGGCAAAGCTTCCCTAGATATGTTAATAAAGCAATTTATACATTGCTGAACATTTACTGAATTATTTTAAGACAATGGTTTGAAAAGGAATTTTAACAGATTTCTTAGCAAGTTGGCTTTGCATTGATATTATGAATTAAAGTATAAATACCTAGGAGTTTAATATGCAAAGACTATCACTGATTTGATCATGTAAAATATACTTCCTAAAGAAAACATATTATAACCCAAAATTATTACGACCTGTTTTATTAGAATTCTCCAACAGATCTGGCACTTGAATTAGAGAACACAACATAGTTTATAAATTTAGAATGTTTTTTTCAGAGTTTCCTATGAAATCTTACTGGGAACTATACTATATTGACCTCATTAGATTTTCTTGCAGTATCTTCATGATATTACCAGTCAGAAATTATAAGAATGTGAGAATAATTATTATATTTATCTTTGAGTATTGCCAAAAGAGATTTTATTTCAGTATGTCAGTTTGTGAGTACAATGAATCTCAATAGGTTATCATCTCTTTTATCATCTCCCATCCCAAACCATGTCCTCAACTTCACTAAATCCATTTAAGTATATACATAAATGCGTATATGTAGATATACATGTGAATATATGATATGCATATGCAATACATATATGCATATATGTATTGGATACTATGACTACATTCACCTACCATTCCTCTCTCCATTTGTCTACTGAAGATTTATTACTTGTAACAATCTGGTAGATATTAATCACTAACATATATATATATATATATATATACTTTCCATAACCTTTATTTTTATATTTCTTGTCTATTCTTAATCAATTTTCCTAATTATCAGTAACTAAATACCAGTAACTTTCCTTACAAATAATTTTGCAACCATCCATTGTAAAGTCTGTACAGATTACTAGATTACTACTGTCTTCTCAAACTATTTAAGCTAAAAATTACAAACAAATATATTTCAGCACTTACATATTAAAAATAGTAACTAGTTTCTTTAAAGTATAACTGTACATATAGTTTCTTATGTCTTATAATAACCTGAAAAAATACCAGGGCAGGTTATTTGTAAATATGATAAAAATGAACATGAAAGCAACACCAAATTATTAAATATGCAAATTAAAACAATGTTCCAAGGAAAATGAAGTCATTATAATTATTTTGCAGATTAGAAGAGACAATAGGTAAATATAAATGTACCTTACTCTATTCCTGTACATTGAAAAACACCCAAGACAATGCTATATTTTTTTGTCTTTCTTTTATTGTTTTTTTCTTTTTGTTAATTTTTATTTCAAAGTAATGTACAGAGGTTACAGTTTCATATGTTAGGCATCGGATACATTTCTTGTACTGTTTGTTACCTCGTCCCTCATTCTCCCCTCCCTCCTCCCCCTTTCCCTTTCCCACCGTGAATTGCTCAGTTGGTTTACACCAAACAGTCGTTTGTCTTTTTACCCTGTGTCTCTCAATTTTGGTATTCCCTTTCAGTTTCCTAGTTCTAATACCAGTATAAATGGTTTCCAATGTACTTAGATAAGATACAGAGATAGTGCAGGTACAACCACAGGAAGGGGATACAAGAGGATCATCAACAATAGAAGCTACGGTTTCACATCGCATGTTGAAAGTAATTACAACAGTGAAAAAACAGTCATTTCCATAACACGGAGTTCATTTCACTTAGCATCATCTTATGTGTTCATAAGGATATAGCTATTGGGCTCTTGTGATCCTCTGCTGTGGCTTGCCTAAACCTGTGCTAATTATTCCCTATGAAGGAGACCATAGAGTCCATGTTTCTTTGGGTCTTGCTCACTTCACTTAGTTTTTGAAGTATGGTGTCAACATGTAGCCTAGGATATCCTGGAACTTGATGTTTTTACTGCCTCAACCATCTTAGTGCTGGGATTGATTATAGGAGTGTGACACCTCACAATCCTTTACTATTTCTATACACATATGACTCTCCCTCCCCTTCACACACACACACACACACACACACACACACACACACACATACACACACACAAAATATGTTTTAAAAAATTAGGTCACTGAGGTTGAAAGAATGGGCAGCTAGTTTGGGAAAGCAACTTTTTTGTGTGTCTTTCTTTAAGCCAAAAATCACAGCTTGTTGCCTGGTTCAGTGGCTACTGTCTTTAGTTCTACTATTCCAGAAGCTGAGATTAGGAGGAATATGGTTTGAGACCATCCAGGGAAAAAAGATCACAAGGTCCTCTCCAAACTACTAAAAGATAGGCTGTCTTTGCACATCTATTATCTCAGTTCAATAGGAAGTATAAATATGAGAAATTTGATTTAGGTCAGCATGAGGAATACATCCCAGATCGTATCCCCAAAATAACTAAAGCAAAAAGGACACAGGGGCAGAGGTCTGGCATAGTAACTTAAGTACCTGACATCAAACCCCAGCTGTTCCAAAAATAATCACAATTTATTGACAATTATATATCCACCCATGGTGGGATGCAAGTTTATTTATTAAAAACATGTTATCGTGAGGCTGATACATCCAGCCACCAGTAGCTTTTACATAATTATAATAGATATTTTTATCTCCTTTCCTTAATGTCGCAAGCTCTTATTGGTAGTGAGGACTTCTTGAATGGTATCTTATCACTCTGACTTGGTTCATTTTTGCTACTGAATTATAGTCATTATTACACAAGATTTATAGCGTAATTTTGTCTAGCAGACAATAGTTTCAAGTGATGGCTTGGGAAGAACTTTTTTTTTTCTATCAAAGGTTTTATGCAAGACATAAAACTTACAAACAGGCCTGGCCACAAAAGGCTGAAGAAGAAAGAGGGGAAAGCTTGTGTGAATCTTCTGTGTAAGTGGATTGTATTTAGTAGTAATTTGAACATGATTTTTTGTAACGATTACAGAGTTAAAAACAACGTTCAAAGAAGGAGGAGCGTGCTAAGTTGCTTGTCCTTGGCTTTTGTTTCCATGTGCAGCAGTTTGGCCTCTTAAGGCAAAAATAGAAAAGGAATGAGAATGTAACCATAGAAACTGCAGGAAGCAGTTAGGAGAAAAGACACTTAAGATGTAAAAACACCAAGTGAATATACAATCCATAACAAAAACATATTCGTAGTTGTCAAACTAGAGTACAGGCATGAAGACTGTTCACAATAATCATTGACAGTAATTCTAGCTCAGAGGGATATCTGCTAAGGACATAAATGTTAATGATAGCTCCAAAGATAAAAATGTAGTCTTTGAGAAGAATTATAAGATCTGGTGAAAAGTACATAGAACTTCTATGAGTTCAATTTAATTCAAGGGAATATTAGAGTTCTTAAGAAATAGTCAAGTATTGTTGATTATTCAACAGTTCCAAAGAAAAGCTACCATTTGACCTTATCTTTTAATGTTAGTAATGAGAATATTGAATCTTTAAATTAGGAACATGACTTGTAACAAGAATGAGGCAGGATAGACTAGAGAAAAGGAAGCCTGTTGAAGGCAACTCAAAAACAAACCAGTTATTTAGTAACACTGAAGTACTATCTTTGCTTCAGAGAGAGACAACAGGATGCACTCATTATCTCAAGGATTAGCAACTGTTTTATTGCAGGATTTCATTCCTTCCTGAGAGAAATGCCAAAAAATATTTAACAAGGAATCCAAAACATAAAAAACCAGAGGGGTAAACAAAGAGCTATGAACTTAGAAAGTGTAATAACACCAAGAGTGATTAAGAGCAAGATCAATTTTTATTTTTGCATAACTTTAAATCATACCCCTGATTTTATTATACTTTTGATGTCAAAGAATACTGTCTCTCCCTTTTTGCACCCACACTCTGTTAGAATATACCTCTGCCTTTCTGCTTGCCTGCATGTCTGCTTGCCTGCATGTCTGCTTGCCTGCATGTCTGCTTGTCAGTGTACTTGCTCATTTGCCTACTCAATAAAGCTCTACCAAGTTTTATCATTGTGATTGGTCCAGAATTTTTTGTCACACTTGGGTTTGATCTCAGGGCCTGGATGCTGTGCCTGAGCCTCTTTGTGTTCAAGACTAGCACTCTAGCACTTGAGACACAGTGCCACTTCCAGTTTCTGAGTGGTTCATTGGAAATAATCTCACAGGGACTGCTTTGCCTTGGCTGGCTTTGAACCATAACCTCAGATCTCAGCCTCCTGAGGAATGAGGATTACAGGCATGTGTCAATGGTGCATCACAGCAGAGAAAATTTTTCATTCTGAGACTGATGAAAATTAAGGAGCCTAATTGGAGAGTTCCAACTTTTTTTTTTTTTTTGGCCAGTCCTGGGCCTTGAACTCAGGGCCTGAGCACTGTCCCTGGCTTCTTCCCGCTCAAGGCTGTAGCACTCTGTCACTTGAGCCACAGCGCCGCTTCTGGCCGTTTTCTGTATATGTGGTGCTGGGGAATCCAACCTAGGGCCTCGTGTATCCGAGGCAGGCACTCTTGCCACTAGGCTATATCCCCAGCCCCGAGTTCCAACTTTTTGATGCTAAGTGAAACAAACTCCAAGATATGGAAGCAAGCAGCTTATCATCGTTGTTGTTATTTTTAACATACTATGTGAAATTATTTCTTTTCTCTTTTGTTTATCTTCCTTATAGTTTAGCTCCTGTTGTCACCATATTTGATTTTGATACCCTGGATATTGTATATATGTTTGTCTGAATTAGGGAAGGGAAGGGGAACATCAAAATGGTGAGACAAAGTGTAAAAGGCAAACAAATGCAACAGCAATATTTGCAAAACAATATATTGTAAATTAACTGTAAAACTGGGAGGCAGTGGAATTGAGGAGAAGGGAAAGTGGGAGAAAAATGAGAGAGGAGGTAACAAGTTTGACAAGAAATGTACTCACTACCTTAGGTATGTAACTGTAACTGTTATGTTTATGACAATAAAAATAAAAAATAAAGGGAAACCTTAAAACAAACCCTTACTCAGATCCTGTAATAAGAATGGAATCATACAAGACTACCAAAACAGGAATGAGAGTCTTATAAAATTACCAAAAGAGTGGAAAGTAGAGCTGTGGCTCAAGTGGTAGAGGGCTAGATTTGAGCACAAGAAGTTCAGGGACAACACCTAGGCCTTGAGTTCAAACCCTAGGACCTGTACAAATAAACCAAAAAAATAATAATAATAATGCTTTGAAATCATGTAGTTGAACATCTAAGCCAAAAATAAAAGCCCAGAATCTGAAATGATCCAAAATATCTAGAGGTTAGGTTATTTTTGTTTTGTTTTGATATTAGATATGATACTCAGGTACTACGCATGCCAAGCAAGTGCTCTACTATTGGCTATATACGAAGCACCAAAGATTTGAAATTTTTGAGTGTATATCTGAATGCATATAGCTGATCACAGTCAAAATAAAAATTGCATCAAAAAATTACATAAAACTACATCCCAGCTATGTGTTTAAGGTATATACATGAATGACTCTTAGGCTTAGACCTAGGTGGTATTCCCAATTAAAAGATGCTGCTCAGATAATGAGGTGGTGTCAGAGCTATGTGGAGTATTCATGCTTGGCACTTCAAAAGTAATGGCAGCCTGTTGCTGGTGGCTCATGTCTGTAATCCTAGCTACTGAGGAGGCTGATATCTGAGAATCAGGGTTCAAGCCAGCCAAGGCAGGAAAGACTGTGAGATGCTTATCACCAATTAACCACTAGAAAATTGGGAGTGGCCATTGTGGTTCAAGTGGTAGAGTGCTATCCTTGAGCTGAAGAGCTCAGGGGCAGTCCAGGCCCAGAGTTCAAGCCCCATGACTGGAAAAAAAAGAAAAAAGAAAAAAGAAAAAGTAATCACAGCCTTGAGGTCAACAGGAAATAATTTATGAGCATCTCTAATGCCCTTTGAACTTACACGCACCCTTGCCTGTCAGTCATTTGTTCTAGTGGGCAGTAAAAAAGCCAGAGTTGTCAAATGGGCAATAGTTTAAAATTAACAAAAATCCCAGCCCCCAGTGTCTGAGCCAGGTAATCCCCTTGTGAAATAAGCTAAGACTTCAGATGTCTGGCTAGGCAGGGTCACCACCCTTACTCAGCTTGAAGCAGTTATGGAAGATGGATCTTGCCCATCAAGTGCCCTTAATATCAAAGGCCCAAAGTCATTTTTAGAAAAATGAGACAGGATAGATTAAATGAAGAGTCATGGGAAATAGTGATAACAGTTTTGGAGACCACACTAGTAAGATATGTTTACAGGCCCAAGCCTTCTATATTTGCCCAGGAAATCCCACCCTTATTGGGAGGAATCTGGTTAAGCGAAGGTGTTGCTCTGGTACATTGTCCTGGGGAGCAAAAGGGAGTTCTTAACTAAAAATTAGCCTTGAAACCAGTTGGGCTCCTAAATATTTTATTGACTGTTCCAGGCCCCAGCATGCTATCTAGGCCAGCATTCTCAAAAGAAGCAACCAGGAGAATACTGGGAGATGCTTTTCACTGAAGTCAACACATAGCCTTAGGTTAAGTTAATAAAGCTTCCTTAAGTCTCTGAGGAACTTGCAGGCAACTCAGCAGGAGGTTTATGAACAGGCCCAGGGACACAGCCATCCCTTCCAACCTGGA
Source organism: Perognathus longimembris pacificus (assembly GCF_023159225.1). Classification (NCBI taxonomy): domain Eukaryota; kingdom Metazoa; phylum Chordata; class Mammalia; order Rodentia; family Heteromyidae; genus Perognathus; species Perognathus longimembris. Next base: position 21,931,306 of record NC_063172.1, read on the forward strand.
GATTCCATTTGGTTTAAGAAGTTCATAAGGAATGGCCTCCCAGACAGGTCGAAGGGAGCCTACATTGTCATCCTGACCACCCCCACAATGTTAAAAGTAAATGTACCCCCTGCCTAGCTCCATCACACAGGGCTGATTCAGAAGGAAAGGCCACTATGGAGCTGCAGAAGCTCAGACTTGTATCATCTTTTTTGTCAACTCCTTCCTTGTTGCTTCTTTGTGTGACACATTTTCTGTGGTACATCGATTTGTAAACCTTACCCGTCTTGACCTGGGAAAGGGCTGCTTGCTGGTTATGTTTAAGTTGAACATCTCCTGACTACTTGGATAGCTGGCATACTGAACCAACTTTGGCCGCTGGAGACTCTGAATTACAGGAGACAACAATCCAGGCAAAAACCAAAGGAAAACTCTACAGCCTAAAAGAAAGGATGTTGTTTTTTTATGGTAATGAAACAGGTCTAGTACAGGATAGCTCTGTAAACTTTGTTTAAAGTAACATGGGTAAGTTCATGGTCCTAAAAGCCCAATGCAGCTCTCTTACTAACAAATCAATGATTTGATATTGTGTACATGAAACCAGTAGGGAATTAAATAAGGAAACTAGAGCTAAGTAACGTGCCTTGTCCTCACAGCCCTTTGGCCCCTAGCAGGGTACTGGGGGCTTTTCACCCAAAAGCCTAGAGCTGAGTAAAGCCATTCTTTGATTTGTGGATGTTCAGCTCCAGGAGATCTAGGAGAACTCTGCTTCACAGAATATGCAGAAGCCATGCTGTTTAGCTCCAGGAAAGTTTTGGTTCAGAGAATGCTCACATCTGACTGTTCCCCACCCCAAGCATGTGTTTTATTATCTCTTAAAGCTTGGTGTAAGTTACATTCTTGGCTGCAGGTCTTTGAGACATTAGTCCACCTGCAGTCACCCACTTTCTAATAAAGACCCAATTCAACCTCTCAAGATGTGACTTCTCTGTCTCAATTGAATTCTTCTGTAAGAGTCTGTTGGCGGATTGTACATAAATTCCACTTTTCAGAAGTTTCACAATATTTTCCATAATGGTTTCAGTAATTTTGTATTTCTGTTACATTGCACAGGGCTTTTCTTTGCTTCTTATCTTCACCACCACTGGGCATACTTTTTCTTCATAATAACAGCCATTTTTACTCCTGGGTTTTGATTTACATTGTTCTAATGATTAAGCATGCCCAGCTATTTCTCATCCACTTGTTGGCCATTTGCAAGTCTTTTTCTTAGAAATGGATCTATTGACAAATTGAAATTTAATTTGAAATTTGGATTAGTTTCCAATTTTAAATTGCTAATTTGAAATTGAGCTTTATTGCTGACATTGTTCAATTAATATTCATTACTACAAAAGGAAATTATGTGAATCACAAAAATCCAGCAGTTTGATGGATATAATTCTGAGGTTATATACAGGTCAATATATGACTGCCTTTACAATTCTGATGCCTCAGCTTAAGACAAATTTATAGAAACTGAAGGATTTTTAGAGTCTTAAACTAATCTTTTTCCACCTATTATTGTACTTTTTATACTTTATTGTATTTTGAATACTGTATATTGTACTTATTATACTTTCAAAATCTTTCCTTCCTATTGCTAACAAGAAAAAAAATGATGATAGCATACACTACCTTTGAGGATGCAAGAAATTTTGACATTCGTTTCCATTTGCCACTAGCATCAATATTCTGAGAATATAACAGGAGATAGATGTGAGGATTGATAAGCAATAAGGGATTTCTGACAAATAATGTGTATCTGACTTCCAAATGCTCCTGAAATGTGAACAGTAATATTTTATTACAAAATAAGGCTGAAATGCCTCTTTTAATCGTCAAAAGCCGTGTTTTGTTTCTGCATACTTGGAACAAAATGTATGTGATTTTTGTATGATCTGATCATAACATTTATTTAAGAGCAAACAAGTGTTAAATTGAAGAGATAAGGGCAAATAAATTCTATCTAATTACAGCCTTTCTTTTGCCCTGAGAACCAAGCTCAGATATATGCATTCCCTACTGCAATACAAACCACACATCATTTGTAATGTTATTTCATAAGTATCTCTCTTAAGAGGCTTACAAATTTAAAATATATCCAGTTGGCACTTCCACAGGGTAGAAGTCTATGGCTATAGTCCCAAATGACTGAAGGACTGACGTAGGTTGCTCACTTGAATCCAACCTAACAATTGTTTTCTTTCCATTTAACAGTCTTATAGATTTTTGAAATTTAGTCAATAAATTCTGTAACTTCTAATGTGCTAGGCCTTAAGTTTGTTTCTCAGAAGTTAATAATCCCTAAGTTGATTGTCATGCTTTAGAACACTGTAGGTAAAGAAAGGAGCGCTCTACAAGGCCAAACCATTTTAAGCAGACTTGAATTGTAGCTCCACTGATCACTGTGATATGACCTTAGCTAAAGCCATCAGCTGTCTATTTCTTTTTTAGTCATTAAATTTATAGTGATAATAATAGGAATTTCAAATAACTCCTGTGTTAAATAAAAGCAAAATTCATACATCTTCTGGCACAAACTACAACGTTAAACTACTATGCTGCTGAAAGCATACTCCATACTCTATTGGTTTTCAAAGACTTAACAATGAAGAAATATATACTTATTTAAATAATTTCAGTTTCTGGCAGCTGTTAGTTTATGCAATAGAAGTGTATACAAGATACAGCAGGAACAGACTACAAAGTAGCCAAATCAATTACAAATTTAGCAGAATTTCTCTAAGAGGTGTCAGTTGACCAGAACTTCAGTGCATAAGTAGGGTATTGTTAACAAGACATCAAGACAGGTTAAGGTGTTTCAGGAAGCATGAACAATCTGTACAAAGGCAAAGAGCTAAGACATGTTTCAAGGAAAATGTAGTGCAATTCTGCTGAAGAATTTAAGGATGGGAGAGAAAAGAGCAGGAAGTGAGACTACCTCAAATGGGAAATCAGGATGCAGATAATTAATTTTATGTTGAGGTCCGTGGACATTCTTATTAGAAAATTGGAAGTAATTAGTCTTTAACATGGTTCTTAATACAGAAGAGACATGATCCCTTGAGGGTCAGTGAAAAATTAATTACAGAAAACTGAACTAAAGAATTAAATAAAATTAAACTATTAAAACATGTAATCACATTAATTGAGGTGAAACTAAAATTTCTGAAGTTTTACAGCCAGATCTTATTCTCAGTCAAAAAATAAAACTAACTTTTCCACAGAGTGTGACTTCCAGGAAAGTTATTAAAATAAAAATTCAATATAATGAGCGAGTTGAATTAGCAAAGCAGGTGGTGTGGAGGAGTGATTTAGACATGTCTCAAACACCAAATAAGAATTCATCTATTTATATACTATCACTAGCATTATTAGCAAAAAGGGGGACAAGATGTTAAGGGTGCATTTTAAGAAATAAAATATGTGTAAGCATTCTAAAATGTTGCAACGCCAGTATAAATATAAGCACAGTTTGGTCAGGATCATTTAGGAAATTAAAAGAAAATATCTAGGCATTGGTGGCTCATGCCTCTAATCCTAGTTACTCGAGAGGCTGGGTTCCGATAATCATGGTTCAAAGCCAGCACAGGCAGAAAAGTCTGTGAGACTCTTATCTTCAACTAGTCACCAGAAAACCAGGCATTTGTAACTTAAAGTGTTAGAGCACTAGATTAGAGCAAAAATGCTAAGGGACAGCATTCAGACACCAATTTTAAGCCCCATGACCAACAGCAACCAAAAAAAAAATGAAGAAAAAAAAAAAGACATTAAATGGGCTGGGAATATGGCCTAGTGGCAAGAGTGCTTGCCTCATATATATGAGGCCCTGGGTTCGATTCCTCAGCACCACATATACAGAAAATGGCCAGAAGTGGCGCTGTGGCTCAAGTGGCAGAGTGCTAGCCTTGAGCAAAAAAAGAAGCCAGGGACAGTGCTCAGGCCCTGAGTTCACGGCCCAGGACTGGCCAAAAAAAAAAAAAAAAAAAAAAAAAGACATTAAATATGAAAAATTCAAATAAAAATAATTTTACATGAACAATCAAAAAGTGAGGTCACTGCAAAGGTAAGAAATGTGTCATGTTAGCCAGCACCAGTGTTTTGCACCTATAATCCTGGCTAGTTAGGAGGCTGAGAGCTGAGGTTTGTGGTTGAAGCCAGCCAGGGTAGGACAGTGTGTGAGGCGATTGTCTCCCTTTAATGACAAAAAAAAAAAAGTTGGAAGTGATCCTATAAAAACTGGGATTTTATAGGATTTTTATAGGATTGCAAAAAATTGATTGTAAAAATAATACTGTCATTATATAAATCCACTGGAAAAGGTATATAAAAAAAGAAAATTTATCCTATTGTACTAACAATTACTATTAGGTCTTGAGTTGTTCTTTTCATTGTAGATTCTTCTTATGTAGGTATAATAAAACTGCATCTATTAAAAAAAATAAAATTGGAAGTGGAGCTGTTACTTAAGTGTTGAAGTACTAGCTTTGATTAAAAATGCTCAGGGACAGTGTCTAGATTCTCAGCTCAAGTCCCAAGAGCAGCACAAAGATAATAAAAATAATAATCATATGTAGTTGGAGAGGTAAGAAATAAATTTCAGTAGGACCTGGCATCAAGGACCTACTTGAAGAGTAGGTTGTGGTTTCAGTATCTGAAACAATTATTTCAGCACTTTCCCCTGTTTTCAATGTAATATGTAATGCATTTCTTTTCTTTGGCAGCAAAAGGCTAGATATACCACAATTATCTAAATCTCAATGAGAGTTTTATTAGGGTAGTGGATGTAGTTCAGGTTGTTCTGCTGAATATCCTCTTTGAAGGTATCTTTCAATTAAATGAATGTGATAAGGATAGCTTCTAAATTCCTGGCATCAGGAACTAGACAGATATGACCTTACTCAGAGATTGGCCTTCTTATTTCTTGGGTAGAGACAATAACTTTGAACAGACTATTCTTTGTTTATACACCCACTTAAAAAACTCAACACTAGATGATGTGACAGAATTCAAGAACAACAAAAACTGAAATAATATATAAGATACTTAAATCTGTGATGATAATATTTCCATGATTATTATTAATACAATTTCACATTATAGTATCTGAATTTAAATGACATTGAAGAAAGAAAAAGAAAAAGCAAGTGTTTACCAAAAAAAAATACCTTTCTTCAGTTTGACATGGATGCTATAAACTTTTCAATATGAAAGAAGTTTAACCGGCAGATAAGGTCATTTTCTGGGCCACACATACATTATTCAACAAGGAGGCACTAAGCAGACCATGGCGACCTCAGGAAAGCAAGAGAGTGCAGCCCTGCATACTACATTCCAAACACAGAGGCAGTGAATAAGTAACCCTGATGCTGAATTCCAGAGAGATGAATTTTTCTTAACCTTTGTTGCTCTGCTCAATATGAGGGTTTCTATCTATGTTATTTCTCCAAACTTCTCTTGCACCAAATTTCTTCACACAACAAGATATGGAAGACCTTAATAATAGAGAAAGACAATTGTGAGACTGAACTGTGGCAGGAATTTGGGAAATAGAATAAGATAGGGTAGGAAAATCTCAAGATTTCTGGGAATGTTCGATTCAGCTTTGTCATATAAAAGAGGTAGTGAGATCTTTGAAGGCCACTTGACTTTTTCAAGTTTCACCATGCTAGTGACTGGTAATGCCTTCCTGGAGTTGATGGAATTGTTAAATATGATGAGATGTCTGGAGCATCTAGAAGACTACTGAACCTACAGTTCAATTCTCTACCATCACATAAGAGACCCCAGAATTTACTAGATAATCTTTATTGTAGTAGGGAAGTCAGATCTGGCCAGTGTCATCATTAGCTGTGGAGGAACTTCAGGTTGACTCCAGATCAAATTAGAGCAGAAGCCAACTCCATCTCCACTAAGCCCTCCCCCACCCTATCCAGGGAAGTTCCCCTTTGCTGTGATAAGATTGTGTAAACTGCTTGACCACCTGAAGCATGGAAAGTTCAAGGAATGTTCAAGGTTAAACCTGTGCCCTCCTATGAATAGGTGTATCCACCTGCATCATGTGAGGCCCGCCAAATCCATGCGCCAATTCTAACTAGAATGATAGGTTGGTTCAAATACGTACTATGAGACAGACTGTCACTCTATTGGCCACCTGTGTGCGGCCTAGCATGCTCTGTAAGTGTTATATCCTCATTGGCCGCCTGCATGGGGCAAGTTTGTCTGTGATGTTTGCCTTATAACCAGGCTAGAAGGCCACAAGGTCATGTGGTTCCAGCTCCCAAGTCTGGGCCCTGATCCTGCACACGTGGTCAGCAGAGTCTGGGCTTCGACCAAGGCCGGTCGGTTCACTTTTTGTTCACTTTTTACTTCCCCAATAAATCTGTCTTTTTGTCATCTTGTAGCTGGAGACTGTGTGGTGGACTCTTGGGGGAACCAGGAATCTCCTCCCTTGTGGGGGGACCCCGTTTCATTGTAGCGAACCCCCACTCTACTTCATTTATCCCATGTCACACCCTCCAGCAGCTTGAATCCCAACCCTTCAGCCATACTTGACTAGTTTATCCAAGCAGCCTATGCACTTTCATGGCAATATAGCATTTAATAAGCTGCTGTTAAAGCTTAGAAATGCTGTTGTCTAAGCAATAACTAAATTTCAAGGCCTAGATGAGAATTCAACTTTCTAAAAAAGCTTTTCATTCCAACCCCATGACTACAAAGAATTGATAGTCTTTACCTTCATCCTTAGCAAATCTCTCCAGATGCCGCTCTCATGTACTTACAAAGATTATGTCTGTAAAAAAAAAAAAAAAAGGATTATGTTTCTAACTCTTGGTACTTATGCACAGTTGCCATTATTAAGGTACACACATGGTTCATACAAAAGACCACAAATTTCTACTAAGTCAACATTTTTTTCATTGCCTACATTCATTTCTCTCTCTCTCTATGTATATATACGTATATACGTATACATGTATACATGTATACATGTATACATGTATACGTATATACGTATATACATATGTATACATATATACGTATATATACGTATATATACACATATATATTCCTATATACATATATACGTATATACATGTATACATGTATACATGTATACATATATACATATATACATATGTATGCATATATACGTATATATACGTATATATACACATATATATTCTTATATACGTATATACGTATATGTGTATACATGTGTATATATATATGGAGAAAGAGAGAAAGAGAGTTTTGGTTTTGTTTTTTTGTGGGTCTTTGTGCTTGAACTCAGGACCTGGGCACTGTCCCTGAGCTTTATTACACAAGCCTAGGACTGTACCACTTTGAGCCACAGCTCCACTTCCAGTTTTCTGGTGGTTAATTGAAGATAACAGTTTCACAGACTTTCCTGTTCTGGGTGGCTTTGAATCAATATCCTCAGATCTGGGTAGCTAAGGAAGAAGGGATAGCATCATTGTTTCCAGGTCATAAGTGTTTAGGGAAGAAAGATTTCTTTGTAAGTCTTAGATACTGTAGTCAATCCTGCGCTGAAAATGGGAATACAAATGTTTTTAGTGATGCTTTTATTTCTGTGAATATATTCAGAGAAAAGTTGTTGCTTCATTATTTGGTTGATTTATTCTCAGCTACCTTAGAAATTCCCATGCTGCTTCTATAATATCAGCATCAGTCTATTCTGATCAACAGTGTAAGATTATTTTTTTCTCCACATCCATACATTTGACTAAGGTGTGTAGGAAAAGTTTTATTATCTTCTGACTTTTTATAAGAACCATCTATTGAAGGTGAAACAAGTCATGGTGATTTTAATTTGCATGTCCCTGCCAATCAATGCTGAGAACATTTTCAGGTACCTAGTGTCCTTTTTATGTTCACTTTGGAGAAATATCTGCTTTCCCAAGAGTACATTAGCCTATTTTTGACTGGATTATTTGCTTTTTTATGATATTGAAATGCTCTAGTTCGGATCCCCCGAAAGACCTCCAGAGACCAAGACCAATGCAAGCAGCAAAAAGGGTGTTTATTTCAAGCTAGCTTGGTCCTCCATACTCAGCACTCTGGTGACGCAAGAGGCCCTGAGCCTCAGGCTCCCAGCTGTTTTATACATTTTTTGGGGAAGGTAGGGACTTAGCATACATCATAGCATCTTTTAACAAATCAACACACACCATGGGAAAATTAAAAAATAATCCTAAAGCATGTTTGGTGCATTTGGTGGCGGAAAGGAATCTGGAAATGGTCATTGGTCAGATCAAGGGACCGAAGCATTTAAAATTGATTGGTTAAGCCATAAGGGTGTAGCAAGGGGGGGATGTGTGCACAGCTGCAGGGTTTTGATTAGATATTGGAAATTGCACTCACAATTGGATACTGGAAATCCCTCTCACAAATACTGGAAATCACACTCATAATTAGATACTGAAAATTCCACTCATAACTCACAGTTGGATATGGTCTTTACCAAGAAGCGAGGGGTTGGGGGGTAGGACTTACGGTAAGTTCACAATATGGAGTTACTCTAGTCCTTCACTCTGGCTCTACAATATAACAGTTTTGCTTTCTTATTATACTATGTAACTGTTTGACTTGCTTATTAATATCAACTTCTCATAAAGTATTTAGTCTGAAAATATTTTCCCCAAAATTGAAGTTCATATTTCTATTTTTAATTTTTTCATATGCTGTGTAAAGGCTCTTTAGTTGACAGAGTCTCCTTAGTTTTTTTTTGTTTTATTTCTGTGTTGTTTTGTTTCTCGCAGAGGAAAAAGTGGTCATACTCACTTCCCAAAATATAAAAAGTTATCTCTCCAGCTATGTCTCATTTTGGTTAAATCAATTATTTTAAAATTTTCTGGAGAATATTTGTCCAAAAATATATTCTCTGTTACCAATTTACTAATAGTAGCTTTTTTTTTTTTACTCTATTGATCAATAATATCATTACAGGTGACTTTTAAAACGTTAAGAAATGCAATTGGAAGATTGGAAGAGATGCAAAGAATTATTGAAGATGGATACATCTGGCTTGAAAATGGAGAGAAACTAATATATTTCCCTATTGTTAATTCCTTTTGAAGGACTAGGACGACTCCATCTTGAAATGGCAACCATCTTGTTCTTTGTGATAAGCTAAGAATGACCCAGCACTACCTAAAACCTGGGAAATGGCTTGTTTATGGAGAAACTAACTAGGCATTATACAGATTCCAGGAACAAAGTTGTTTGTGCCGAAACCGACTGGCCATAAAAACCCATTTCCCAAAACCGACCTCCCATAAAAACCCATTTCCCGGATGGCCCAACCGGTTCGGGAACGTTCTAGATATTTTAACCACCCTGGAATGTTAGAATGTTAGAGAACCCCTAGCTCCTTCAATCAGATTTGTCCTCACACCTCAACCCTGAACCTGGCTCATGTCAATCAGATTTGTCCTCACACCCCAATCCTGCCTGCACCTGGTTTATATAACTTTGTGATTTTTTTTCCTATAAATACCCATGCAAAATTCTGCTTGTGGCCTTCCTCCTAACCTCCACTGCGTCGGTGTGTAGAGGCCCCGGCTACAGCTCGCCTAAATAAAGCCTTGCTTTTGCATTTCGGAACGTCTGGCTCTCGGTGGTCTTCTTGGCGGACTTCGAGTACTTGGGCATTACACTTTACTATACCATATAATAACGTAAGGCATCTTTAGAGTTCTTTACAGGACTCTGTTGGAAGTTTGGGGCAATTATTCCTCTTGTTAATATATTAAGCCTGTGGCTTCTAAAGTCTCTCTTAATACTTCATCTTCTCAGAAACTTCAGCTATGTTATTTTAACATCTTTCCTCTGTAAGAGTAACTAAGAAGTTGACCCTGAAGGGATAATGTAACAGACTTGTGGGAGTAAGTTTTCTAGTATGTGAGATGATCCTATATGGAGTTCAGCTTATTTATACAAGTAAACTACTGCAAATTTCAGGTTTCTTCTTTTATTCTTTGTGGAAGGACGACATTCCTCTGACCAGTAGGGGAATTTGGCCTCAGCACGAAATTCCTATGCCTTTTCCTGGAACACCTAAGGGCCAATGGGGGAAAACTCCTACTAAGGGATTTCCTCTGTTTGATTGGCTAAAGAAAGCCACTTTTGTCATGAGATTCTCCTTCATAGAAAGTTCCCAGGTTGTATTTGCCCCAACTATCCGGAGAGGGGCTTTCCTGCGTTGTATTGTCTACCCAATCACTCAGGAGAAGGGCTTTCACAGTATTAGGGAATTCCATTGTCAAGACAATTGAGTTTTTCTTTTTCTTTTTCTTTTTTTTTTTGGCCAGTCCTGGGGCTTGGACTCAGGGCCTGAGCACTGTCCCTGGCTTCTTTTTGCTTAAGGCTAGCACTCTGCCACTTGAGCTACAGCACCACTTCTGGCCATTTTCTGTATATGTGGTGCTGAGGAATCAAACCCAGGGCCTCATGTGTACGAGGCAAGCACTCTTGCCACTAGGCCATATTCCCAGCCCACAATTGAGTTTTTCTGAAGCTAATTAAAGCTTTACTTTTGCTAATCTGATCTTTTGTTACAATGACATCCTTGGTGTGAATGGAGCTGTAAATTGTTCTGTTTTGCTCTTGGAATTATGAATTGATCTCTGACTCTATATAACCCTGACACCCCAAAAATAAACCACGTGTCTTCTTCTCAGAGAACCACGTCCCCCGCGCCCTGTCTTCGTTGCAGTTACCTGTACTTCCACAATTCTTATTGGTCTATATGTAAATAAGCAAATGCTGCAGTAGAAAAATAGAGGGATATGAGAGACTACCCTCAACACTCTATCACTTATTCTATAACCTTAGCTTACCAGTTTTGGCTACTGTTGCTTTCTTTGTTTCAATCACTCCATTTTATTATCAAGATTTCACAGATATTTCTGAAAGAGTACCTATTAGAAACCATCGCATTATGGGCAAAAAAATGAAGGCTTTCCAGTAGCTGGGTTTTGTTGAAAGGTCTTTGAAATAAAAATCAGTAACTCAGACGTTATAATTGGGTCACATATACTTTATATGAACACTTCCAATAATGCTGTGCTACCTCCAGGATTTTTCCTCACAAACCACTCTATTTAAAACATTATTGCAAAAAATGTGTCAAGAGTTCTAAGATGTTGACCTGGAATATTGTACTTAATCAAACAGAAAGTCAAACATTTGTCATGTAATTCTTCTTTGATAAAATTGTAGCTTCACAATTTTTTTTAGGATGAATTTTTTTATGTCTATTGCTTCAAACTATTGGAATGTGTTTGATTCTGAGAGAGCAATTTTATATGGCATCTCTAATGACCTACCTGTTTTATTTGTAAGTGGATTCCTAAGACTTACAAAGTTAATTTGACAGAACAGAACTAACAAAGCATGTATAAACTAAAGACAAAGAATTTTAATTTGTATCTATTTTCGTTTTCCTTTTAGTTTTTTTATTTTATTTTATTGTACAGGTGATATACAGAGGGCTTACAGTTATATATGTAAGGTAATGAGTACACTTTTTCTTTTTGTCCATAGTTACCCTCTTCTTAGTTTTCTCCCATTTTCCCTCCCCCTCCTGGACTTCCATATTACCCAAATTACAAAGTTCATTTCCAACATAGAGTGTTGTGAGTATCACTACTGCATTGGTTCACTCTTTGTCCTTTGTGTTACCATTTTGTTATTCCCCTCCCTTTCTCCAAATCAGATGAACATACGAATATATGTATATATGACACAGTGTACCAAAATAAAAAACAGTGATGACAGAGGATAAACCAAAGGAAAAAAGAAACGAAAAGAAAAAAACCTCATTTCCATATCTTGGAGTTCATTTCGATTAGCACCATTTTGTATGGTCTAATGTGCATAGCTATTGAGCTATTATGATTCTCTTCTAGGACTATCCTTAACATATACCAATTATTACAAATGAGGTAAAAAATGGAACCAATGTTTCATTGGGTCTGGGATGTCTTGTAGTAATTTTAGGAGTGGTAGTAGTAGTAGTAATACTAGTAGTAATAGTAGTTTCAATTTGACAATGCATCTTCATTTATGTCCACATCTCTTCTTTACCCAATCCATCCCCTGAACTTACCTAGATCCATTTTCTCATATGTACATTAAATATTATGACTACATTCATCCACTTTTTTCTCTCTATTCAAGACCTTTCCATGATCTTATCTTTTTACCCCTATTAGATAATGAATTTAAAAATACATTAATATCTTCAAAACATAGACTGCTTTCTTGAAATAAGTCTTATATCCTTCCAATGTAAGTGCTATTTTTTACCAGAAACTTAATTAAGTCTTGAATGAATCTATATATTTGTCAAATGCTTAAGAGTTCACAGAGGTCTAAAGGACAAAAAACTTTTAAAATGAGTAACTGTTCAATAGGTCATAATGTGGATCAAGAGCCTTTAAACTAAACAGATTAAAAAGTTAGATTCAGCAAATGTATTTTCCTTACAATACACCAAACTTGACTTATTTCAAGTTTAGAAATGATTTCCATTACTTGTGGCATTGGTATCATGTTTATAAGTTTTCTTCTTTGTAAAAGGGCAAATCTTGAACCCTCTAGATGACCCATTGTCCACCTTACAATCTTTAGCAAAAGTATAAAATTTCAGAATTACTTATCTTTAAGCTTGTTTTTATAAATGGAAATTTTATGTAATATCTACTGAGTATGCTTTCAATTTCTTTCCTTTTGCTGATTCTGGGGCTTAATCTCAGGACCTGGGCACTGACCCTGAGCTTTCTCTTCTCAAGGCTACAATATTGTTTTTCTCAAGTTTTACCACTTGAGCCACAACTCCACTTTTGGTTTCTTGGTGATTAATTGGAGGTATAAGTCTCAAGGACATTCCTGCCCTGACTGGCTTCAAGCTGTGATCCTCAGAGTTCAGCATTCTGAGCAGCTAGGATTATAGTCATGAGTCACTAATACCCAAGACATTTTCCAGTATTGATGACCATTAATATTATTGTGCAAAGAATCACAAGTAAAATAAGTTAATTTTTGTTACTCACTTAATGTGCTTTGCAATTTTGAAAAAAGCCACATAGTATATAATTTACATAGAACACATAAGCTTAATCAGTTTGTTAATTAACAAAAGTTATTTCATCAAGGTTACATGGATCTCTTGTCTTCAATATATAACTTGACGACAGATTTAATATGTAAATCTAAAATTAAGGATAGATGATGAAAAAAGGATAACCAATTTGCCTTGCTTTACATACTTTAGCAAAATTTTATTATTTAAGTTTGGATTCTGAAACATTATAGAAAACATAGAATGTGTATTATACATTGGAAAAATACAAACTAATGGATGGGGCTGCCTGATTCGCAGTGATTTTATTTCTTTAAAAAAATACCTGGGTGGGCTGGGAATATGGCCTAGTGGCAAGAGTGCTTGCCTCCTACACATGAAGCTCTCGGTTCAATTCCCCAGCACCACATATACGGAAAATGGCCAGAAGGGGCACTGTGGCTTAGGTGGCAGAGTGCTAGCCTTGAGCAGCAAGAAGCCAGGGACAGTGCTCAGGCCCTGAGTCCAAGGCCCAGGACTGGCAAAAAAAAAAAAAAAATACCTGGGTAATTTAAGTGTACAATCATGTGTAAATGCCTTTCTATAAATCGCTTTGTCCAAGCCAAGTTATGGAAGTTTAAACTTCACGGAAAATCAATCAGCCTAAAGTCACTGAACCAAATATATCATCCAAGGAGGAAGAAATCACTGAAATTTTATTATCATACTATAAGATCCCTCAGCCTGAGCTTTCAACTTTTCCATAATTAAATTTCCTAATATATTTGTAATACATTACTTTCTTTTTCAAAACGATTATAAATACAACCAGTAGGAATTCACCTATGAAGCTGAAAAAGCTATAACAACATGTTACCTACTTTGTGCTCTCACACATATGTGGCCCAAGGAGGCACAATATGATGGTAACAGGGATTTGTATGACATAGTCACAGCTCCAAGATTGTCTTGACTAAATGGCCTGGGGAAGGACAGTTTCTTGATCTCAGTTTTCTCATCTGGAAAATATACCAGTAATGCCATATACCAAATACAGTTACTGAAATTAAATAAGCTATTATCATAAAGTGTCCAATAAGCTATTACAATGAGCATTAATTTAAGATGGGCACATAACAATATTTTTACCTTGGCATTTGAAGTTACTTATGAGACCTAAACCTTTTTACTAAGTGCTCAGTTAACAGTGTCCAATTCAGTATTTTTTAAGAAATGATTTCAGAAGGGCTACAAAGCATTCACATTGCCTACCGTATTTTACAAACCTAGAGAATATAAATGAAGAAAATTAAATACTGCCAAAAGTAAATTACTTTCTCAGAATCTAATAAAATCAGAAGATACTAGCTTAGGAATAAAGGGATTTTAATTCTAGAGCTCTTGTTATTTTTATTATCTACCTATTAGCAAAACATAATTCAAATACTAGTAAGAAAATTGCTGATTAATGAATTGCCTAGAGGAATAAAACATAAGATGTCATATCCTAATTTGTATTGTTAATGTAACATTTTTGAATTAAGATCATAAAACATCTAATTTAAAGATAGTATTATATTTTAATATCCAGACCATCTGTTTTATGTCCTCTTCAATTGATCTAAATAATGCAACAGATCCATAAATTCTACTTTCTAAACATCCGAACCAATTCCAACTTAAACCCCATCTTCATATATATATATGTCAATTTGCCATGATTATATATTTATTATATGTACTATATAATAATATGATATGTTATTATATTATATATGTAATAATGTAATTACATATTATATATTATAATATATAACATTATATATACTATTTATAATAATATATTATATATAGTGTATATGTTATAATTATGTATTAGATTATATATATAACTACATATAACTATGTTATTGTAAGGTCCTCTCCCTGAGGGCTACATGCAGATGCCCCCACCTCATTGTCTCCACCCAGTTACCTGGGTAACCTGCAGACCTGGAGGCAGTTACCTCCCCTCTCCCTGAGGTCACATCCTAATCCACCTGGCCACACCCCTTGCTCCTGCCCTAGATATAAGGCAGGGCCGGGTGGGGGTCCCTCTCTCTCCCCTCTCTCCCTTCTCTCTTTCTCTCCCTTCTCTCTGGCCATGAATCACCTTGGCCACAGGCCAACATTTCGGTAATAAACTTTGTCTCCTGCCTGAATACCGCGTGGTGTTCTCCTTTACCGGCTACCTACTTAAAAAAAAACCTAACATATATGGTGCCTTGTCAAGAATTGACCAAATACTTGCCAGAATTCTGCAATGACAAAACTCAGTAGATGTGATGAGTTTTAGCACAGATATATAGCTAGATGGACATATAAAGAATGGCATACTGGTTTTACATCAGTGTTTAAGTCACAGCCAACAATTGTACACCATTTTAACAATCTTTGTCTTGTATGAATTTAAGACATACCCATACCATCTTCTTCCTACACTGTTTCTTCAATTCCCCTTTTCTAAGATTTTACTAACAAATGATGTTTACACAGACATACACACATGGAACACACATACTGTGCACATAGGTTTTACAGCATGCAAAAATGAATTTCAGTGAAATGTAAGGTCCTCTCCCTGAGGGCTACATGCAGATGACCCCACCTCATTAAGTCTCTACCCAGTTACCTGGGTAACCTGCAGACCTGGAGGCAGTTACCTCCCCTTTCTCTGAGGTCACATCCTAATCCACCTGGCCACACCCCTTGCCCCTGCCCTAGATATAAGGCAGGGCCGGGTGGGGGTCCCTCTCTCTCTCCTCTCCCTTCTCTATTTCTCTCCCTTCTCTCCGGCCATGGATCACCTCGGCCACAGGCCAGCAGTTCGGTAATAAACTTTGTCTCCTGCCTAAATACCGCGTGGCATTCTCCTTTACCGGCTACCTACTTTAAAAAACCTAACAGTTATATGTTATATTATACATATTATATATTATATTATATATTCACTCACAAAATTATTCTCTTACTAAAGCAAAAACATACACATTCAGTATATTTCTTGTAGAAAGGGAAAAATTGTTAATGGAGATGCAGACATCAATTCATTAACAAGAACATAGTTTTCAGTGTAAAGGGAAAACTACTCCATATATTATGGTATGCTTTGGACTTGACTTAAGGTAGAACAGCATGTATTACAGCAGTTCATCACTCATAAGATAAGTCCATGGTGACAAGAATCCTGTGTCCTGTCCCTTTGCTCCACTAAAGAGTGTTGTTCTCTTTGCCATAATTTAAGGTGGCTCATAACTCACATTTAAATATACGAGCCAGTGTGGAGGGAAAAAGCAAAGACAAAGTATGCATCTGGCCATAACTTAGTAGAAAGGATCGAAACATATGACTATTCTTATCTTCAAGGGAAACTTAAGAATCTCATTTTTATTATGGATAATGATGAGCCCATTCAGAATGGGAACCTCTCTTCCTAAGGCAGAAACAGTTGTTAGGAACAACTTCCTGTTTTCTACATCCACTATGAAATATTCATGGAGAAAAAAAATAGAAAATTTGTCCCTCAAGGATTAATAGTCACATATAAACTTTGAAGTATTTGCAATAAACACCTATAAATTCTCTAATAATTATTCTTACTCATATTGATAAAAAGGGAGGTGATTTTCATTAACTATAATTAAATTGACTTAGACATAATTATTTGATGAGTTTTTAAACACTTTTCTTG
Organism: Perognathus longimembris pacificus; assembly: GCF_023159225.1. NCBI lineage: Eukaryota > Metazoa > Chordata > Mammalia > Rodentia > Heteromyidae > Perognathus > Perognathus longimembris. The sequence goes on from NC_063172.1 coordinate 21,948,144, forward strand.
TTTCCTTATTTTATCTATCAATAACTATATATTTATTTAATTCCATACTCTGCTGGTTAACAGAAAAAATTTCTCACTGAGATTGGAAATGAAAGGTTAGCACAGGAAACACTTAAAGATGTAACTCTGATTGTTGTAAATTCGATAAGTCCAATGCCTGGGATTAAAAAAAGAAAAAAAGGTCATCCCTCCATATTCTTTATGAAACATCATTAATAGAAAAAATTTTAATGGATTTCAAATTTATTATAACCCCTGTACATTTAAAAAAAAAACTCTTTTCTCCTTATGTTCTACTTCTCATATTCACAAAATATCTGTATTAATCATCTCATTTCCTTCGAGAATAAATATTTTGTGATAAATACATCCACTACATAGTGTTTGTGAGTTATGATGCATTTCTTTAGTGAAGGCTTCTATTTCATGGTATAGCTGGAAAGGAAGGTTAAAGTAAGGTTCAAACAAATAAATCTAAAGCAAGGACTTTGGGAGGTCTGAGATACTGAGTAGAGGAGAGAATTTTCAGTCATCTCACATTTCTGAGTACACAATTAACAATTCACTAGTGAATTTCTAATCTCTCATAGGAAGAATTATCCAGATCACAGAAACATAGGTGACCAAAGAAATCTCTTCAATTATATACAGCTTGAGCTGAAGTCATTTTAGCAATAGTTTATATAACAAATTATGATAACCAAAGATGATTAAAATATTGACTTAATTTTCTTTTTGTTATTTTTGTTTCTATTTCATATGGCTTTAGAACTTACCAAGCTTTTTATAAAGGAAATGAATTTTTATAAATCATGGTGCAAATATTTTCTGAACTTGTATGTTTAGAGCTTAATGTTAAAATACATTTAGGTTAACAACTATACTTATCTTAAATATTCTTTCTATATCTCTCTACCCATAGAGTCTAAGAATTTTAAGAGAGTGTTACTTTTGACTCTGTCCGAAATAACTCATATATGCATATGAATAGGTAATCATTGTTTCTATATAACATTGCTTTTCTAAATAAAACGTAAAAAGTGGCAAATCATGCCACATATAAAATGGTTGCTAGAATTTACTTATATGTACTCTTAATATTTTTAAATGAGTGCAAAGATGTCATGCAAGACACTTCAAAAGACCATACTATAATTTTCACAGCTTCCAGTTTAAAAGACTAAACATAGGCAGTAAAGAACATATTTTCAATATAAAATAGAAAGCACTGATAATTGAGTCAAAGTTAAATTATTTGAGACAGTTATGTAGTTTTCAGTTGTGAAAAAAACTATCTAAACTAACTTATGTAACAACTTTTAAAGTCTCAGCTTATGATCTATACCCCAAATAACCTTTGATGGAGCATTTTGATCATTTGCAATTCTGCTTTCAATGTTTCTGTATTGAAGTTACTAAGATTTTTTGCATATCAAAGTAATGGTACTTACTTATTTCATATTGTCACATGACTGCATAAAGTTTTATAAAGTTGACTAATAAAATTTAATTTTCACAACAGAGGCCACATGGAGAAGTTGAGAAGACAAATTCCTAGAACCAACATGATTGTCTCAAATCTTAGCTATATCTTTCATTGGCTATGCAACTTGAGTTGATGTAACTACTCTGTAACTCTGTTCTCTCTTTCAATATTGGGATAATATAGTATTTAGGCAAGCCCTGGTGGTACACAGGAAGCCGAAGCAGGAGTTTTTCAAATTCAAGGCCAACGTGGGTTACTCAATAAATCAAAACCAGCTTAACTCTCCATTTTAAGATCCTGTCTCAAAAAATATTTAAAAAGATGACTAGGATTGTTGTTGAAAAAACTGCTCAATATAATATAATATAATATAATATAATGAGTGCTTAAGTTGTTATACTTCATTATCATTTTCACTCTTACAGCACAGTTAAAATTCTTTAGGGGCACAAATACATCAGAACATGGCAATATTTGTTCTAACATTGAGTAAAATTATTTTCTATGTTTAGTATTTTTCAAGAAAGTTACAAGGAAAATGATAAATTTACATTAAATGCATAGTCCAAAAAAGTACTTGAAGAAATCCAATTGTTAATCAATATTCCAGGAAATAAGTAACAAATATGAATGCTCATGTAATGTGGTCTAAAAAAATATATACTTTTGTGAATTCACGAAGATTTAAATTTGTGTGTGAAATAGCTGCAATGTCTCTCTTTAGTAGAATTTAGAGTACTTATATAAGTGAGAGTATTTTACTCAGTTGATATGGCATAGAAAATCTTAAAATGAAGCAACTGATAAAAGTACATCTAAATGAATCCACCCTTTACTTCAACATAACAAGAAAGATTTTTAGTTCCATATACCAGCTGTGGTAAATAATGCCACAATGCGCATGCATGTGCCGGTAGCTTTAGTGTGGTCTTTATTTTTTCTTATTTATTGTCAGGGTGATGTACAGAGAGGTTACAGTTTCATACATTAGGCATGGGATTCATTTCTTGTACTGTTTGTTACCTCCTTCCTCATTCCCCCCTCCCCCCTCCCCCCTCCCCCTTTCCCTCTCCTCCCATGAGTTGTTCAGTTGGTTTATGCCAAACAGTTTTGCAAGCATTGCTTTTGGAGTCGTTTGTCTTTTTACCCTGTGTCTCTCGATTTTGGTATTCCCTTTCACTTTCCTAGTTCTAATACCAGTATATACAGTTTCCAATGTACTCAGATAAGATACAGTGATAGTGCAGATACAACCAAGGAAGGGGATACAAGAGGATCATCAACAATAGAAGCTACGGTTTCACATGGCATGTTGAAAGTAATTACAACAGTGATATATCACTCGTTTCCATAACCTGGAGTTCATTTCACTTAACATCATCTTATGTATAAGCTATTGGGCTCTTGTGATCCTCTGCTGTGCCTTGCCTAAACCTGTGCTAATTATTCCCTATGAGGGAGACCATAGACTCCCATGTTTCTTTGGGTCTGGCTCACTTCACTTAGTATAATTTTTTCCAAGTCCTTCCATTTCCTTATGAATGGAGCAATGTCATTCTTTCTGAGAGAGGCATAAAATTACATTGTGTATATGTGCCACATTTTCCTGATCCATTCATCTACTGAGGGACATTTGGGTTGGTTCCATATTTTAGCTATGACAAATTGTGTCTTGCTTGTGGTCATTTGGGTAAGTGGCCAGAAATGGGATTGCTGGTTCACAGGGGAACTCTATGTTTAATCTTTGGAGGAACCTCTCTACTGCTTTCCAGACTGGATGAACAAGTTTATACTCCCGCCAACAGTGTAGTAGCATTCTCTTTGACCACATCCTCATCAGCATTTCTTTTTTGTTGTTGTTGTTAAATTTTTATTGTCAAACTTAGGTACAGAGAGGTTGCACTTTCATATGTTAGGCATTGGATACATTTCTTGTACTGTTTGTTACCTCCTCCCTCATTCCCTCCTCTCCCCATGAGTTGTTCAGTTTATTTACACCAAATGGTTTTGCTGGTATTGCTTTGGGAGTCGTTTGTCTTTTTATCCTTTGTCTCTCGATTTGGGTATTTCTTGAACTTGGTCATTCTAACCTCAGTGAGGTGGAATCTCAATATTGTTTTGATTTTCATTCTTTTATGGCCAGAGATGTTGAGCATTTCTTCATGTGTCCATTGACCACTCTTATTTCCTCTTCAGAGAAGTCTCTCTTTAAGTCTTTAGCCTATTTATTAATGAGGTCGTAGTTTACTTGAGGAATTGGTCTTGGGCTCCTCAGTAGATGAATGAGTCAAGAAAATGTGGTATATATATACACAATGGGATTCTATGCTTCTGTCAGAAAGAATGACATTGCTGATTCGTAAGGAAATGGAAAAACTTGGAAAAATTCATAGTAAGCAAAGTAAGCCAGTCCCAAAGTAACATAGATTCTGTGGTTTCCTTCCTTATTAATAATTAGTATATGTCTAAGATAGTCCTAACAGAAGATCACAATAGCTCAATAGCTAGGTACATATGATCATGTAAGATGATGCTAACTAAGTGAAATTAACTCCAAGATACGGAAACAAGAGGTATATCTTTGTTTGGTTTGGTTTTGTTTTTCAAATTTTTATTATCAAACTGATGGACAGAGAGGTTACAGTTTCATACATTAGGCATTGGATACTCTTTGTTGCTGTTGTTTTTAATGTGCTATGTGAAGTTATTTCTTTTTTCTTTTGTTTTTCTCCATATGATTTACCCCCTTTGCCACTGTATTTTATTTTCTTACCCTGGTTATTGTATATACATTCATCTGAATTAGGGAAAGGAATGGAACAACAAACTGGTGAGAATCAGGACAAAGGGCGAACCAGTGCCACAGCAATACTTAC